>NW_006711225.1:536242-674155 GCF_000271645.1 Tremella mesenterica DSM 1558
TGACGGGATAGGTGCCAAGTGATGTGATGTCAAGGGAGATTGTTTCCTCATGACCAGGAAGGCACAAATGAATGGGAACGGAGTGATGTGTGATGGCGCCTGAAGCAATAGGTCGTCCATCAATAACTGAAACTTGGAGGGGTGTGTCCTTGGGTTGCCTTGATATATTTGTTGTGTCGAGGAAGGCTGAGTTGATGAAACTGGCAGTTGCTCCAGAATCTATCATAGCCATAGTGTTGTAACGAGAGTTCCCAAACATGAGAGTAATGGGAAGACAGAGGTGGTCCTTGGGTGATGCGGGAATTATTGTTGAAGGTAGTAGCGATGTTGCCGTGATCCAAAGTTGATTTGTTGTTACCGTGTTGTGCCCTTCAGAGAGCCCCAGAGGTGGGGGCACGCCTAAGCCTGGGGCTGAGAGTTTTTTGCCTTGGTGTCTACAGTAGTAGTAGCGTTGACTTGAGTCTTGATTTGACGACGGCGTTGAGCAGCACGACATTCAAAAGCCTTGTGTCCTGGTTTCCCACAATAGTTACAGAGGTTGTTCTTCATTCGATGTTCACGCTCTGCTGGGGTGAGAGGACCATAGGTTTGATGTGTTTGAGTTGCGTCGATTTCCATAGGAGTTGGAGTAAAAGTTGTGGTTGAGGTGGGGCGAGGAGTAAAAGTGTTGTTGTACTTGGGAGTGAAAGTGGTTCGTGCATTGTTGTTGGTGAAGGTGTTGGAACGAGGAGTATTGTTGTTGTTATTGAAGCGTTGGTTGATAGTTGATTGTGTACGAGGATTATTGTTGGAGCGTCGCCTTTGATAAAGTAGGTCATCATATTCAATAGCTGAAGAGACTAAAGTCTCATAATCCTTGAACTTGCTTGGGGCAAGAAGTCTATCCTTAACATCATCCTTAAGTCCATCAAAGAAGTTTTGTTTCTTGGTGTCGTCATTCCAATGGACATAGGCAGCATGACGCTGAAACTCAGTAGCATAGACACTAGCTGAGCCTGTCTGACGAAGGTTCCTTAATTTAAATCGAGATGTTTCTTCCAGGTTTGAGTCGCCAAAGTATTTCTTGAATTCAATTTGAAAATCATTCCATACTTGTAACCATGAGGGTTGTTCTCCTTCATCCATGCCCAAGTAAGGGAGTACCCAGCGATAAGCTTCATCCTTGAGGAGATTGGTAGCAAAAGCTATACGAGTGATGTCAGTGGAGTAGGTACGAGGTTGAACAGTGAAAACCATATTGCACTTGGCCAAGAACTCCAAAGTCTGATCCTTACGGCCAGTAAAAGGCGGTGGATGAGAGATTTTAGGTTCCTTGACATGCTCAGGTCTGATGTTTGTTGAAGTTTGAAGAGCATTGATTTGAGCCTGAAGCTGATGGATCATGTCCTGTTGAGCTTGGAAGGCTTGCTCTGCAGTAAGGTGGGTGGTGGTGTTGTTTTCAGACATATTGATTAAATCTGTAAGTCAACAAAGATTCTTGAATTTGTATGATATGTTTGAAGTTTTGTAATGTTTTTGGAGTTTTGATAATGTTTTTGAGTTTTTATTATGTTTGGGTTGGAAAAGGAACAATAAAAATAGCTTAGACCAAGTTATATTTGTTGAAAGAATACTTCAAAAAAGTTTTATAATGTTTGAGATGTTGATGGTGTTGAGCACCTAAGTGATGGTGACGAAGGGTGGTATGATGATGTTGACCAAAGGAGTGATGATGTTGACCCTAGGTATGATCACAGCAAGTGTGTTGAGTGATATTGAAAAGTCTTGAGTTCGAATCCTGGTGGTGACGAAATATTTTTGCAAGAGTGTTATTGACCTTGAGGGTTGACCTTGGGTGACCGTGGGAGAATTCTGAGGTGGGTGGCAAATTTTTTTCAAGTTGGGTGGCAAATGATGACAAAGGGTGGTTTGTTGACCTTGAGTGACTGTTACGGGGTAACAACGAATCGAGAGGACTCTATCGAGTTCGACGGATTAGGACAGAGGAAAGCGGGAGTTGGAGGCAGTGCTGCAGTAGGTAGGGACGGGTTTTCCCTTTTCGAGATTTCCCCACTGGGTTTGCTCAAAAGCGGTTTTTCACCTGTCCGAGTATGTACATAGACGCTTGCAGTAGGAACTGAGAGGAGGACACGGATACCTGTAGACAGTATATAGTACAATCAGCAAAGTACCAACTTTGCTGATTCTTCAATATCATTCTTTGGCTACATCGATTGCAGAGGAGACACGATCCATTAGCACCAGAGCCCCTAGATTTCCACGAGACCTCCATCGAGTTCGACCCAACCTGTGACCTAGTTGTCGTGTTTCCAGTACCGTTACAAGTTGAAGAATCAGCCTTACGCACCTTGGGTCGAATCGGAGAGTACTGTATGCTCACCAGAGGGAAAGCGCGGAAAATGATACCAGAAAAAGAGGAGTTGAAACAAGGGCTGGTCCCAGAGGAAGAAATACCAACAAGTTCTTCGAGAAGTACCATTTCACATGATCTCACGTCTACTACCACTACCCCAGATCCGCTAAATGAATTATCGCAGCAGTTGTCACAATTGTTAGCCATTATGACGATGCAACAAAAGGAACAAAATGCATTAAGGGAAGAACTGGCTACGATGAAAGCTGACCGACAGAACCAACAGATACTCACATCGAAAGGGGCAAGTTTGATCGAAGTCGAAGAAAACAAGCCGTGTTTGGAGCCAAAACTTACCAACAACGAACGAACAGGAAGAACCAGGTGTGCGGATCCACCTACCTTCAGTGGAGAACGAGGAGAATTGGACAACTTCCTTGCAGCATGTCACATGAACTTCGAATTCAAAGGGGCAGAGTACGCCACCGATCGCAGAAAGATCCTGTTCATGTACGGGTATCTTCGAGGCACCCCTCAAATGCTTATAACCCCGGCCATAACCAATCCAAGTATATGGAATTCGACCGAATGGCTAGAGAGCTACGACAAATTCATCCAGCATTTACGAACTCAATTTGGAGACAGTAACATGGCAGGTACGGCTATGAGGAAATTGCAGGAGTTAAGACAGACGGATACGGCCGCCGAGTATTTTGCCAACTTTGAACTTTGGTCCACACACCTTGGAAAGGTACCCGATGCCATGAAAATCGCCTCAGCCATACAGGGCCTGAAGGAAGAGCTACTGAAAGTGGTAGTGGTAAATAACACCGATCCTCGAACCAAATCGGACTGGATCTATTTCAAACAACATGTGATAGGGACTGAGGAGAACCAACGGATGGCTGAAACGATGATTGCGGCGAATCGATGGGCTGCTAGACGCAAACATGAGACGACCTGGCTTCCCCCTCGATCGAATTCGATACGATTGGATACTAGTCCGCCCAACCCGGTAGAACGCCACTCACAATCGACTGGTAGAGGACCCTTGCCTGGTGGAAAACCAGGGATGATGAATTATGGTCTACCAAATGACCCTCCGGTCACTTGGACAGAGGACGGAGGACGTCTCAGCGAGAACGAAATGACTTGGAGGAGGGAGAACCGACGTTGTCTCAAATGTAGAAGTCCAGAACATTATGCCAACAACTGTCCGAATGGAGGAAACACGAGAAACAGTATTAGGGGATCCCCAAATCCGCATAACTCACCGATTCCTAGTGGATCGAATTCGATCCCAACTGGATCCAAAGGGCCATTAGTTCGAGGAATGGCGGTGACCTTTGAAGAAGAGGGAAACGACTACCTGGCCTAAGTGATGCGACCACTTGCGGCCAGGATCTGCCCGGATCGCAGAGAATTCAAATACCAATAGATCTCAGTAATGACTCGGCCATAATATATATAAAAATACAAACAAAGAAAGATACCCTACAGATTGGAATGTTAATCGATACCGGGGCTACAGGAAGGTATGTGCAGCCGGCCTGTCCATTATACCATCTATTCCCAAAGAAACAATATCAGGTACCACGTAAAATTAGGTTCCTGGATGGAACTACCGCGACCTTAGTGACCGAATATGTAGAAGCAGAATTAGATCTAGGAAAAGGACTCAGGATTGCAACTCGACTGGATGTTATGGCATACGAAGGACCAGAAGTACTAGTAGGACTAGATTTCTTGAGACAGTTTAGGGCAAGGATCGATTGTGGAAAGGGACTGATCGAATTCGACAGAATTGGACGAGATACTGGTTGGAAATACCCAAGATTAGAAGAAGGATTAATAAGAGGAGCAACACTGGAGAAAGGGGAGGACGAAATGAGTGAGGAGGAACTACGACAAATCATACCGACACAATGGCACCAGTACCTCGAATTATTCAAGGTAGAAAGAGCAAGAAGACTACCACCAAGAAGAGGATGTGACCACGAAATCGAATTAGTAGCAGGGGCTGAACTGAAACCAGGACCAATTTACCAACTGGACGAGCATGGGGATGCTTTCCTGAAGCAGTGGATCAATGATGGACTGACTAGTGGACATCTGCGAAGAAGTAAATCGCCCTATGGGTCCCCAGTATTCCTGGTCCCCAAGAAAGGAGTCATTCCCTATCGAGTAGTTACAGATTACCGGGCACTTAACAAGGTAACCATCAAGGATTCATACCCAATGCCACTCATCTCGACACTACTCGATCGACTTCAATTAGGAAGGATCTTCACTAAACTCGATTTGAAAAGGGCTTACCAGTTAGTCAGAATAAAGGAAGGAGATGAACATAAAGCTGCCTTACGAACAAGATACGGCAGTTTCGAGAGCACAGTCCTAAGGGACGGGTTGTGTAATGCACCAGCCACCTTTCAGAACTTTCTACAAGACATGTTTCACGATCTACTTGACGAAGGGGTAGTAGTTTATATCGACGACATCACGGTATACTCCGACACGATCGAAAACCATCAGATAATTGTCCAAAAGGTGTTAGATCGACTACTTGAAAACGATTTGGTCGTCAGTCCGAGGAAATGCGAATGGAGTTCAAATGAAGTGAAGTTCCTGGGGTATGTAATAGGACACGAACGGATCGAAATGGATCAAGAAAAGGTGAAAGCTATTCTAGAATGGGGAGAACCCATGACAGTCCGGGATACTCAAGTGTTCTTGGGCTTTGCAAATTTCTATCGGAGGTTTATCAAGGGGTTTTCGCATATTGTGGGACCTCTCACACGATTGACCAGGAAGGATCAGGCTTGGAACTGGACACAAGAATGCCAAAAGGCTTTTGACGATCTAAAGAAAACATTCACCACAGCACCGGTACTTCGACATTTTGATAGAACCCGACCGACTTGGATCGAAACCGATGGATCCGACTGCGCGATAGGTGCGATAGCGTCTCAAAGATTCCCTCACCCATCAATGAGGGGAACCACCGAACTTCACCCCGTTGCGTATTGGTCTCGAGCAATGACACCCTGTGAACTAAACTACACGGTAGGAGAGAAAGAATTACTAGCCATCGTGGACTGCCTGGTCGCCTGGAGGCCCTACTTGGCTAACAGTAGTGATGTTATAAAAATCATTACAGATCACAAGAACTTAGAGTACTTCCAAAGCAAGCGACAACTAAATCGAAGGCAAATGAGATGGTTGGAAATATTGGGAGACTTCAACATAGAGATCACTTACCGACCAGGTAGCAAAAATGGGGGAGCAGATGCTCTGACAAGACGAGGAGATTATCATCCGGGAAAAGGGAGTAGCAAGGACCCGGATCTAAACAAAGGCAACTGGCTACAATTGCTACCGACACACGAACAAGTTGGATCGAATTCAATGGACTCAGAACACAAAGGACCAAGACACATAGTAAGAGGAGCAATCCGGGAAGACTCATTATTCGGACTCATTAAAAACGGACTGAAAGACTCAGAAGACATAGCAAACATACGACAACTAGGACTACAAATAACACGGACACAGAGCACACAGAACACACAGGACACACAGAAGACACAGGCTAGCAGCGAGACACCAAGAGTGTCATGGACACAGAGCGGATTACTCTTGTATAGAAACAGAGTAGTCATACCAGAGGGACAGGCAAGATTGGAAGTAATGAAAGCAAGACACGATTCGATATTAATAGGACACCCAGGAAGAGATAAAACCATCACCTTAGTCAAAGAGGATTATTACTGGCCACATTTGGACGAGTATATTGCGAAGTACGTAAGAGGATGTGAGATCTGTAACCGACATAAGACTCATCGACATCAACCGTATGGACATCTAGTCTCTTTACCAGTACCCACACTCCCGTGGACAGATATCTCTATGGATATGGTGGGACCCCTACCAAAATCGACCGAGTTTGACGCGATACTAGTGATAGTCGATCGACTAACCAAGATGGCTAGATTTATTCCATGTACAACTGGACTAACAGCGAACAAAGTGGCCGACATCTACATCAAGGAGATCTTTTCAAAACATGGAGTACCTCGAACAATTGTATCAGATAGGGGAACTCAGTTTACAGCGGAAATTTGGAAGGAAATATGTCAGTTCCTGGGAATAAAAAACTTATACTCGACTGCGTATCACCCTCAAACAGATGGACAAACTGAGCGAGTAAATCAACAGATGGAAATCCTGCTCGGAATGTATGTAAACTACAACATGGACAATTGGGATCAACTTCTACCAATTGCTGAGTTCGCTTATAAATGTTCGCCACATAGTAGCCACGGTCTGTGTCCCTTTGAAGCCTGTTACGGCTATGTGCCACACTACGACATCCATTCGCACGATATTCGATCAAAGTCAAACAAGTTGGAGAGGAAATGGAGAGATATGGGAGAATTACATGCGACTGTTCAAGAACAGGTCAGGATGGCGAATGAAATTAGTGCAGAGTACTACAACAGGAGACACAAGAGCATACCAGAAGAATTCAGAAAGGGAGAACAGGTACTACTAAGTACAAAGTATCTTACGACGGAACGACCCAGTCGAAAACTAGAAGCAAAATACATTGGCCCCTTCAAGATCATAAGGAAAGTTGGAAAAAATGCTTTCGAATTAGATCTACCTCCATCAATGAAAGTGCACAATGTCTTCAATGTCACGCTGTTGGAACCATATCCTAATGATATGATACCAGGTCGACAGATACCACCCCCACCGCCGGTAGTAATTAACGGCCAGGATGAATTCCATGTGGAAGCAATCGTGGACAGCAGAATTCGACGAGGAAAGGAAGAGTTCAAGGTAAAATGGTTAGGATACACAGGAAATGCGGCCTATGACTGGGAACCACGAGAAAATGTAGAAGAGTTGGCCGTTTTTGGTGAATTTTTGGAAAAGAGGAAGAGGGACCCCAGAAGAAAGTGAGAATTCGATCAAGATCAACAAAACTGGGTCAGAAATGAATGCATACACAGGAAGTATAGCTACAAGTAGAGAGATATAAACACACTACTCAATGGAGGCGTTAGAATCGGCTCGGGGACGACGGGCCGAAGCGGGAATACGAATGACATTGCGGGGAAGAGGAGTATGGGGAGAAGAGGATGGACCGGCAACTGGCTGAGAGGAACTCAATCCTGTAGGATCACCAGTAGAAGTAAGATGATCCAGAGTTTCATCGGCAGAAGGAGGAGCGTAGTTGGCGGAAATAAGATGAAGGGATTTGTAAAGAGCCAGATGTTGAGAAGGGAGAGGAAGGAGAAGGGAGGTAAAGAGATGAATGTAACCCGAAAGTTGGGTCAGACAGGCGGATTGGTCATGGGCAGGAAGGGATCGATAACGGACCGAAGCCGCACAAAGTTCGTGCTCCAGGACAAAGGTAACCTTGGAAGTGACCGTTCTTGCTCCCACAACAATACCCTATACATCAACATCGACCAAGTTCGAAGGAAATAGACAGGTACCTCACGGAATTTGGACTCAGGGTTGTTGGTCTTCACCGAACATTTTGAAGTACCCTTAGCAGAGCATTCACCACACACACCACCGACTGAATTGCATCAACATTGAACGAGTCGCAGCAAGAACTTACGAGGGCCAATACAACCAACACGAAAGTCTTCACCACCATCGAGACGACGTTGACAATCGGTACAGAGCTCACCCTCTAGCCGAACAACAGCACCATTTTTGTTGCGGAGGCGCCAACCTTGGGCCAAACGATCGAGCTAATGATTAGAATCGATAAAACTTGAAAGAATTCGAGACTTACAGCGTTCTTAAACCACTTTACAGTGGGCTTGATGGCGTTGGTTTCGTGGAAACGGTCCAGAGCTTCGTTCTTCAACGCGAGACGAACAGAGGGGAAGGTCATGCTGGCCCAAAGGGTAGCTAACAAGTCAGAAGCGAACAGAACTCGGTGGAATTCTCACCGATTTCGGAGTCTTTTCGATCCTCGAGCAACTTAACCAGTTCCTGGTTGACGGTAACCTTGCGAGGGGCGTGAAAGATGTCACCAAGTTCTTCGGGAACCTCCACAAGTTCGTCGGAAGCCTCAGAAGGAGGACCAGTGGGTTGCTTACCGGGAGAATTTTCATTTTCGACGACGGTAGGGTGTTCGGATTCGACGGATTTGGCGGGAGATAGGTTCTCACCAGTGGCAGATGGCCCAGCACCCCCTTCGAAGTCGAAATATTGCTCGATGACATGGTCATCAAGGAGCGATTGTGCTTCGCGAGAAGGAGCGGATTGATACTTCTCCTTAATGGTGTCGAGAGCTCGTCGAGACGCATCAACCAATGGGGGTTGAGAGGAAGCGGCTTCAGACGTAATTCTCATTCTTTTCGTTTTACGCATGAGGAGTTCGGGGTCGACGTCAGGCAGGATTGCCAAGGTAGAAGCTCGAGTTTGACGGGAGGAGGTGGAAGGAGACAACTAATCTCGTCAGCCAGTGAGAGATAGGAGGATATACATCGAATTCGAAGGGAATTGCTTACAGTACGCTTAGACATGCTCACAGACAGGTCAGAGTTGGAAGGATACTCTAAGATATGAATAAGATATGGATGGATGATGATAGATAAGTAAAAAGAACGACAAACAAGAGGTAAAGAGAGAATGAGGAGGAAAGAAGAGAAAGAAGACGGGGAGGTAACTTGGTCAGTAATTTCTCGATCACATTGGAGGTCCGTGCGGGTGACGCGTTTTCATGGCAACCGTCACACTAGCGTGGGTATGATGTCAGGGCGCACCAAAGGTGTCTAAGAACAATCCGTGTGCATCACCTGGTTACAGGGTTCAGGATCCTCGGCGAGGATCCTTGAGACAGGGGGGGAAACTTGTTACGGGGTAACAACGAATCGAGAGGACTCTATCGAGTTCGACGGATTAGGACAGAGGAAAGCGGGAGTTGGAGGCAGTGCTGCAGTAGGTAGGGACGGGTTTTCCCTTTTCGAGATTTCCCCACTGGGTTTGCTCAAAAGCGGTTTTTCACCTGTCCGAGTATGTACATAGACGCTTGCAGTAGGAACTGAGAGGAGGACACGGATACCTGTAGACAGTATATAGTACAATCAGCAAAGTACCAACTTTGCTGATTCTTCAATATCATTCTTTGGCTACATCGATTGCAGAGGAGACACGATCCATTAGCACCAGAGCCCCTAGATTTCCACGAGACCTCCATCGAGTTCGACCCAACCTGTGACCTAGTCGTCGTGTTTCCAGTACCGTTACAGTGACCTTGAGGGACTATGAGAAGTCCTGTTGTTGACCTTGAGAGAACTGTGAAAAGTTCTTGTGTTGACCTTGAGGGATTATGAAAAATCCAGAAGTGGGTGGCAAATGATGTTGAGAGGTGTTGTGATGACGAGCAAGGACTAAAGAGTGTTGAGCAATGTATACTGTCACGCCTGCGGGTAGACTGCGGTTGCAAAGTACTGCCTTGGGTACTGAAGGGTTTTAGTCTCTGGCTCGTAGAGCTTGATGACTGCCTTAGGTACTGAGGGTACTGAGGTGTTGGGTTAGAACCAACTAGGTGACTTTCAAAGATGAAGTTCAACTTCAAGATGAAGATACATTGCTGAAGAAAGAGGGGGGAGATGTGCTCCTTTTATACCCTTCAAAACTAAAGTAGGTGTGCTAAATAAAAAGCGTGTGAGGGATTTTCTAGCCAATCACATAAATGCCTCAAAGTGAGTGCACCACGGGAAACTAATTCCAGCCAATCACATAAATGCCTCACTGCTAAACTGCTGAACCTTCCAGGCTTCAGCCAATCACGTAAATGCCTCACTGCTGAACTGCTAAATACCATGACTCATATTTTCCTTCAATCCTTATCACAGTTCCTAGCATGAGTCATATTTCCTTATCACTATTCTGAGCATGAGTCAGAATTCCTTATCACTATTCATGACATGTGTGCTGATCTGATGTTTTTGCCATTACCTCCATCGGATGCTTGTGCATATGAGGAGATTCACCAGACTTGTTGACACTCACAAGATGAGTGGAACTTGGAGATGAGTGGAGGGCATTGACATTGGAAAGATGGCTTGCTGTCATGGAAGGTAAGACATTGATCACGGGACGTAATGACGACTGCTCATTGTTAAAGGACAGACAAAGCGGTTGCAGCTGAAGGGGAGTGTCAAGTGGAGAAAGAGTTCCACCAAATCGAAATCCAAATTTACCAGACTTGGTGCTCCCTTCTTCCTCAACGTCCCTATCCGTCTCACCATCTCTTACAGAAGGTGCCCGAAGCCTATCACTTTGTGGTGAATACCCCTCCGCCTCCGCCTCCTCCTGCTGATGTTCCTCCGAGTCGTCTTCTTCACCATCACCATAACCAGTTTGTTCAACATTGCGACAATCATCAGAGAGATTCGATTCAAATGATTGACGGATTGTTGCTGATTTGTCAATGCAACTCGCCTGCGCGCCATTTTCTGTGGATTTCCGGCGTACGCGCTTACTCGTACTGCGCTCCTGTTTCCTGTGGCTCGAGTCATCTGAGGACAGGGTCCCGGAACCTGAAGATAATGTGGCCGATCTGGATCGTTTTCTTTTTTGAGATGTGACGGTCACACGGTCAAGTGGATGACTCATGGAGGATGGAGTTAATAGTAAAAGACCAGCTGGAGTTGTTGTAGTTGGTGGTCGTTGGGCAAGAATTTCAGCCTCAGCTGCACTTAAAGGGGTGGTTGCGGTCGCAACGGGAGACATAGTGCGCGGAAATGGAGGCGGGCTTACGATGTATGTAAAGGGATCCGTGGAACTGTTATCATCGTCCGGATTCGGACCCCAAACAGAATTCTCGTCCATACCGATCAATTATGTACGTCGAAGTCGAATGGGAAGAGATAGGGATTTTTCAAGCGTGCTATTCATTGAGCTATTCTTATAGGTTGAAAAGGCGTGAGGAAGTCCAAATTTCGATCTCCGCAATGGAAAGGATCGATTGGGTTAGAAGGGAAATCGTCGGCCTTCCGAGATAGAGGCGGTGTCGGTGGTCCGGTTTCAGAGAGGCTAGAACGTTTTAGCCCAATCAGGTATGTCCGATCCTTTTTACTCTTATCCATCTTTCCCTTCAACTGCATTATTCTCTTCTTTCCTCATATGGTATGTATGTGAGATGGATGAGAGAGAACTTACTGACTGCAAAAGTGAAGGAGTTTTACCTACAACGAGATTTGCTTCTCTGACAATCACCGCCTCGTTCGAGAACCCAATATGGTATTTGAGAAAGATGAATGAGCGATTGGAAGGAATTCATGGCATTTCAGTAAGTATACATTTCAGTGTATTCTCCTTTGAGACACAAATATGAGTTTGTGAGTCATCGTATAGCCTATTACAAATCTCACTATTATCCTACAGAAAGTAATATCGAATAACGAGATCGTTTTCCCCTCCCTCTCCCGCCATTGACTCGGTCGTTGGAAGACATAGATTCGAAAGGATGAAAGCTGGGCTTGATGATTAGGACGTTTATGTGAGTAGTCATTGTACTACGCATGTGCTTAACCCGATGGCGTTTCACTTTCTACTACGATGCGCCTGTATTCCACCTGGGCGTTAGGTATTTGAGGGGTAACGAAGTCCGAGTTTGAGAGCCTTGATATCGTAAAGTCTCCTTCCACTTTGATGATGATGGTGACCATCTTTGTTCTCGTGATCGTTCCAGTCCGACCTGATTGACTCGAACGGAGGTTTGGTGGCTTGGTGCATTGTTGACAGGCATACTGCGTGTTGGAGTGATGAGCGGCTGGTCCGGAAGGGACAATATCGTCTTATACTTAAATATCAGCGAGCTACCTTTCTACATGATAAACTAAACCCACAGGTGAAAACGTCGTTCGGACCCTTGGACAACTTTCCTGAACGCAACCGCACTGACACGAAAGGTGGGGTACAGTAGTCGATGATTGTAGAGAGGGGTTGTGAGCATTTCTCGCGTCCGGTGAGTGAGTAGTTAGGTAGCTCACAGCGTAGTGGCACCGGCTAAAGTCATCAGACGACGATTTTTGGATCAAATGTCCATTGCCAGTGGGGCTGGATTGTTCCTCCTTGGGACCTTCACCTTCTTCTGGCCCATCGTAGGGAAAGTCGGTACCGATCTCCATGGGTTGCGGAGGGACGAGTGAGCTATCGTACGGTTGAAGCGAACGATCATATTCCGAACTCCCGTCCACCGATGTCGAAGCCACAGGGTATCTGACCTCCGCAGGATGTTCAGGGTATTGAGCGTCTGTCGGTCCGTCTAAGGCCATTGCGTGATCAGGCAGACCATCTGAGATGGTGCTCATGTTAGGTCGTCTTGTTGTTTATCGCCGGATAAATTATTCTTCGATCGGTTGAGATAGCAATGAGTCAGAGTTGAGGTTTGGGCGTGTCCGGGGGGGGGGGGGGTGTTTCAATTTCTCAATTTAAATGCTCACCTTTTGTCATCCTCAGACCCATCGAAGGCGTGGACCTCCTACGAAGGAGCTCTATTGGTGCGGAATATCCCCATTTGGGTTGCGTCATAGTTGCCGATAGGTCGATGATATCATCGTCAACTGCCTTAAAGCTCTTGAGCCAGATGACCGTCAAGATTGTTATCTTGGTTTCACATCAGACGTCATGGTGAGTCTAGACCTGTGCCATACGTGAAAGGATCGTCATTCAAAAGCTTACATGTATAGATGAGATACAAGGATAGTGGGTGTTTTGTGTTGGTTCGTGTATCGTAATCATGCGTCATAAATATGAGAAGAAGTCGAACCTTTGTCGATGCAAATTGTATTCGTTTTCGTTACACGATCGACCTAGGTCACCTGTGCAGATTTCTCTTCGACTTTGAGGGAGTTTCTTCGAGATTCGGTCTCCTTGACAAGTTGGTCCCATCGAGTCACAACTCTTGTTCTTTGTTCAGACGAGGCCTTCTTTGCCGCTAGACGTCCTGTTTCTTCTCTCGGATGACGAAGGATCAAGTCGGGTCGACCGGCGACTAGATGACGAAGTCTGGTCCATCCTCCTTGTAGGGGGAGGGCGATTGCCCCTGTTATTCCAGCGGCTGGACGAGCGCTCACGTTGACCCCTGACTCGTCAGCGATTTCTCTTGGATGGCCAATGTCATACTTACAGCTTCTACCAATTCCCTTAAGAACCCCCGTAAATCCCTGCACGATCAGCGATGCTCATTATATTGAGTCCACCCGACAAGCAAATTGTTCCAGTCCATGTATTAGCTTCCCAATGGACTTTAATCTGCATGTGAGTGGCGGTGGACGCACCTCTTTCTTGCCCGCTTCCACAGGCTCAGTCACCAATCCTGTTATCCCATCCCACCAACCCCACCAAACACCCATGGCCCCCTGCTTCACGCCAGAACCGAAATCTGTAACCTCTTGATTTTTCCGACTGGTAGAACCGAGTGAACCTGGAATGGAAGCGAAACCATGATGGATGTCCATGAGTCTGTCGATGACATCTGGAAGTTATATTCTGCTTTCACAAGTGTGGAGAAATGGCTCACTCTGGGGTATGGCAGCGGCAGAGATGACAGATCCTCTTGGCTGAAACATCAGCTCCAGTCGACAACCTGAAGTTGATTCATAGATAAGAGGAAAGACGAAAGCTACAAGTGAGAAATAAGCATGAGCGGCGTAGTACGAGATGTACTATTAGAGTTGAGGCGTGAAGATGAGTCATAGGAAATGTCGAAGGTCGTCGGTAGACTCACAGTCGCCCAGATAAGCTGTTCCACCCCTCCGAACGGACCGCGACCAGTAGGGAACGCTAGGGAAGCGATACCAGGAGTTCTCTTGTTATATTCTTTCGCTCGTACCGGTTCCAAAGTCTTGATGTTCAATCGACCTTCTTTCTCCAGGATCCCCGCGGACTCAGCGGATAGCCGAAGACAATGTACCTTGGAGTACCAACATGCCGCTTTAGTCGGGTCGATGTCACAACTACACCATTAGTGATCTCATTTCTTTCGCTCCCACTTTTCGACAGATTGCAACACCCTGCATGGAAGACGGTGGGACAAGTAGAATTGGACCCAGGTGAACCTTGTCTCACCGAAGCTTGTTCAAGGGAAGGTGTCGATGAAACGCCTCCATGCCTGCCTTCTCTCCATCTTCTTTCCGGATCTTCTCTCCCATCTTTCTAGCGGCTACCTGTGCCTCCGAAGATAGAGCGAATTTGATAGCATCTGCGAGATTCTCAGCTGTCAGAGTCTTGTGAGGGATCGGAGCCGGGCCTCCGCCAGCTTTGAAGATCATCTCTCCCCAGAATCTACAAGTCAGCTTAAAGCTCATCTGCGCATAATAAACTGACCTTTGATCTCCGAAGAACGGAACGACAATGGTAGGAAGTCCATTTCTAAGACCAATGGCAGTAGTGCCTGCACCTGCGAATGTGTGAGCAATGATCGACAAGCGGACGGTGAACATACCTCCATGATGACACACGGCCGCTACACGGCCATCGGCAAATAGCCAATCATGCGGCACACTTTCTAAGGGGTCAGCAATGAAGCATGCGAACAATTGAATGTCCTGACCTTTCAAGATGTAGACGTCTTTGGGGACATCGACACCTCCCAGTCCTCCCCAGCCGGCACTGATGATAGCACGTACCCCGGTCGTCTTCACCGCCTCGAGTATCGTGTCTGCTGTGTTAGCGAGACTGGTCAAGGTAAATTACAACGCACTAGTCAAAGCCTGAGGATCTTCCACAACAACGGAGCCAAATCTAGGCATTAGACTAGTTGTTACATTTAAACTTGTTACTAACCCAATGTAGATAGGGGGTTTGCCTCCCTTGAGGAAGCTTGCCAGTTCCGTGCTGGGTGTGTAATGCCCAGTGCCCTCAAGAAAGTAGAAACCACTGATTTCTGATTGTCAGAGTTGATTGACATGGCAATCGAGTTGAAGACGCACCGACGTTCTCTGCCCAGTCTCGCGGTTTTGGAATGAGACCTTCACTCCAGCAGTACGTCCAAGGCACTTGAAGACTTTGTAGGTAACGGGAGCCAATCTTGGCGGACAAAGGTTCAAGCCCAAGACGGACAGTTCGAAAAGCATTGATGATGTCCCCGAGGCCTTGCCAGGTGCTGACGGTCAGCAATCGGCCACAAGGGCTAATCAACGTAAATGGCAGTGATGGTATGCCATACAGGTATAGAGGCGGCCCGGCCATGGTCGAGCTAAGGAATAATATTGGGGTGAAGATCACGAAGATAAGACTCACAGTAAGTCAGCCATATCATATGAAAGCCAATAAGTCATACTCTCTTCGGCATTAGATTGTCTTATGTTGACCAAAGGATGTTTGAAAGATTTCGTAGGAGTCCATGGCATAGCTTTTGGTCAATCCGCCATCCTAAAATATATAGGCGAGACTTACTGAACGACATCATCAGAGGTAATCCCAAAGCTTCCGCAATGTGAACATGCCCAAAAGCAGGTGGATTACTGATGATAGCATCCGCTGCAAACGGTTTGCCCGACGCGGGGTCAGGACAATGTGTGGATTCCCAGAACCCATCAAGCATTGTCGCTGTCATTCGACGTTTAGAACTGATATCGCCGTTTCTAAGACTTTCCATTGCTGGTAGAAGTCCTGGATCTTTCTTGGTCAACTTTCACCCTTGAAAACTTTGCTTAGATTTTGGGACGTACTCTTGACCATATAAGCCATGAGATCCTTAGGATCTCCTCCAATGTCGAAATATTCCAGTTTCCCCTCCAAGTCCACGCCGTCTTTGCCTCTCTTCCCCCGGAGTCTTTTGTTTTCGCTCAGGACGAAGTCTCGAAAGTCAGGATGAGTGGCGATTCTGACACGATGGGAATACGACTCAATCAACCTCAAAGCCAAGGACAAGTAAGGTTGCACGTCACCTGGATATGAGCTTCATAGTCCTGAGACACAAGAGATAGCAAACTTACCTCTGGAACCAACAATAAAAATAACGATGTTCAGAGGGGGACAGTCCAGTGAAGCATGTGGGTCAATGGGGGACATTTCAGGAGGAGATGTCGCTTCTGATGGCAAGTTGAACAACGCGGATCGCACGTCGACCCAGATATCAATCATACCCTCCTCGTCGAGTGCCGCTCGAGAAGATAGACTTGGTCGCTCTTGTGAGGTATCGACATTATCTAAAGTATCAGCTAATCAGATCCTTACTCATGTTGATCTCGTACAAAACTTCGCCAGGACAGACATAAGTTTTCGTGGACAAGAATATGAGAAGTACTATTATGAGACTCACCCAAAGCTGGATCAAGTTGGATTTTACCCAACATGGCTTTCTTAAACTTATTCCATCCTTCCTTCTTCATATCACTCTCTACTTTCTCCTCTGGTGAAGAGTTTGAACGATCAGCATCGGGAGTTGCAGTTGGGCCACCGTCATCTTGGGTCGACGAAAGTTCTGGGGGTGGCGACTGATCGAGAAAATCTCCTCTTTCTCCATGAGGTGGAATGCGCATTGTTTTACGAAGCTTTTGTTCACTCACTTTACGAATGAGTGGTATAAGTAATAGAATGACTCGTAGAAGGGGGAATGAAGAAGTTTGAGCATGTCTTACATATATGCCATTGCAAGCAACGAGGCTCGGGTTGTGACGTAGGGATGGAAGGAGGGTGTGGGGTGTGGGGGAAATGTGGGGCTCCACACTGGAAAGGGCGGAATTAAAAAATCACAAATACACGTCATTCCTGGGTAACCCTCGACGCGTCTCAAGACGCTCAAACCCCCCTCTCACACATCTTCAAATAGTATTGACCTCTAAGACCAATGTCGGTGAGTCAAGCATCATCTTCACCTATGAGTAAAGAGAAAGCTGATAGTATAGCAATACGAAAACACTCCTTCTCGTCGACCGGATATAAAACGAAAGCTCGTGGTGGTGGGTGATGGAGGTGAGTTCCTTGACAGGGCTTCGATACATCTTAGAGGCTGATTATGTAGGATGTGGGAAGACATGTCTATTGACAGTCTACGCGGAGAATAGGTTCCCAGAGGTGAGCTCTTCTATCTGTGAAGTGTCCGAATGGGCTCACACTTGGCTTTGCAATGTTCTCATTCCATCACTTAACATCTCAATACTGTATCTGCTCATGACGACAATCCACCCGCCTCTCTCTTTATTCGACGTATTCTAAACATATCATATCGATCTTTCTACTATCATGCTGATCGAATTCGTATCCTCGGTTCATACCCGCACATTGTGTACATCATACACCTCAAATCATCTTTGCTTCCCTCACGATTCAACTCGACAGGAATACGTACCGACAGTATTCGAAAATATGGTAACCATGCTTCCCTCCCCATTGGACCCAAGTAAAATCATCGAGCTGGCTTTATGGGATACTGCAGGTCAAGAAGATTTCGATCGACTTCGTCCTTTGAGTTATAACGATACGGATGTTATTTTGATTGTTTTCGCTTGTAATCATCGACCAAGTTTATTGAATGTTCAAGATAAAGTGAGTTTGAAAATGTTCTTCTTTCCTAGTGTGATTTCAAATCTCATTTTCACCATGTTACCTTTTCTTCTCACATGTCTAAAATCGATCGGACTGCCAGTTCGACGGATATCATGTTCGAGCCGATATTTCTTTGTTTCAAAGAAGCATTCCGTCAGTGAAGAGTCAAATCAGGAGGGGAATGACGCTGTATCAAAAATCCATACCATTTCCTTTCGAAGGATAGATCGGATGAGTTGATCATGATCTGACAATTATGAAGTACAGATCGAAGTACGGGTGGAGAGGTGAAGTACCGATCAAAGTACGAGTGAAGCGATGGAGAGATTGGAGAAAGACAGACTTCGAAAAAGAGACATAAGTCAATTAACAATTTCAGTGGCATCCCGAAATGGCACATTTTTGCGAAACAGTACCAACCTTACTCATCTGTACGAAAACAGATCTTCGAAACGATCCCTCTACCATTTCCCTAATGGCAGCTCAAGGTTCTAAACCCATTACTTCATTAGAAGGTGAACGCGTAGCGAAAGAAATAGGTGCGAGAAGGTATCTTGAATGTAGTGCGAAAGAAGGATGGGGAGTTAGAGAAGTTTTTGATGCTGCCGTTAGAGAAAGTTTAAGACGACGTAAAGGTGGTTTGAAAAAACGTTGTGTTATTTTATGATTAATGATTTTGAATCCATTCGTTTTGAAAAGTGGAGCCAAGGGGAAGGAGGGAGGTTAATGATGATTTTCATGTTTTTTTTCTATGAAGATTTGTTGGATTTTAGATTACCCTTTCGTTATATGGATACCTTTTAATCAATGTCAGTGCGTCATTTGGAAAGGAGTCCCGAGGGGATGAGGTGATGAGGTGATGAGGCGATGAGGCGATGAGGGAATGAGGGAACGAGAGAGTAGGGGATATGAAGATTATTGACAAGAGATCAGTAGATGGTTTGGCAAAGGCGAAAGCGGGAAAAGAAGGGAGTCAGGGAGTTGGGGAGAAGAAAGATGATAATGAGTAAAAGAACATTTGATGACATATACCATGCATTTTCCACGTTCTACGGGTTATACACACAACATTCACTTGATACCTTACTATTTGATATGGGACAGATTTACTATACCTTTCCTTCCAGATCAACTGGATGGACTTTTGGGGTCTATACTCTAATGGGCATGATGAGATCGTTAGGGTCGTACATGTGGGTGGGGTGGTCAACATGGACAACGCGTTATGGTGTGAGGACATGAATATGGGTTGAGCGTCGACGGTAGATGTGGTAGGAATACATGATTGATGATTGGGACATGTCGAGAAGGGAATATATCGTACATATTGAAAGGGGGATATAGAGGGTGAGATATCGTATGGGATGATGCCAGGGTGTGTATGTCGAAATCATAGGATCGTCACTTCATGACGGATGATGAAGGGGCGATTTTGATATTGACAGCTTGTTGACCGGAGGAAGATAACAATCAGATGGTTCGTACCAAACAAGAAGCGTACCGGCTCGAAATCTGGTGATCGCCGTTTGTTTAGAGTGGTCTGACAAAAGGAGAGGGTGAGAAGAACGAACTCACACGCCCAATCGAGTGGCGAAACCTCTAGTGAGTGAATTAACACTACTCCCTCCTATCCTGTTAACCTCCAAATCATCATCTTCAAAAATGAGCGGATCGAACAAATCTATATTAGGTGGAATCCCAAATCTCATATTCCTCTTAGCTTCTTCTGCCGATTCACGTTGATCATGTCCACTAGACTTTTGATAAGAAGTTGGAAGAGGAATAGAAGAATCATACGATATAGATCTAGGATGAATTGGAGGTACTTTATCGTTCGGATCTGAATTAGGACTAGAAGGTTCTGTCATTGTATTTTTGATCGGAAGCGAAGTCATTCTGTTGAACATAGGTATACTTGTATTATTCGAAGTTGATATCGTTTGAGGAAGATGAGATTCAATTGGAGAAGTAGAAGAAGAAGTAGGAATTATGAGAAATGATTCTTCTTTCCATTTTCTTCTCAATTCTTCTCTTCCGGTAGAGATTATATCTTCTAGTTCTTTTTCCCATCCTAGTAAACTGACGAGTCGTCGTACACCTTCATCGGCATCACCTTGCCAGAAACAATCACGACCTTTATCCCAATCAACATCAGGTCCAAGAAGTTCTCGTAATGGTAAAGGGTGTGGAGGGGCTTTTGGGGACAGTTGAGATAAATGAGAGAATTGTCCGACGATTTCACGATTGATAAGTAATCGAGGGATGGGAGGTTTGACGAAATCTGGGAGATTCGCAAATGGGCTAACTTGGAGTGAAGTACCTATGACGATTAGGAGATCGCAATCTTCGAATACCTGGAATCAGATCAATTCATTCGACTGAAAAAAAAAAATTCTTCACACGGTCAGGCTGAAGGGTAGTGACCTCAACATGAACATGAGAGTAGGACGGATGATAAGGGGATGGAAGCTCATGACAATTTTACGAATACTGCTGAGCAAGAATAACGTGCATGTGACTTGGTGAGGATGATTTGGGGATGAGGAAACCCACAAACTCACATCCAAATTATCCCAGAAAGCCTGTGGAAGAGCCTCCCCAAAAAAGACGATATCAGGTTTCACCAATCCCCCACATTCACACCTCACCACTTCTCCATGTAAAACTCCTTTACGCAGCACGTATTCTCTTGAGGCCATCTTGGCACACGAAAGACATCTAGCGGTGGCGAATGAACCATGAGCTTCGATCACTCGATCGGAGTTCAGGCCGCTGAGAGTCTCGAGGGTGTCGATGTTTTGTGTGAAAAGACGTCGCAAAAGCCCCTTTTCTTCGAGAAGACGGATGAAATAATGGGTGGGGGTAGGCTGAAAGTTAGTCTCGTCATACTCTCAACTTGTTTTCCCCGACATGAAAGGTAGGAACAGAGAGGGACAAAAAGAGGAGGAAGAGACTCACCAGATGTCTTCCGGGATAAAGTTCCTTGGCTAGGGTCCAAAATGGCTACCGGTCAATTTCGAATTTCTCTTTCAATTGACAAGTCCTTCTTTGACATTAAGAGACGACTATGACGACCAGGACCGTTGGTCAGTGAAAGAAAGAGGGGTGGACGGATAGGAGAGATATCGAACCCACCTTCGGATTCTTCTTGAAGAAACCGAGATCGAATACGGCCTCGGGATAAGGTAAATTCAAAGCTTGTAAATTATCGTATAGGCCCGTACCAGGAGATCGAAAGTCTGGAATACCAGCAGAGGTAGAAATGCCCGCTCCGACGAGTACGACTATTTTGGACGCTGCCAATCAGCAAGCGTTTTGAGAAGCAGATCGGTAAGGTGAAATGATATGAAAGTGGAGGAGATCATCACGTCTGACTGGCTTCAGAGTGGGAGATGCACAAACCCTGACCAACGGTGACAACGTCGAGAAATTGGCATTGTGGGTAAAAGGAATAGGACATGAACATGAACATGTACTGAGCGAGTGGAGTGAACCTACCTTTACCGTCTCTGATCATTGATGCGATTATCTGCAAAGTGGCGTCTGAAGTATTTTCAAGTAATGTAGGACTTTCAGTCATCTCTTGTGGTAATGAAGATGAAATTGATGAGCTAGATGCGGAATGTCTTTGTGATGATACTGAAGGAGTGACATCCTGTTCATCAGACACGCGAGGTTACACTGATTGAGTTATGATAAGAGAGACATATATCCTTATGTCAAAGAGATCGTAAGTGGGAGGATTTAAGCGGCCGTTTCACCATAGGGGAAACACGATGGAGAGGGATCAGAGACAGAGGAGGGAACAGGAGATCAGGGGGGAAGCGATGAGAAGAGGGGATGAGGAAGAGAAGATATACTCTTGATGGAATAAATCAACTCACATCATCATCATCATCATCTATCATCCTCCAATCCATCCTTTCTTCCTTTCTGAGTCCCATGATTGCCCCTTTCGGGAAAACTCTTGATATGACAAAAAGAAATCTCTAAACCTCTTTGTCGATGCCTTCCACTTGTGATACGCGAGTGAGATCTTTTCTCCCCAATCACACCAAACCGTGCTCTTCCTGATCCTCTCTCGGATAACTAATATCCTGAGGGTTTCGCCTCCTGAAGTCTCACCTCGTTTTCAATCAAGGGTCCCCAGTGACCGATGGGGATGAAATCGGCAGTCCCGAAGTTGTTTCTTGTTGTATATCAAAGACCACCCCGTAATTATTTCTTTCTTCAATCAGATTAGAATGTTAACGCCTAAAATAACCCTCCCTCCACTCGTCCTTTACCGTGCGGTCACTGCGGACTGTACCCCCAAAATCCGCAGTTCGATTCTTCTTGAAATGTTATCGACGGAATGTATTTGAATCAAGTTTGCTTTCTCGAATTCGGTTGAGATGTTGTATTTAGAGATTCGGGACTTGTCTTGTGAGCTTTCGTCCAATTTTCAGGACAGGCGTACGTCGATGTTACCGAGTCACTGAAGTGAGAAGCTGTCGTATAAGAGAGTCTTTCTCATATCAGGGGACGAAATCATCATCATTCACTTTCGGCCTGATGGACCTCTGGATCTTTACTGACAACAAAAGACATAGACAGCTTCATGCTGTCAAATGACCAAATGACCAAGTGAGGAGAAGGAAAAGTGGGGGAAATGCAGGAAGAATTACTTACCACTACTGTGAAATCTGTGAGAGGAAAGAAGCTAATTGTTGAGAAGTAAAGAACGTGTCGGAGTGACGGATTGTTAAATCGTCAAAGTATGGGAAACGATTCATACGGAGAAGAAAAAGAATGGAATGGACTTGGAATGAAATGAAATGAATGATTGGGAAAGTAGGAGAATAGTCATAAAAGGAGTTGAAAGTGAGAGTAGTGGAAGATCTAAAACAAGGTGACTATCTCTCTTCCTCTTCCCTTCCTTTTTTACCTTTTCTCCACCTCGACCCCAGATTACCACATGTAACATCCGGGTCTACTCCGTTGACGTGTTTCTCTTCATCTGCTCTCCCTCATTCCCCCTTGCCCCCATGCCCCTTTTTACAAGTACAGCGTCTAGACTTGTACACTCGGCCTCGGCTGTGTGCTTTCAGGATCTAGGAACCAGAAGTGACCACGCGGACACGTTTGTATCTTTAGCTTCTGACCTCCGATGGCCAGATGGGCCAGATCTACTGGCTAGTGGCTGGTGGCTGGATCAAGTCCGGAATAAGGGGGTGTCTATGTATTTGAATCCCTTGATCCTTCCTTGGCAGGCTACAATAGGGTTCTCGTACTTGTTCGGACTCTCCGTCGGATGTCGGAACCCCATCAGCCCCAGTTCCCCCTTCCTCCCCCCGCGGGGTTTTTGCAGAACGCCATACAAACGTGATTCGACTTACATCGTTAAAATTATGACCGGGCACAGGGTAGACATTTTAACACCATAAACAGACCAGGGGTCAGGTATGTATACAAAGTATGATCTTCATGCCCATGCTTATGCTACATACATCCTTTACTTACCTTTCGTACTCAAACTACTACTCGAAGAACTACTCGACATTCTCGGTTGTAAACTCATAGGTCTTAAACCTTTTTGTGTCTCTTCACCTCCTCCATTCCTTAAACTAGCAACCCTCGATCCGAGAAAACTCCCAATTCCACCGATGGTAGCTCTTATATCTGCGATTTGACGATTTTGACTTTGTTTTGTTTCTTGCGTGGTGGAAATTATAGGTGTTGAAGGTGTTGGATTTGGTGAAGTTGATAATAACGCCCGACGAGTTTTTTCAGCTTCGATACGATGATTAACTTCTGTTCTTACTCCGTCGAAAGCTTTGAATAAAGAGGTAGAACCTTGTGAGAGAACTGAGGAACTTGCTGCTAATGCTGAAGAAAGAACTTCACGGGTTGGAGCTAAGGATTGATCGAGATGAAGATCTCTTACACCTTCGGATAACCGAAGAGAGAGGTCGGAAATGTGAGTGGGTTTTCCTTCACAGGGATGTCTGGTAATCAACACCCATGTAGATGATCATATAGTGATGATACAGGATACAGAGTTCGTGGAGGTGGTGATCATCACGTGTAGGACGTAGGCCAGGATGATCAATGTCACATCAAGACGACGGGGTCGAGAAAATGGGCGCGGATTGGCAAGTGTATTTGAAGATCAGCAAAGCTTGGAAATTGACTCACCTAGGCTCACACAGATCAAACAGAACAGGATCGGTACATTGTTCCCAATTCTTACCAGCTTCCGTAATCTTAAAAGCCATCAACCAAGCCTCCCCAAAAGGTGCTAAAACATTCCCATCACCACCCGCTCCAGATCCAGAAGTGACAATAGCGATATCTTGTTGTTTTCCCTTAGCGAGGAAATCGGCATATTTGATAGATGACAAGCATGCACAGATGTACTCTTCGAATCGTGACCGTAGATCGTCGTCACTTCCACGGAACCTGATAATCAGCTATGTTCCATCCATAAACAATTTTCACCCACCCTGCTCTTTCGCCTTCGGGCTGTCTTATCAGCACAAGTCGTCATCTGATATGTGAAATATCGAAGAGTTGGATGGGGAAACTCACAGTAGCCCAAGTCTCTTCCACGGCACGGACTACATCGTCCATCCATTTCCTATCCGCAGCAGTGAGGGACAATAATCGTTCTAGTTTAGGGTCGGTGAATTCAAATGAGACATTTTCGATCTGCTCATCAGCCTTTCATCTGGACTGTGGTACACTTTAGGCAGGATAAACTGAACAGACAGATGCTTCGGTGCAAGAACAAAGGTAAACATATAAACGGGGGTTGAGGGAGATGGATGGGACGAAAGGAAAACTTACGTTGACGAGTAAATCATACCTTGCATCTTTCTGCTGCGTCACAATCTGATTGGTGGTCCCCACAAGCCATGATCGAGCCTTTAACATCTCTATCTGTTGCAATGGTAAATAAGGTTGGAAGAAAGCGTCTTTCCCGAATAAATGTAATGCTGAGAAGATCAGTCCAGCTTACTACCATTTTTTGGGTGATTCGATCTTTCTACCATGTCATGAAGAGCAAGATTAGGGTGAGGACAAAACAAGGGTGGGAGACAAAACTCACGCAAACCCATATACCTTAATAGACTGCTCCTATCACTTGACCTCAAAGACGTCGGTCGCACTCTGCTCGTCCTATAATCCAACTCCGGTGCCCCGGAATCTCTCAAATTGAGTAAAAGCCCTATAATCAATCAACATCATCAAATTCTCTTAAAAGTACTCACCCGGCATGAGAGATACGAGAGAATATTGATATGTACATAGCATTTCTACTGGATAACCAAATAGCATAACCTATATATAAGGTGAGATTGTGGATGATGAAAAGAAAACAGACACGTTTTTGTAGCATTAGAGCTTTGAGAAGTATTAAGGTTTTATGTCTGAATTTATGGATTAATTCTCGTAAAGATGTCCCTTTCTGTCAGCTCAAGTCTTAAGACAACTGGGATACGGAAATTACTCGGATGCAAAGGTGAAACGAGAGGGTAAGATGGTAAGGGACGGAGGTGAAGGAAGATGAGGGAGGTAAAGAAAGACTAACCCATATAGATAGAACCTTCCCCACTCTTTCCTTGTAAACTAGTCTCAAGACTGGTGTAGAAGTCTTCCAAGATGCCGGTTTGTGTGAAGTCCCTTTGGGCGAAATATGCTCTAGTCACTACTCCTAATCGATCACTACATGGTCAGTATCATTCAATAATCTCTTTTCCTCTGTACCTGTAAGTCCTCTTTTGTCCATCAAATTTTATGTCCTCTTACCTTGCTCATCCACAATCCATGACACGATACCTCCTTCTGCGAGCCTGTACTTCTTGGTTCCCTCACTACCCATTCTCGAAAATTCAACTATATAGACGCTGATGCTGAACGAGGCGCGAGGAAGGAGGGGGACAAGAAACGAAGCAGAGAGAAAAACCCACCGTATCGGCCCAAAAACAGGTTGAGAAGCAATTACCACCACAGCTTTCTGTACCATACTTCTCGTAACATCACTCGGCCTCTTCAATAATTCCGCAGCTGCCAATTGTCTATTACATCTTCCCGTCAGTTTTAATCGGACAGATGAAAGAGGACATACGAGATTCCGAAGAGAGTTTGACCCGGAGGTACATTCGTGAGAGGAAGAGCGTCTGGATCTGAAGGGGAATATGTGCAATGCTATTCCGTCAATACACATTCAATCCACCAAATCATCATCATTATGAAACACGCACGAAATGAGAATAATCTTCTTCCGACTATACATCAGTTTCTGTCTTTCATAATTGGAAAAAGACAAACTAAATGAGCACCATCAGGTAGAGCTAGAAAAGGTAATAATTTGGAAAAAGAATCATCATCTTGGATTGCAATTTGAAGACTTTGAGGATAGGCGAATTCGACAGTTGGTCCGATCTATCAATTAGCACTGCTACCACATTCCCATTCCCATTGAACACGACCATAAAGTCCACAGAAACAAGGAGACGACCTGCCATGGGAGTAAAGTGAAATTTCTCATGGGTTTGACAACATACATGAAGTAGATTCAAATAGGCTGTCTCTGAGGCCTACATGAAGAGAAGGTTATAGGAAGATGTCTCACCAAATGATTGAAATCCACAACAGCAACTCCTAATACCAAAGGAACATCCAGAGCTGGACCAGTAGTAGATTTCTGACTTGAATTACTCGTAGAAGTCTGTTTCGTTTCTGATTGAGCTTGGAACGTAGCAGAAGGGGTAGGACGTGGAGGAGAAAAAGAAGAGAATTGAGAGAAACGTGATGAACCACCGGCGGATGATGGAGATGACCAAGGATCAACAGGGGGAAGGTCAGAAGAGAAATCGAGCTCTTCGTATGTCGATACGGGGCGATTGGGATGTGGTTCTGAAAAGTCTATGGGTTTATGAGAGGAAGCTGACATGATATAGAGAATCTTGGTAAATATGGGCAAGAGGTGGAAAGGAGTAAGTAGTGGACGTTCGGATTACCTATGACGCGTGAAAGGCAATCTCTATTGCTATTGTAGTCATGTTTCATGTTGCTCTTCTGACTTCGGCGGATCTTGAACACCCCGGCTGAGGGCAGCTAGTAGGTCATACATACCCTCATTAGAATGACATCCTACATACTGAGCCCGATAGCCGATGGGGTGCAAACTGTCCGTCCGAACAGGTTATAGGCCTTATAGGGGTCCCGATTGACGACCACAAATGTGAATTCGCCCACAAGCGACGAGGTGACCCACATCAGATAGACAGGGAGACAGGGTTCAGATCGGATATGTTCATTTCCCAAGTCAGTAATCAGTGAACAGAGCTCGTCGTCACTTGTTTCATGCTCCACATTCTCCATGTCACCAGCATCCCCGCTATGTCCGCTACATGCTACATTTATTCTTCTCCCACTCGACAACATCGCTTCCCAACGTCCGTTCATCCTTTCCTATCATGTCACTCAATCTGCCACACCGGGACAGACATCGCATCTCCTGAGAAGGGGTACATTTTAAGTTCTGATACCCTAAGCAAGGGGAACCTAGTATCATTCGCCAGCTCGGTCATGAGATATCGGAAAGCACTCTCAGCCTGAATTCGAATCTCATCTCTTGCCAGACTCTCCAACACGTCTTTCTTCTCTTCTTTTGTTGTTTCGGGTGTCCTCCCGCATTCAAAAAGGACGAGTTTGAAGACGGCCCGCATGATGATTGAAGTAGCGCGGCAGTGTTTAGAAAGGGAAGGCCGATAGTCGAGTCTACCATCTTCTTTAGTCACTTCTAAATGACCAATGCTCTCCAGACATTCTGCCGTCAGACGTAGAGACCAGCGGTTCATACTCATGTCCAGAACATGAGGCGGGACACCCATTGCTCTCATTCGTGTGGTCGAGAGAAAAATTCGTTGGTCGTCATCTTTGTATTGGGACAATTCTATTCCCATGAGGTTGTTAGCTGATGCTTTTCGCCTGTAGTCTTCGTCGATCTCGTGACCGCTCATCCGGACGGATTTCACGCGTCTTTGTTGGCGCATGGGAGAAGTTTGTGTGGTTGTCGGTGAAGTCGACGGTGCATCGTGAAATCGTAAGTGCTCGTTCTCGATCTGATTATTGTCGAGATGAGATAAAATCGGCTTCTTGGAAATGGATGTCAAGGGAGGGCCACAAAAACGTGAGTCACTAGTCACGGTTCCAGAGTTTGTCGATGGAGGTGGAGTGGGTTTCCTGCCATCTGATGTCAGCGAAGGACCTCCAAGACGTAGATCATCAGATGCATCATGATGATAAGACGTTACAATCTCATTCAAGGGTGGACTCGGTCCTAGCGTGAAGCTGGTGTCCTCCGAAAAAGGGGAGGTTTCCATCTGTTCGGGAGGAGAAGATTGCTGAATATCAAAATACTGTTCGTACGGATCGAAGCTGGTCGGATACTGAGCCAGCATGTTACCCGGGGTCGACAGTGAGTCTGATGACGCCGAAGGATAGCTGGGATACCATGGACCAGGTGACATTCCGTGATGTACGTATCCTCGTTGTTTTCGACGCCGGGAGACAGGAGTTGATTGGCATATTGGGAATGGTCTGACATGCCGTTGACAGCATCGTAGATGCTGATGTCATACATGTAGTGGTACCCGTCGTCGTTGTCCATGCTGCGGTCTGGACTGTTGCTGGTCATGGATGGTTATAGAGCAGATTGTCCCTTGGAAGAGCGACGAATATAAGATTGAAGCTGAGGGTCTGGGGAAAGAGAAGGGGGAGGGGGGTACATGATCTCCTTTCTGAGACTTCCTGCAGGTCAGCCGCGAGTATGCTTGGATTGAAATATCATAAATGGATGACCTCAGATTGTCTCATAGGACGGTGAGTATGACCTCATGCGAACTTCTGGACCGTGGGATAGAAGAAAGGTGTTAGATATCGAGCGATGGTGGGACGGGGGAACTGTTGCTCCCAGAGGAATGTGGCCGTACGTGGGTGTTGTTGGGGATGAGAGTTGCATCTAACTATCTACTATGGAGAGGCGTCTACAAGAGTTTCGGGGTTCTTACGTGACGTGTAATTTAGGTACTGATTATCACTATCTAACACTCCCCTTAATCCGTACTAAGTTGCTTTCATAGGAGCAAAGAAAGATTACCAAAGACTATGGGTTCCGGCGACTCGTCTCCCATGACATTGACTTGGTGTTTTGATCGGTATTCTTTAATGGCTTCCTGTAATTGACTCTTGGATAGATCTCCGCGTTTCTTAATGCAACAGTCTTCCACACTATGTCCGTATTTACCACACCAATCACACTCTTCGTCTTCTTCACTATCACTCTCATCCTTCCCACATTTTCCTTCTTTCCTCGTCTTTCCTTGTCCCTTCTCCTTCTCCTTGTTACCTCCATGTTCACTACTAGCACCATTACCTCTACCTTTTCCTACCCTACTACCTGATCTCCCCTTATCCTTCTTTATAGCATCTTTATTTACGAGAACAGCACTGATGGCTTGTTGAGTATGGTTCTCCATTTCTTGCTCAAGACGGCGGGTGTCGGCAATACTGTGGTATGCGGTTACGAGATGGTCCCAGCTTTTCTGTGTGTCTGGTCGGAGGTCCCACTGTTGACAAAGTGGAGCAAAGTCGCAACCAAGGGAGAGAAGAAATCTTTCGGAACGATCACCATCATCTATATGGGCACCTGCACCAAGAGCCTCGGCTACTAGCTCACTAAAGGTCTCAAGGTGAGTGTGCATGGTGTCGAAGTTGGCATTTTCAACTAGACAGAGGAGGGAAATACGTTGGTTGAGATCATTACGCCTTGCTGTCGTTTTAACTTGATGCTGCGCAGTAATACGTGCCCAGATTTCTTGGGCTGACCCGAGGTCCTCGACTTGGGGGGCTAGTCCCGGAGAGATTGTAAAAATGAGTGTCGAACGAGCTTTACGCTCTTTGTTGGCCCAATCTAGCCAGGTCGTACGTTGAGTAGCTGTCAAAGCTACGGCTGTTGTTGAATTTGTGGCGTCTGGGGGAGCCTCCCCTGCAATGGTATCAGGGGGAAAGACATGTTGAAATCCACGTCATCGTGATAACCGACGTCTCATACTACCAAATTGTTTCTCCACTGGTAGTCCTCCATTGCTTTATACAGAGCTGAGAACTACCAGGTGAGTGACTAGTATCATGCATTGCTTGATACAGAGCTGAGAACTACCAGTGTCTACCGCTCTTGCAATCACTATCAACAGATTTGGAATCAGACGATCTACCCCGACTCTTTCATCATGTCTCTGTCACGAAGTGACAAGACAGTTTGGTTAGAGTTGGATGGATTGGGTATTTAACCAGCAACCGACGGTGTGCAGTAACCGCCGGTTGATAGGCCTTTTAGCGCAGTGGTTTAGACCACTGTCTCTGAAGGGCACTGTTATATCGTCCCAATGCTGGTTAGTTGGTCTTGTGACAGTCTCCTTCCGACACTGATGATGATCAGACTACCACACATCGTCGAGTTATCCTCACAGGCTCAGACAACTTCAAAGACTGGGAGAGATCTATTCTTGCTCGACTCATTCAGAAGGATCTAGATGAAGTCATTGAAGAGGATGCTACACTACCACTCCAACTGGCAGAAGAGAAGAAAAGCTGGTTGAAGAAGGATAAGAAGGCATGGGCAGCAATCGATGAGTCACTCAGTGCAGCCGTTCACAATGTCCTACCACCTAACCTTCTTGACCTCACCTCAACGCCTACCGGCCTCCTTGCCAAATCCCTTCTCAGTCACCTTTGAAATACCTACTCGGCAGCAAGATCTACTCAAAAGGCTGAACTCTACCACATCATCTGGCGAACAGATATCAAAGACGATGATCCCATGTCCTCAATCTCATCTATGCGACGTGCTTTCAACGATCTTACGTCCTCCTCAGTGTCACTGGCTGACTCTCAACTGGCCTATGCCATCCTTATTGCACTACCGGCATCCTACACTACTCTTGCTTCAACTTTCTACATGCTTGGTGACCCCTCTTCCACAGATGTCATTGCTGCTGTCAACGACGAATTCCGGAGGCGACAAACACAAGAGAGTGGTGCACTTGCCATGGCAGCAAAATTATCAAAGCTCTCACATGGGAAGAGTAGACAGGACAAACCTGGGAGGTTTCGAGAACGTGCTCCCATTGTGAAGGATGGTAGTAAGCCCTACTGTGAATTCCACAACACCAATTCACACTCCACTGCCAAATGCCATGCCGCAAAACGTGTGACAGCTCACATGGCATCTACCACATCATCTATTGAACCTACTCCAACTCCCACTGTCCTAAACTTTGTTGCTACCGCTTCATCATCAGCACTCCTTACAACCGGCCTTCCCTCCACCATTGTCGTTGATTCTGGGGCTTCACATTCTATGGTTTTTGAACCTGAACTGCTCACCGCCTTATACACTCTACCATCCCCAATCCCAGTTGTCATTGGAAATGGCTCCACAATTCAGGCCACAAAGACTGGTACACTCACACTCAAGAATGGGTTTCAGGTGCCGAATACCTTATTTGTCCCAGATCTTGGCCGGAATTTGCTCTCCGTTCGATCCACAACATCTCCCTCAAGGTCTTGGACATTTGACAACACTACCGTAACTCTCCATGAAAACGGACACACTGTCCTCACTGCCAAACTCCGTGATGATCTCTACACCCTTCCCTGCACGTCTCCACCTGCCTACGCACATCTCTCCAGCTCTGATGTAACAGAGACCCTTCTGCAAACATGGCATAGACGACTTGGACATCTTAACATGCAAGCGGTGATCAAACTAGGGAGAAGCGGGAGATTGGGGGAAGCTAGTAGTTGGAACAATGTTTCAAGCAATGAATTCATGTGCGCTCAGTGCATTCAAGGAAAAGGCAAACGACTACCATCTCCTCCGTCTTCTCACCGTGCTACCAGACTACTTGGATCCTTGCACCTTGACCTCTTTGGACCAACACGCACTACCTCACATGATGGTTTTTGTACTTTCCTGACTGTATACATCAATTTCTCACATCACCTTCAGATTCTTTTCCTGCACTCGAAAGCAGACACCTTGACTACCATACAGCAATACATCACCTTGGTGGAGACGCAACTCGGAGTGCCGGTCAAAGCATTGAGAAGCGACCAAGGAGGAGAATTTACTTCAACCGCTTTCAAGAAATACACAAGTACAAAGGGAGTTGATCATCAACTAGTCCCACCAGCCGCGCATGCTCAACATGGCCGTGTAGAGCGAGCTCATCTCTCTATATTGGACTTAGTACGCACTTTACTCCTGGATAGTGGACTACCAGACAGATTTTGGTCTGAGGCAACACACTATGCCACTTCTGTCAGAAATAGAGCACCAGGGATAGATGGTACAGTACCTGAGGACGTATGGCGGGGTGGACCAGTGGAGTATCAACATCTGCAACCGTTTGGTAGCCCGATGTTTTTCCGTGCACACACAGAGACAAACAAACTCAAACCACAATACCTGCCAGGTCAACTGATGGTGTAATGATCCTGCTTGTGAGGATCACCACAAATAAATAAATGTAACCTACCCGTAGGGCTGGATACTGAACCGGAACTCTGTGATGTGGGTAATACTAGTCAGCGATGATCAAAGGTCAGTAGGCGTAAGGAAAGAGTGTGTCAAGGAAACCAAGAGGGTCTGAGAGAGGATTGAGGAAAAGGTGAGAAGGAGGAGGAAGAAGAAGAAGAAGTGAGAATGAAGAAGATGATGGGGAATCTCTCTCTCAGGCCCTGCTTATATGCATATCAGTGTGTCTCAAACTTGATACAAGTCCGAATCGTCCTCGATTCAAGTAAAGGAGAAACTATGTAAGAGAAGGAGGAAAAACTACGTATGAGAACGGAAAAACTATGTATGAGAATGGAAAAACTATGTATGAGAACGGAGAATGTATCCACGAATATGTGGTCCAAGTATGAAGGAGAACGAAGGAAATAGTGAAGCACATATTGTGGTCTACAAAACATATGTGTGTATCATGAGTGAGAAACGGTAATGGACAGGATGAAAGGATAAGAGGAGAGGAGGGAGGAGACAGCAGAAGATGATATAAGACAATACGAGTTGGGGGAATGGATCAAGGAAGAAGGAAGAGGTATGGAAGGAGAGCTATTACACTCTCTTATGTAGGGGAGGCCTGATCCACTACAGATGGGCTATGAGATCAACACAAGTAATTACCGGGTATGGGACACAAGCAAGAATTGCTTAATCATCTCACGAGATGTCAAGTTTGCTGAGACTACCAACAGTCTCAAATCCTACACAAACGCACCTACCCTACCCATGTCCAAACAGCTGCATCCGAACTATTACATTCCAACTGCAACTCTCACAGGGGATGACACGGACGGCAGTACTGAACTACATCCTGTTGAAAACAACGCGCCAGACCAACAGACCCCAGGAGGAAATGATGAGCAACCCCAGCTACCAAGATGGCAAGGATGGAGACCGGAAGAAGATCCACGGTTCAACCGGTCACCTGTGCCACCACCAAACTCTCCACTACCACCGAGCCATGAGCAGACAGAAGAGCTCCCTCGCCGATCTTGCCGTCAAGCTGGAGCAGCACCTGAATGCACACCCCACAGTCTTGAAGACAACCTTGCACTCTCTGCTCAGGTTGATCTGTCCTCCATCATGTATTTGGCGTACTCTGCTATACTTGCACCACAAACAGTCCATGAAGCGCAGAGATCACAGGATTGGATTCACTGGAAACAAGCAATTGATGAGGAGCTAGCAAAAATGGAGAAGTACAGGGTCCGGGTGGTAGTTGACCGCAAAGAGGCTGCAGGAAGAACTCTCAGAGCACGATGGGTCTTTACTCGGAAAATCAATGGAAGTACTGGCAAACCTGCAGCATTCAAGGCCAGATGGGTTGCCAAAGGCTACTCCCAGCGATCTGGTATTGACTACCATGAGCTGTATGCAGGTGTGGCACACAAAGACTCCATTCGACTCTTCGTTGCAATTGTAAACTTGTCACGAGGACCAACTAACCAGCATTGGCTCGATATAACAGTGCCCAACGGAACAGTGATCTAAACCACTGCGACGAAAAGGCCTATTAATCGGCGGTTAACCCTACCGCCGATCGCTGGTTAAATACCCTTCCCCGACATTCGCTCGACTTGTCACACGCTTTGTGACAACATGTGAGCAAGAAATAGAAGCTTAAATGGGAAGAGTTGTATTTCATGTGTGGTGAATCATCTGGAATGACTTTGATGCTTTCAAAAGCCATTTCATATCATTACATAGATACTAAACTCAGCTTGTGCACAATTTGGTGGGTTCTTGATATGATGAAATGATGTAGAATACAGCTCACTAGCCAGTAGCTAAGGAAGGCAGTGTGGACCAAGGGAGGAGAAGGAAATTCATATCGCATGTGACCATCTCTTACCGCATGCATGTGAAACTCAACATTTTGGTTGAGATCATTATCATGCATATGCTTGTCAAGTTTCAGGTCAAGAGCTATCCTGATGCATGAGATATGGTGATCTAGAAGGGAAACAACTCAGACGGAATGTGAGGTGAAAATGTCCACACGGACATGACTTTTTACACCCGACTGTAGCAGCATCTGAAGCGGCCATGTATTCTGCCTCTGCAGTAGATAAGGCAGTGGTGTGTTGTCGCTTTGACCTCCAGCTGATTGGACCTCCAAATCCATAGAATAGAAACCCGGTGGTAGATCTTCTAGTATCCAAACACCCACCCCAGTCGGCATCTGCATATCCTTTGATTGTTGACTTTACGTGTGGTAGTGAGGCATTATAGGTGAGACAGAGTGTGGTAGTTCCAACCAGGTAGCGCATAAGGTGTCTTGCAGCGTTGATGACTTCTTTTGACCATCTACTTGCTGACCTAGCCAATAGAGCTGTTGCAAAAGCGATATCTGGTCGGGTGATTGTGGCTGCATAGAGCAAGGATCCTATCATTGCTGGGAATGGTTCATCCTTAACTACCTCAAACGCTTCATTGGTAGTTTGGGCAGGTCGGTAGTTGGTTGGGAGTGGTGAACGTACTGGTTTACTGCTTGAAAGTCCGAATCGTTCAAAGGTTGTTCTGAGGTAGTGTTCTTGGGGCAGTTGCAATATCTTCAACTTCCGGTCTCTGTAGATGTTCACCCCAAGGAAATAAGTAGCTGGGCCATTGTCTTTGATTTCAAAAGCGGCATGAAGTTGACTTTTAAACTGATTGAGTTCTTCACGGGAGTTGCTGGCTAGTGATTGATCATCGACATGCAGAGGAATAAGAATGGTATTCCCCTTTCTAGAGCGGTGGTAGATACAGTTATCGGCGGTAGTTGGTGTGAATCCCTGTGACTGTAACCAATGATCGAGCTTCTTGTTGAAACAACGAGTAGACTGTTTCAGACCGTATAGGGACTTGATGAGACGTATAACTTTTCCACTGGCTATGGTGCTTCCTTCTGGAGGTTCAAGATAGATTGTTTCTTCGAGATCTCCATTGAGAAAAGCCGCCACGATATCTACAGTGTCACAGTGGTAGTCCTGATAGTTTTGTCACAAAGTGTGTGACAAGTTGAGCGAAAGTCGGGGAAGGGTATTTAACCAGCGATCGGCAGTAGGGTTAACCGCCGATTAATAGGCCTTTTCGTTGCAGTGGTTGAGATCACTGTTCCGTTGGGCACTGTTATATCGTGCATATGCTGGTCAATATGTCTCGTGACAGATTAATCGGCGGTTGCGGGTAGGATCCTGGGTTCGACTCCCCGGACGGCGCCGGGGGTAACCCAGGCCCTACTTGGAAAACCTCCCTCTCGGAGTAAGTTTTTGGTCTATCGTACCCTTCCCAAGTGTGGGGGCCCAAGCGGGGTCCCCTTGTCGGGGCCCCAAAGCGGGGGCCCAAGAGAGTGCATAATGTCACAAAGTGTGTGACAAGTTGAGCGAAAGTCGGGGAAGGGTATTTAACCAGCGATCGGCGGTAGTGTTAACCACCGATTAATAGGCCTTTTCGTCGCAGTGGTTAAGATCACTGTTCCGTTGGGCACTGTTATATCGTGCATATGCTGGTCAATATGTCTCGTGACACATGTCCCATGCCTTAACCTGTTTCTTCAATCTCATCTTCACAAACCTTATTCAAAGGCCTTTAAACTATCTTATCAGACCTTGAGACTTGTCTAGTAGCTCTTTTGGGTAGCTTATCAGTCTGCAAGTATGTCTTTGACCCCGATTATGGTTATTCAAGCAAGTTTACCTCTATGCTCTTTTATCCACCTTTATGATGTCAAAGACCGACTGAATCAGTGTGTTTTATAAAGAGAAACTCTCCCAACATCATATTATACCACTGGTAGGTAGTGGGTGTGTGCTCATCAATCAGGAAGAAAGATTTAGGCAGAGATCCATACAAGTAGGGGAAGTTGACTGGAAGGAGGGAAGGAGGGAGGAGGAAGTATCGCCCGGTGAAGAGCTGAAGAGTGAAAATAGGCAGTTCATGCATAGTACGTATCATCATAGTCATCTCAGGTTCATCCTGCTCCAAAATGAGACCTCTAGATGGAACCATGGGGGAGATATGAGGTTGAGAAACAGAAGTGTCATTGGCGGACGGATGAAAATCACCCTTCACGCGGACATGACTTTTTACACCCGACTGTAGGCAGGCCATGTGGCTGCAACACATTACCATGAATCTGGGCTATCCACATCCACAAGGTATGACAATTCTGAACAACAACCAAGCTGCGATATCCTTGTCAAAGAACCCTGTCCAACACGATCGATCCAAACACAATGACATTCGCTACCACTTTGTCCGAGAAAAGATAGAGAATGGTGATATCAGACTCTCTTACATCCCTACCGAGGACAACATTGCCGATATTTTGACAAAGTCACTACCAGCAGAACGTCACAAGGAGCTAGTCTTGCTTATGGGCATGCAGGAGAAAAAGGTCAAGGAAGTATGTGACGAGGGGGAGTGTTGAAATCCACGTCATCGTGATAACCGACGTCTCATACTACCAAATTTTTTCTCCACTGGTAGTTCTCCATTGCTTTATTCAGAGCTGAGAACTACCAGTGTCTACCGCTCTTGCAATCACTATTGACAAGACAACGGAATGATCTGTCGGCACTGCCGGATTTACGAGTCGTCTGAAAGGCTCACTGTTACAGGGTTGTTTCTTCGTTAACTTGCTAAGACCGACGGCCAATAACTTCGTGGGCTTTGACCTTTAACTACCTTGTTGTTTGAAATATGAAATAGGTGACAATAACTTCTGGGTGTAATAACTTCGTACTTTACTAACTTCTATCACTAAGACAACAACCAGAGATCGTCAAAGATCTCTGGGAACTTCGGCCCTTAAGTACTTCGTCCTTCCCTAACTTCTTCAACGCAGAACTTCGTTCAACCCGAAGTCCCGAGCTTCGTACCTCGCAAACTTCGTCCCCGACGAAGTTCGTGCCTCCCTAACTTCATATCTCGCTAACTTTGCATCTCCCTAGCTTCGTATCTCCCTAACTTTGTATCTCCCTAACTTCCTACATGACTAACTTCGCCCTCAACGAAGTTAGCCTCCTAATACCCTTGTGGGTGATGAAGTTCATGAGAACTGGATCGTTGATGGCGAACTGATGTCCAAAGGAACCTTGTTGATGGGGAAAGATGATATCACGCGGTGCCGCGTGACACTCGGGCTCAAGGCCGCTGAGATGACTTTGAGCACCTTTGTCGAAGAGGTAGTTACGTACACCTCGGCGTCAACGAACAAAGGTTTCTGTCCCTGTTAAAGTTGGGATCAACTTGGAAAGAGCAGAGAGGTCGTCGTTACTTGAAATCGTGCAAGGTCGCTGCAGAGGTGATTATTTGAACGTGCTTGTGCGAGAGATGTGTTGCCGCAGAGGTGTTCAAACTTGCTTAGGCGGATGGGGGCGCTGCAGAGGTGTTTAAACGTGCTTGTGCGCAGAGGAATGTGGTATGGAGAGTCGAGCGGATGTCCCGGAACCTATGCAGCCGGTAGGCTTTGCAGTGTCAAGAGTGTAACCAAATTTCCTCTGTCGAAGACAGGACGTGGAGCAATGAATGATGTGCAGTAAAGGAATGTGATGACGTGGCAAGAGGCTTGTGTGTTGATGGATACTTGAAGGTGTGTATTGAGACTCAAAGGTGTTGAGACTCGCAGCCGGAAAGTGTCCAAGAAATGGCCCTAGGGAGGGTTGACTAGGAATGGGATGCGTGATGACTCTGTGTATGTGTGTCGGAACAGTGATGTGAGACGGAAATGAGTATGACGGAAATGATGGGTGGTTGAACCAGAGGAGGAATTTTATCGAGGGGTGATGTCGTCGAGGCTTCCAAGCACCGATTGGGACAAATGTACGTTGAGGCTTCCAAGCGTCAACTTATGTACTCACGTTGTTGATAATCCGTGGGTCTGATATCCAGCATTTCCGTGACTTTCCAGCGCTTCCCACCAATATCCAGCGGGTTCTGACGTGTCTATAATCGTGGCCAAGGGGAAACCCTAGAGGGGCCAAAACAGGTGTATGTCAAGTGTGGTTATCTGTTAGCCGATAGAATCGGGCCAGGACGGCCGAACCGCCGTTAGAATTACCCCTTCCGTCGAATATTTCTCCGTTCAACTTATCCTCTGAACTTTATTCGATCGTCTCTGGTTTTATGCGTGTGAGTGGAATGTGATAAGTATAGAGACATGTAGAATTGATGCATGCTCTTTTTCCCCTCTGTATTATCATCTAATTATCAGTTAACAGATTAACAGTCGGAAGTCACATACCTTCTGTGTATAATATAACAAAGGCAAGTTCCCATTTCTAACTCTCCTCATAATGACCTCCGTGTCGTCTAAGATCTCTCTTGAGAGCCACCCAAAGTTATCCCACGATCCAGCATCGTATGCTCCGTGGAGGAAGTCGATCGAGGTGTATCTACAGATAGGTGACGTGTGGAATATCGTCACAGGTAATGATACCGAACCTGGTCGCGTAGGGGTTAGGTCGGCAGCTGAGAGGGCGGGATCAGTACCTCCTACCACGCCCGTCGAAGGGCAAGTGGTTGGTAGAAGGATTACTGGAGAAGAGTGGAAGGAATGGGAAAAGTGGCAAGCGAGGGAGAATAAAGCGCAGGGGATGATCAAGGGAACAGTGTCGGACGCTGTGATGCTTGATATATCTGAGAAGATGTCAGCTAAAGAAATGTGGGATTACTGCGTAGCCCTGCATGTGACAGCGACGATCGAGAATCAAAGGAATGTCCGTCAAGCGTTGTTTAGCTATGACTTAAGGGACGATGCGACGGCCGAAGAAATGGCTAAGCATGTAGAGGATTTCTCGAAGACGATGTCCGAAGCGAGATTGGTAGGGTTGAAGTTTGACTCACAGGAACGAGCTGGGTTATTCCTCAATACCATTCTAGCACCATCCTACAGGATCATCCAGATCGAAGTAACATCCCTCATAGAAGAGGAGAGATCTTGGGAAAAGGTCTTATCGATCTTCAATAAAGAAACGGCGAGACGTAAAGCGTGCCCTGTTGGTAGGACCAATAGAAAGGGATTCGCGATGTTCGTCGAAGGAAATAAAGGAATGAGGGTGAACCGAGATAATATCTCTGATGGTCAGCCCAGAAAAGAAACCAGAAAGTGTTATAACTGTGACACTGTAGGACATCTAGCGAAGTACTGTCGTAAACCTAAAAGAGAGGATACGAACAGGAAAGAGAACGCAGATGGAAAGGATGGAGGTAAAAAGAAATGGAGGAATAATAATAAGAATAATAAGAAAGGACATACGGTCTCGAAGGATGAGAACCAGTCCAAGGATAACTCCAAAACCTCCTTGATGTATTCGTCATTGGATGGTGAACATGAGGCGTGGGCCGGGATGGCCATGTCGACAGAATCATGGTTCGACGATGACGAAGGGTACACGAGTAACATTGTGTGGCCCGAAGAAATTGAAAACCCGTGGGTTGAGGATAAGGATAATGAGTGGGTGGGATTAGCTACAGAGTCTAATGATGTAAGCCACACTCGTGTAATCCCCACCTGGGTAGTGGATAGTGGTGCTACTCACCATATAACTCCTCACAGGTCGATAATGACGAATATTAAAAGACTAGTGGAACCGAGAGTGTTCGGACTAGCATCTGGCAAGTCAATGACGGCTTGGGAAACAGGTGACATCAACCTCGAACTAGATTCAGGACAGAAAATGGTACTGAAAGATGTACATCACGTCCCTACAGCGAAGATAAGTCTTCTCTCCCTTTCGAAGTTACTCTCATGGGGATGGAAGGCGAATCTAAGCAGCGGTGGTGGATGGATAGGTAAAGGTAAAGAGAAACTAGGCTTGAGGAAACATGACTCACTGTGGTCGGTACGATTCGGCAGAGCAATGTCTGCCGCGATGATCGTGATATCGACACCGAAGGCGACTTCACCACTTGAATCTGAGCATCAGCGACTCGGACATATAGGTGTAGATAAACTAAAGAATCTAGGTAGACAGGGACTATTGAAGAAGGACTGGGACACTTACAAAAACGATCCCTTTACAACCGATAAATGTCCCGCCTGTATGCAGGCCAAAATAACACGTCTACCAAAGAATAAAGAAGCACCAATGTTGAAAGGAGATGGTGAAGGAGTAGGAATGGATGTCGATATTGCTGGCCCGTTCGGTCCGGCGATAAAAGGTGAACGATATTTCTTCGTTGGTGTGGAAAGGGCGAGTCGAATTGTATTCGCGATACCGATAACGACGAAGAACGAATCGTCAGATATCGTTCGACAGTGTATCTCGAAATTAGAGAAACAGCTTGGTGAAAGGGTGAGGGTGATTAGGTCTGATGGGGGAGGTGAATTCGATAGTCTCGATATGAGGGAATTCTACCTGTCAGCAGGGATCAACCACTACATTACACCAAGATACACACCGGAATTAAATGGAGTGGCGGAGAGAATGATACGTACCTTGAAGGGGATGGTATCAACGATGTTATTCGACTCAGGACTACCCAACGAGTATTGGTCCTATGCTGTCAGATACGCCGCCATTATAATCATGAAAACATCGATTGGTGTTACTGGAAAATCAGGGTGGACATCACTCACAGGAAGAGACACCAATCTAGAGAGCGTGTGGAGGTTCGGTGAACGATGTTTCGTTCAGATACCAAGGGAGATAAGGCTGAAGTCGAACTTCACGATACCTAGGGGGTCGTCAGCCATTATACTAGGTCAAGATGAGGGTGTGAGCGGTTGGATCGTTAGAATGGACGGATCGGGACGAATCGAACACTCACGAGACATTCGTCGCTCGACAGGACGAATGGTGACGACTAGAGAGTCGCCAGATGTCATCCAAACCCCTCTTGACGCCATCGAAGTGGACCTAGACCCCGTCGTCAACGAAGAAATTTTTCCTGACGACCGCTCAGAAAGTGGCGAACAGGAAAACATCGATAATGAACAAGAAAATGATGTCGAAAGAGACAACTCACCTAATACAGGTCCACAACCCACTGAAAGACGACGTGGACAGGGCATTTGGGGAGGAAATTGGATCTATGAGAACGATATCGTCGAAAATGAGAGAAATGATGAGGAAGGAAGAAATGATGGGGACGAGGGGATCCTGACGACTCGTCACGGACGAATTATTCGACCCCCCCATCGTTTTGCAGGCCTAACAGACTCGTTTCTGGAGTTCGGTCGCGAGCCTAATAGGTTAGTCGCACTCGCCTCTATCGCAGGTATCGAAAGTGACACTTCTCTCATTGATCCTGTCTCTCCTGAAGAAGCAGTAAACGGCCCAGATGGTGAAAAATGGCTGGAATCCATGGAGAAAGAGATCTCTAACATCGAATCTAAAGAAACGTGGGTGGAAACAGTACTTCCACAGGGTCGTAAAGCCATAGGCTGTAAATGGGTATTCAAAGTGAAGACAGATTCAGAAGGAAACCTACTAAAGTATAAATCCAGACTGGTAGCTCAAGGATTCTCACAGGTACCAGGTGTCGATTACGAAGAGACATTCGCACCTGTCGGTAGATCGGGGTCATTACGAATACTCTTGACTATAGCGGCCACCGAAGATCTCGAAATTCGTCAGGCCGATGTCGAAGGAGCGTATTTAAATGGTAAACTCGATGTCGAAATTTACATGAAGTATCCCAAAGGGATAAAACCGAAACCTGGATGTAATACCTTGAAGTTAGTCAAGTCTCTTTACGGGTTAAAGCAATCTGGTAGAACATGGTGGATTGAACTCGGGGAAGGATTATCTCACCTAGGCTTTTCAAGAATCGAGTCAGATTGGGGTCTTTACTACAGACCAGAAGGGAAAATCGAAGGAAAGGGAGCAGCAATACTGCTAGCCTATGTCGATGATCTGGTATTAGCCACGAAATCGAAGGAAGAAGCAAAAGAAATTTTCGATGGGCTAGGAAAAAGGTGGATAATAACCGACCTGGGGGAGATAAGTACTATCTTAGGTATGAAGGTAACAAGGAACAGAGAAGAAAAGACAATATGGTTAAACCAACCAGCATATATCGATAAGATAGTTCAAAAGTTTCCAGAAAACGACTTACATCGAGATCGAAAAACACCGTTACCTCTTACTGTGAAAAATCCTTCGATGTCGGAAGTGGAAAGTGAAATTCGACCATTTCAAGAATTAATAGGATGTCTACAGTGGTTAGCCACATGTACTCGACCCGACATATCATATGCAGCTTCATACCTTGCTAGGTACCTCACCAAACCGACGAAGAAAGTATGGGAAGAAGGGATAATGGTAATTACCTACCTTCGGTCCACTCGGTTACATGGTATTCGTCTTGGTGGCGAGGCTAGTGATCTAGCAGGATGGGTTGATGCCGATTGGGCAGGTTGTAAAGACACACGACGATCAACTACAGGTTGGATATTCATGATGAACAACTCACCGATAACCTGGAGTTCAAAAAGACAAGCTACGGTATCGTCGTCGACAGTCGAAGCAGAATACATCGCGATGGCTGAAGCAGCGAAGGAGGCTCAGTGGTTGAGAGGATTACTGTCACGGCCGTCGAACAACTATTTCTTAATAGACCGACGGTCGACGAACCTCGGCTAACTTCACGCTCTGAGTCGATGTCTCACCCAACCAGGAGGGCGCAGACGTCGAAAGGGGTGTAACTACGGCGTACTTCGGCGTAGTTACTCTAACTAGGGTTTTGTTCTACTGATGGCGATGTATCTTGATTTATAGCTATCTCTATCTGTCTTTCACTACTGACAACAATCAAGGATCGCTGAAGAACTTCAGCGATCTTCTCAGCTAATATTATCTACTCCTCCTAGACGTTCATCCAACCCTCTCGCGCTTTGACGTACTTCAACGCACTTCGTCCAACTTCCCCGAGCCCTCGGCCATCCTCTTCCTCCTTCGACTAACTCCGCCTAACATCGCCGCACTTCTGCTCCCATTGTCCCTACTTAGCCTAACTCCGTCTAACTTCGCCGTACTTGGTGTCAGAAGTCCTGAGTTACGTGTAGAGTAAAGAGGTTAAGGCGTGATGGGGTTTTGATGGCCAAAGGAGGGTCATTGTTGGTGGAGTAATCGAGGTGTCACGACGTAGTTCGTGACAATTACTGAGGGAGATAGGCTACGATCAGCTAAATCCTACTACATTAAACTGCGATAACCAAGGATCGATATCACTGGCGAGAAAACCTGGTACTCACCAGAGGACAAAACATATCGATATTCGACATCATGCTCTTCGAGATCTAGTCAGTAATAAAGTTATTGAACTAGCATACGTCAGCACTGTCTATCAGAGAGCAGATGTACTTACAAAAGCTTTAGGTGGACCAGTACATTCGGTGAATATGTCAGCGATACGTGTAGAACCACCGAAGAAGAAAAACATTGGTTCAGTATACGTGACATTAGATGATGATGAAATCATCGATTACGATTATTCTGAATTCGAGGACCTAGGAGATCTGTCAGGTGGTACAGAGAACGAAGTGGTACCAGAGAGAGAAGTAGTATCAGAAGGAGAAGTGTGGGTGGAAGGAACTTCAGAGAAACCCACCGAAGGTACCACCGAAGGAAAAGTTCTCGTGAGCCAAAATGTAAAATTTTCAGGTGTACCTAAGAATGTGAGTAATTCTAAGATAGGTCAGAAACCACCGGTAGAACCTAGGATCGTTAGAGAGATGAAAGAGAAGGAACAGAAGAGAAGGGAAGGACGGCTACATGGTGAGATGAGAGAGAAAACTAAATATTCCCCATCTCAACATCACGACCCCTCATTTCGTCGTCCAAGACGTCCCTTACCTCCCCTTCCCAAGCCTCCATCTCGTGAATCATGTCGAATAAGGAGGATGAGGCCCCCTGTCCACCACGAGAGGCCGCCGCCAAGAGAAACCGAGCGTAGGCCAAGGTGGCCAGCAACATCTGAAGATAAAAGATTATCATTGGAGAGAATTCGAGAAATCAGTCTAGATAATGACAGAATCAATAAACAGCGTACCTTTTCTCTCCGATTCCCTCCAGAAACCAACCAGGAGAAACCCACGACGAGACATAATGATGATTCTTATAAAAATAAAAGATTTCCGACGAGTGGCGAAACTGTGATATCTCGTCAGCCAGGACCACGAAGGAAATTCATCGATTCTCGGGATCCTACTAGCAAACCTGAAGTTTTAAGAAGCAGACAGGATAAAGGGAAGTTCAGAGAGTCAGAAATGAGAGATAGAAGTGGAGAAAGACGAAAGATGGACATACCGATAATTGGAGATAAAAGTGATGAAGTAAAAGGAAAGATAGAGAAGAGTCAGTCGTTGGTAGCGGTGAGTGGTAGCCACGTGTCAGAGCGGAGCCCCGCGGGGGGCCCCACAGAAATTCATTTCACGATTTCACCTACCACTACTACCACACACATAACACTCAATATTTCATCATTACTACCTTCTACATCATCACAAACCTCGCCGTCGCCATCGATAAATCGTCCGGGACTACTGCAGAGTCGTGCATTGTCCCGTGGGGGAGTGTTGGCCGATAGAATCGGGCCAGGACGGCCGAACCGCCGTTAGAATTACCCCTTCCGTCGAATATTTCTCCGTTCAACTTATCCTCTGAACTTTATTCGATCGTCTCTGGTTTTATGCGTGTGAGTGGAATGTGATAAGTATAGAGACATGTAGAATTGATGCATGCTCTTTTTCCCCTCTGTATTATCATCTAATTATCAGTTAACATTATCGGCAGGGTGAACTCTCAATATCTGAGTGAGAGGAGAATGCTACTCCGACTGTTAATCTGTTGGGGATGAGAGTTGCATCTAACTAATCTACTATGGAGAGGCGTCTACAAGAGTTTCGGGGTTCTTACGTGACGTGTAATTTAGGTACTGATTATCACTATCTAACAGGTGTGGCACAATCAGCAAACACTCTCCACACCGGATGTCACCTCTCCGTGCGCGTCCAGGCCAGGGGCTTCGGTGAAGGAGTCATCAAAGCACCTTGATCATAGTACAACCACAAACTCCAATACAAAACGGTCAATCTCTCCTTGCAGGACGTACAGGTACTGTGAGGACTATCATAGGGCTCTTTTTCGATTAAATATGACGGATGTAAAGTTTACAAACAACTCAAAGAGAACGTACACAAACCCAGGGAAGGGAACGGAATTTCTTGTCAATGATTGCTATAGCGGTAGAATTTGGTAGTTCTGGTAGTTCTCAGCTATGTAGCAAGCAATGAAGAACTACCAGAGGAAGAAAAGTTTTGAAACAAGGAGGCACAGGACTTCACGTGACTACCACTACCACCTGGAATTCAACAGCTCAGAAGGGTATTTCGGGAGCAACCGTGATGATCACCGAGCGCCGGCTAATGGGTCTTCTAGTATGGTCATCTGAAGCACTGATCACAAGGATCCTGTCATTCTGCGCCAATGCTGATTGGTTGGTCTGATAATATGGATCTGTCTCCTTGGATTCACAGACAAATACAGGATACATGATGCCTGGATACAGTCCTACACAAGCTTGTACTTTGACCAGAGGTAGTTAAGGACTAGAATGACACTTTCTTCAGGTGAAAAGACTAAAATAATACCAGGGACTAGAATAACATCAAAGGACTACAATGACAGGAGTCAAATCATATGTTTCTTCATCCCTATCCACGAATTTTGAGACTTGATCCTTTCAAGATATTTTCAACCCCACAGGGACACTAGAAACTGTCATTGTGCAGTGACCAAAGTTTCCTGAAAGTGGTGATATCATTTTAGTCCTTCGATGTTATTGTAGGGTGTGATGTCAATTTAGTCTGTTCACACGGAAAAGTTGTCACCTTACCTCCTTTGACCATGGCTCCCTGTAACGGTACTGGAAACACGACGACTAGGTCGCAGGTTGGGTCGAACTCGATGGAGGTCTCGTGGAAATCTAGGGGCTCTGGTGCTAATGGATCGTGTCTCCTCTGCAATCGATGTAGCCAAAGAATGATATTGAAGAATCAGCAAAGTTGGTACTTTGCTGATTGTACTATATACTGTCTACAGGTATCCGTGTCCTCCTCTCAGTTCCTACTGCAAGCGTCTATGTACATACTCGGACAGGTGAAAAACCGCTTTTGAGCAAACCCAGTGGGGAAATCTCGAAAAGGGAAAACCCGTCCCTACCTACTGCAGCACTGCCTCCAACTCCCGCTTTCCTCTGTCCTAATCCGTCGAACTCGATAGAGTCCTCTCGATTCGTTGTTACCCCGTAACACTCCCACAACAACCACTTCAGAAGTGTCACACACCAAACATTGTGGTTGGCATGTTGGTGTAATAGTTGGCACCTTCACTTTGTTCAGGGAGTGTACTTGGACCTAACATAAACAACGGAATGGCATCTAACCAATCTGGTTGGGAAGCCATTCTGGTTTCTGGGTCAGTTTCCAGTATCTCTGAATGTGGAGCAAACATGGGGGTATTGAACAGGTCGTCCACCAAAGTTGGTACACTGTTCTTGTACCGTTCACTCTTAAGCCCTACTGTCTCAGGGGAGAGGCTTCCCATTTGACCTAGTACATTGAGAACACTGCATTGTAGAGAACGCCTTCGAACAAAGTCTATGATAGCCTCTACCTGGGCTGGTCCTTTTCCCTTTTTATATCTTCCGGAAACTGATTCAAGGCTTTGGAGACATCCGAGGACATTCCAGGCAATACTGGTCAAAACGTAACCTGTGTTATGGGCTATCCTGAGTTTTTTACAAAGATCTGCGTATGATTGACTCAACTTGAGAGGATACCTACGTATCTCAATTGGTTTTGCAACATTGGACAAAGGTGGTATTGTTTCGATCCCATTGGAGGTCGGTGGAGTTGTGGCTTGTATAGAGAACCCAAGACTGGAGAAAGAGTTGGGTTCGTCTAACTTTGTGACTGTCATCCCATAGGGATCTAGATCCCTTGCCCGAGATTTGAGGAGATCAATCAGAATAAAGTCGTCTGGGGAAGCTGAAACACGATCCCCCGTGAAGGGGCTCGTCAAAGCACCCATCCCTTTGTCCACTTTTTTTTTCTTTTTGTTCCCGGATGCTTGGAAGCGCAGTGGAGATGTCTCTGGATATGGCAAGCTGGAACTTGATCTGGAAGGATTGTCATCAATCATGTCAATTGTGGGTCCCATGAGCTTGTGCCATAATTCTGTCATTTCCGTCTTTGGTGCATCAGAGTCTAAAGCTTGGGTAGTGTCTAAATTCAGGCTCCCAAGCAAAGTGTGTGCCTCTCCAAATCCGTGGGGCCCAAGATGGCTACTAGATGCAGCCGTTTCCGGGAAGCCATATGAATCCTGGAGCATTGCATCATTTCTCTGCAACTCTAGAGCTGGCCCCAGATCAACTGCTACCAGCTGGGGTGTTATTGGAGAAATACTTGATCCCCATAAATCATCAGCGCCTGCATTTCCTGCTAGAGCCAAGGCGGTGCTCCCAAACGGATCTATCCCTGGCCACAGCGCCTGTCCTGGGAGAGCGACGGATGATGCATTGTACGGCCCGGACAAGTGGTGTGAATCAGCAAATCCTATGAAACCACTTGATAGATGGGCTATCTCTTCAAATTCGCTTCTCCCAAGGTGGCTACTAGATGCAGCCATTTGCTGGAAGCTATATGGACTTGGAAGCATTGCTTCAGTTCTCCCCAACTCTGGAGCTGGCCTCAGGTCGGCTGCCACCAGCTGGGGTGTTTTTGGAGGAAGTCTTGATCCCCATACATCAGCAGCACCTATATTTCCTGCAGGAGCCAAGGTGGCGCTCCCAAACGGATCTATCCCTGTCCACAGCACCTGTCCTGGGAGAGCTACAGGTGATATGTTGGGTGATGTGTTATACTGCCCGGACAAGTAATGCGGATCGGCATCCCCTATAAAGTTACTCAATAGAGGGGGTTGGCGGAAGGTCCCAGCTTGTGAAGCTCCTGAGTTTGGAGGATGTGAATCCATTGTCCTTGCTTTTCTGGGCCAATGTAACCTTGAGGTCGGAACTGGTGAGTCCCAGGGCATTGGATACGGTGGCAAGGACTTTTGAGACACCCGTGAGTTTTGGTGGATCGCTTCCGGCCCTTTGAATGCAGGGTGACTGTTTCCCCCTGTGTTATCCCCTGAGTTATTGGTGCTCAATCTCCTGTTGGCTCTGAGAGCCTTTGGTCTTCGGCCATACTGCCATTTGTGTAAATTCCAAGCTGAAAGAGCTTCCAATTCTGCTAGAGTTTGTTCCCCGGCAAGTTTCAACGGAGGCACTCCGTCAGCATCCGGCTCGCTCTTCACGGGGAACATACGTTCCGTGTTGATTTCCGGTACTTCTGAGCGTGACAGATTTCTCGTTTCCTCTTGCTCAACTTTTAGTGACCATGGATCATTGGACTTTCCAGAGTCCTGTGGCTCTGGTTTTGGTGTGAGACCTCTCAGTAACAACGCTTCGTTCTCATACGGCTCTTCTTTAACACTGACTCCAGTGTTAATTGATACAATCTGTTGAGGCACAGGAGACCACTTGCGGGGAGTCCGAACCTCTTCTTCTCCTGCAAGCTGATCAAACTCATCATCCATATCTACATCTTCATCCCCTTCAGGCGCCTGCTCAACCCCTCCAGGAGACTGCCCAACCCCTCCAGGAGAAGGCGCTTGAATGAACGCTGCAATCAGCGGTTGGTCAGGTTCTGCATATTCCACCTTAATGGAGGCCATTACTCCTGTCGCGTTCAATAAGAGTGACGAGCTGACCGCCCGGAAGGAGGAGGTTTGTGTGGGAAGGTGGTTGATCCGAGAGTTTAGGTATCTGTTTGTTTCAAGGGAAATGGATGGCGAGCAGGTCGCACGGAAGTCAACGTATTGGTCTTGGGAAGATGGAGGATCTCAACCGGTGGGTATTTGACTGATTTTGAGGGTAGGATGAGTGGCGAGGGATAGAGCGGAGTTGGACGTGATGAAGGGAAGGGGGACAGTGAAGAGAGTATAGTGGATGAACGGAAAGAGGGGGAGGGAAGGGGAGAGAAGGGAAGGGGAGAGAAGGGAAGGGAAGGGAAGGGGGAAAGAGGGAAGGCGTAATGTGGAAAGGAGGAAAGGGAGAAGAGGAGTGGAAGAGAGAGGGAGAGATGACAGGGGGAGAAGAGAGTAGGGAGGGAAAGAAGAGAAGAGGAGAGGGATAGGACGAGAAGACGAAAAGGGAGACGTCTTCTTTCTCGCCCGCAAGCCCGATCGACCGAGTGGTGTGTTGACGTAAACGTCGTAAATCATGGTTATTCATCCCTTATCTTCCACCTTAGTGACGTGTACTCTCGAGTTGCTGACGTACTCTACATTCCTCGAAGTAGAGTATGGGAAAAGGAGTTCACATCACCCCCATCAAGTTGTCTGGAACTTATCGGTCATCGTTGGTTTGGCGATTCGATGGGAGGTCGTGAGGATCGACGTTAGAAGTCGGCTTGACGGAAACATGTTCGAGGTGACGAATTTCTAACTTTCACTTTAACGACTTGAACCGTTCGGTTATTGTAGTACCAAGAGTACTCTACTGGTAGGCGTGAGATCGTATGGAGAGTGCTATCAACGGTCGGTAACCTATTATCATACGTTCCTTTTTCGGACCGAGCGTTGAAGAATTCGGGAATCGAGGTAAGAAGTCATACATGCTGCGATATGGCACAAGACGGATCTGTCAGTATGGATCCATGACTTTGGATGGAGATCAAGGTTTGTTACTATCGTTCCGAAGAACCGGGGAAGACGATGACATGTCAGTATCAACCGCATCACATCACAGACATGGGTGACATCACCCACTTTAGAGTTAACTACATTGGACGTTAATTATATTCCTCACTACGAGTCTCCTTCGATCGTTCTCACATGTCATATACTCTCTCCCTTTCCATATCAACATCATATCTTTTTCTCAGGATCAGTACACAAGGGAAGTTTGAGATTGTTCATTGTTCAAATCGAGAGGAGATGATCAGTATCCTCAATTAGATGTCCCATTCATCGGCCGGCATAAAGTATGACATACCTACTCCTTGAATAGAATATTCCAGCGCTCATGGTATAGTTAGATGTATCGGTTGATTGAGGAGGGTTTCAGCTACTGATGGTATCTCCTCAAGTGTTAACTGACTTGTGCTTTCCTTCTCATAAATATCATCAATACAATCAGATTGAACAATCTTAGTGAAGATGTGAAAAATAGCGTTGCAAAAGCCATGTCCTGTGAGCGTTTTATATTCGTAAGCCAGTTGTATAGTTCTCTCTGGTTCTGACAGGGGAAGAGGACCAAGAATGTGATCTCGGACGGCCTATCCGATGTCATTGAACAGATGAGGGGCGTCGTCTTTCTCTTGACTTGAGGTCTTTACTGAATAGTTACTGTGCCACAAAGTCACAGCAGTAAGCATCATGGTCAACCAGGAATCCCTGTTCAAGTGATAGGAGTGGACGGTCTTGGGGGTTGGAAAAATGTAGCTTTGATAGAGAACCTGACATTTGTGTCAGTTAGCTCAATTTGTGTATTGAAGCTGTAGATGTCATTAGCTGCTGCTCGTTCTCTTAGCGCTTCAGTCAGGGGCCCGTGACGTTTCGCAGAGGGGAGAGTTGAGGAAGAGCGGGAGTCTCCACTGGCAATACTGTGCAGCAGGTCCAATTGCTCGGCATGTCCCAGGATATTTCCGTCCGGGCCCCGCAAATTTCCATGGCTGTCGATATGTAGGTTACTCGAATTAGATGCCGAGGTCATTTTGATTTTTATCGAGAAGGTTGACGGACAAAAGGATCAAGATGCCGTTAGAAAAGGCGACAATGGGAAGAAACGTCGTCCGGGGAACGTTGCAGATGGCCGTTCAGAGCGAGATTAAGATGAACTTTGATCGAAGACAAGCTTCTTAGGACCGGTAGGTTGAGGATCCGCTCAAGGATTCGCGATTACGATTGACTCTTTCGTCACACGTCGTCAGACTCCCTATGTCAACGAAAGTAGAAGCAAGAGTTGTCGCCTGTGCGGTACAGTCCTTTCGAAGTGCTCGTGTTGTATGTAGAGGGGAAAGTGGGGATTCATCCGGGGAAAAAGGCACGTCTATTCGTACAGTGTTGATAGTCTCTGTCAGCATGGTGCCTTTGCCGAAAAGGCGGGGTGAGTCAGAGAGACCAAAGTGTGTGAGCATGACGGTAGGAATCGGGTGTCAAGAGTCCATCTTCGGGCTCTGGACTGGAGTCGTAAGTAAGGATATGAAGGGATCTACACCAAGGTTGGTAAGCAGGTCAGTTAGTATGGCATTGAGGGTGTAGTGGCGATGCAGTATGAGAACAAAGGCGAGTCATAAAAACCACTACTTTGTGAGATACACGACGTGGGAGAGAAGTGATGCGATGCAAAGATGTGGTAAAAATGTATGCCTACCGATCCGAAACAATTTCACGCAGTTTTCCCTCTTCTCCTCCCAGGAACGGCACCTCAATACAAGATTATGATGTAGCTCCTTTCCCTGTCCCTTCCGTCACTGGCCCATCTCCCACACTTGAAGGTCCGGGAGGACCTTCTTCTCCTCGTTCTGCTTTTATCCGTTCGAGAGCTCGGTAGACTTTAGATTGTAGGTAATGTGAATGAGTCGGACCTCTGGGTTTCTGGATTTGTTTGGAAGTTGAAGGTGAGGGTTCGGGTACAGGAGCAGGACTGTTGGCTGTGAAGATACGTTCGTAGTTCTGGCATATAAGGATATATATCACACAATTGCATAATCTGGGTTCCTTGCGTCGGCAGCTTGTAGCCGAGAATGGATGTTGGGGAGGAGTATATTATGAAGAATGACTGTGTGGAGTAGACGAGGGATTTGAAAGAGATGACACAGGTGGGTTCAGATGAGCTCACTTTTATAATGACTTCTGTAGGATCTTCTTTCTTCACATTTAATATCAAATGAGCCTCATCCAACGTCATCTGCATTTGGTTGGTGATTGCCGACTTGGAGGAACTAGATCCTGCTGGTCCCGATGATGGTACATTCTCAGGTTTATGTGCGAAATCTGTCAATAAGCGATCCCCTTCAGATAGATTAGTGCCGGTTCCTTGTTCAATTGAGTACAACAGTCGATCCTATTGTACTGCATATTTCATCATTCCGACGAGTGAGATAGAGAAGAGATAGACGCACTTCTCATGGCCTGCTGGCCTGCAGCTGCGGTGGCCTTCCCCAAGGCTCGGATACCGGTCACTACTAATTCCGCTATTACTCTCGGTGCAGACTGCTTATCAGATGATTGATTTCTTGTCAGTAGTAGCTGTCTCTCACCATTATACGATGCTCTTGGTATTTTTGGGAGGAAAGACAAATGGAGACATCCGGGACAACGGCGGCAATTGAACCGGGATAAAACAAAAACAAATCTGAATGAAATATTCAAGTAAAAAGTTGGGAACGGGGAAATTGACAGTGACCAAGGTCTCCATGATGGCCATGATATTGATCACGACAGTCAAAATGACATCCATATCACATACCTCGAGAGAGTTTGACAAGCTGTATCAACTAGATACCCAGTATGAGCCTATTGCTGGTCCCTCTCGCTCCAGGTCAAGAGCAACCACACCGAAAACTCCAAAATCACCCAAGTCTCCTTCCTCCCGACCTCCTTCGAGGACAGAACGTCGATTCGTTTGTTCACATCAAGGTTGTGGGAAGGCGTACTTCAAGCCTTCTAGACTTGCAGAACATGAGTTGAGTCATACGGGAGAGGTGAGCGTTTATTTCGGCATTCCATGTCCTCCACACAGTCATTTACCCCAATGTCCGCTGAGGGTACGGAGCATTGGTGGGGGGAAGAATTCAGATGCAGAGTTATGAGAGGGATGCTGATCATCCCAGCGACCACATTTATGCCCAGAGTGTGGTCAGACATACCTCCGTACTTCACATCTCCACGCACATATGCGCACTCATCTGGATCCGGAGACCAAACCGTTCAGATGTGATAGAGAAGGATGTGGGAAGACGTTCTGGACAGGAACTCATCTAAGACGACATGAGGAGGCACATGATTCCGTTCAAACGTTTACAGTGAGTGACAATTCGTTTGAGAACTCCTCCATTGCCAGACGCTTGATCCATTTTTCTGTGATAGGTATGGCCATGTGAAGGGACGGGAAACGTGTGAGACGTAGTCAATGGCTGACGAAAAGTGTGACAAATGTACACAGACATTCAACAAAGCTCATCATTTAAGAGAACATTCCTTGTGTCATTTACCACCCGGTACGAAACCTTTCCAATGTACTCAAAATGGATGCGGGGCTTCGTTCAGTATGAAAGCGCATCTAAAGGCTCATGAGAAAACGCATGATGGTGAGTTCAAAGATTCACTCTATTACCTATCACATCGTCCACAGTTTTCACCGAAACTCCCCTCATCCAGTCATCCTGAATTTCGTGAAACAGGTGGAGTATGTTACATCCACACCGAAATCGGCCCTGCATGGCGTGTCATGAAAGAGGAGCTAATTCTTCAAGCTACGAGATACACATGTTCTCATCCCTCTCACGTCATCTTCCCCTCTTTCCCCACTTGGTCTTCCCTTCAATCTCATCTTCATTCCGCTCATCCTCCGACCTGTCCATACGACCAATGTGGCGGGCGGATATTCAAGAATCATCAACGACTAAGGGATCATTTGAAGGTACATGAACAACAAACTCTAGACTTGGGCAATTTGGTCCCTATCCCTACATCTCAGACTTTATCAACTAGAGCGGATCATGTGGATGACTCATCTGTAGTCAAGGAATCAAGACGACAGAAGAGAAAAAGGCTTTTGCGAGAATCAGGAACAGACAGGGGTGTAGAAGTTGAAGTGAATGATATGGTAGATGAGGAAGGGAAGGGAAAGAAATTGAAGAGGATTGAAAGTGGACAAGAGGGAAAAGAATGGGAATGTGAGGCGGAGGGATGTACCAAGAAGTTCAAAACCGTACGTGTCTCATCTTCCTTAACTCCCCCCCTCCGGCCCGGTTGCCGAGAGACTCAACTTTGAGGGGCTGCTACGTTACATCTATCTAATCTTCTCTCTCTCTTTCACTGCATCTCTCTTCACCTACAAATCATTCCCTGCGTCCCCCGTCCGTCATGTCCCACTGTTCACTCCATTTCCGTCCCTGCCTCAGGTTCATCACGTTCAGCAGGAGGTATAAGATGGTCATGAAATCTTCCGAGTTCAGCTTGGCGTATGTTCTTTCGCTCACTCGCTAGAAATTCGCCTTGCAAACACATAACCGAGCCGTCCATCAAGCTAAACGATTTATATGTCCAAACGAATGCGGTACAAGTTATTCCCATATGTCCAACCTCACTCGACATATCCTCTCAGAACATCCTACATCTTCCACCGTACCCACTACTCCTATCCAACCCTCGATCTCTGGTTCACAAATCTATCCATCGACTCCTCCCGACTTGTCCAGGCTTCTCAAGTCATCAGATTCCACATCGATACCTCCTGACTTCTCTGGTAAAGTCCAGATCTCCCCTGGTATAGTCAAAATGGAACCTTCGTCTCCCACTATGAATAATCATCAAAACCGACCTTCACTGTATGGGCAAGACGAACGTTTTATTGAAGAAACAAGTGGTCAGGAGGGTATAAACTCCGAATTGACCAAAGACATAGATGAAGTATCTGGTCGTGAGGATCTGATCAACTCAAGAAAGAAGAAAAGTAAAGATTATATAAATGGTCATGAGAATATCAAAGTATTTGGAGTAAAACAGATGGACAGAAAAGTAAAAGTTAAGAATATGACACAGTCAAAACAAGATTTGTTAAATTTATTCATTGGTCCTAATGAAGAAAATCGACCTTATATATGTCCACACCCTACTTTCGGATTTGATCTAGAACAAGAATGTCATCAAAGATTTTGGAGAAGTTATGATTTAAGTCGACATCTTAGATCTGTTCATGGATTAGATTTATCACCGGAAGAATTGAATAGGGTGATTATCTTAGCTTGAACCGGTGTAATCCCAACGTTGTCATTCGTTCTTTGGACATGTTGATTCCCTTTTGTCATAACACCGCAACACTTACACACGCAGCATATCGTTGTATGTGTATAAATGTTCTGGACTAAAACGAGTAGTATAGATTTTGATAGACAGCTGTCGTAAGGATGAAAGGAAAGAAAATCAATGAATAATGTCCAATGCTCAATGCATAATTCTCATCAAATGCTATTTAACCCCCATATCACATGTTACTCGGTACAAATCACAATAACCAATTTTGATCGTTATCATTCATTCTCAATATCCAAACTCATTCTTCTTGATAATCCATTCCAACCTCCAACCTGTCATCTTTCTATATCCTTCCTAGCAGCTTTAGACAACATACCAAGAGATTGATCATACCAAGGTTGCAAGATAACTTTTAATTCCTCCTGTTCAAATTCATATTCATGCATTTCATCATGCAAAACCCAAGCCGGAGCTCGGAAATGTGGGTCGAGTCTTAACATTTTTTCGAACAGTTGAAGGATTTCTCTATGAGTGGTCAAGGATTCAAGATCTGGTAATCTCGTAATTAATTCTTTAGGTTGTTTGGGATGAAAATGAAGTTTTTTAGCATCGGGTAATGAATCGAAATCCTATTTGATAAGCTATACCTCTCATTGTCATAGACATCAGCACGGCGACGATTATCAAACAGTTGGGAAGACATCCGAACCAAAATATACGTTATTGTGATAGATGTTGGAAAAGAAAGAGAGAGTCAGTTGAAGAGTGAGGTTAACAGAATTCTAAGATGATGGAAAGGGGAACCTCGGGGGATTTTGTGGCCTGGAAGAACAATAGACATGTAGATGAGGGGAATAAGAGGAGAAAACTCACTGGCCAATTATAACTATTGGGAGTACCGAGAACGTTGAATATATCACCTATCAAAACCATATCACCTTCCGTAGCATCGAAATAACTGAGTCTCCGACCACTCGAATCTGGTGATTGAGTGTTGTCGGGATTTGTTTGAGTGGTAAATTTGGTGAAGAATTCAGCTAAGGTGCAACCGGCTGCCCAAATATCTATAGCTTGTGGATCATAGGTTTTATCTCCGAATAAAAGTTCTGGTGCTCTGTATGCTCTGTCATGTCAGTCGCCTTCCTGTCTTCCAACCGAATACAGCCGAAGTAAGAACAGTTCGACCTTTTCTTGTAATCCGCCTTCGTCATTCGAGAGGGACAAGTGTGTTTGAGATGAGAGATTCTATTTCGGTAGTTATGTGATAAGTAGTCTAGAGAGTGACCAGAAGGGAGAAACGTCGAGGAGAAGAAGAAAAAGTATATTTCCGATAACTTTGTCTTTTCAGATGAAGAGAGAGGTGAGGGGAAAAGGAGTTAAGACTATGGTAGAACTTTCAAACCCACCCGGTACCCATAGAATAACATCGATTCGTGTCCGTCTCTTTCCATTCTTCACCCACATCAGGTTCCCTTTCATCCCAACAAACACCAAAATCTATCAATCTGACAATCCCATCCCAACCAAACATGATATTCCCCGGACATACATCCCTATGGGTCAATCCCAAATGGTGTAGGTAGGCAAGAGCAGAAAGGAGTGACCGGGCTGTAGCATGAAAGATCACTTGACGTTGGTTAGGTGGTAAGAGATGATTCAAGAGGTGTCGGAGTGAGAATGCTAAAGTTGGTAGTACGAGGATATGGGTGGTACAACATGATGATGGGACGCTTTTATAGTCGAGGAATTTGATAATCTGGCATTAACATCATAGAATCCTACAGACTTTGAGGGTATGTATGATATTGGTGCCTACGATAATAAGGTGGAATTGTCGTATGATGTCTGTGAGAAAAGATCTGAGACGAGGTTAGTACCTAAAGAATAGGGGAAGAGCGAGAGGTGTGTCTGCTCAGTGTATTCCGGCATGATAACTGACATAGAAGTTGGGAATCACCACATATTCAATTTATCCCCACGCAGATAAAGCTGTGCTGGAGAAAGAGGATTACTTGAGAAGTTCAAAGAAGACGCTTACATTCGGATGTCCAAGTTGTCTCAAAACCAAAGCTTCTTTCAATATATTATGAGGCATCTTCCCAGGTACTTTGCCCGACCTTGCCGCATGAACAACTTTCAAAGAGCAAAACCCCACCAATCCACCCGCTTGTACTTCCACAGAGACCCCAGAGTCAACCGGATCCGCAAGGACATCGAGTTTCCCTGACCTCCATGGTGATTCAGATCTATGTGGTTGTTCCGATATATCATCGTCATCGTTATGATGATGTGAAGGATCACCTGACCCAATGTCTGAGAATGGTGGAGAAGGAAGGGAATCTTCTGGTTCTGGTGACCCTGACCAAACTAGACGAGGAGGGGTTGAAGGTGGTAGTGGTCTTCTCAGGGAATATAGTTGTCGAAAAGTAGGACGGGTTTCTAAGGAAGTACTTTTTTCAATGGGTGGGAGAGGATAATGACTGAGGAGGATAGTGGAATGACCTGGAAAGTTAGGATCAGCATGTGTTAAGTACTTGCATATTCACGAAGTGCTGAGATTTTGGGCAGAGAGAAACATTGTGACGAGTGGATGGATACTGATGGGAAGGGATCATAGGTTGGAATGAGTAGATATTTTGAGAAAGATGGAGCATGCAGCAGGGGTTTGAGAGACCAAATAGGAGGATAGGAAGGTTGAGAAGGTGAGGAAGTGAGAAGGTGCGGAGATGAGGATGGGATAATGATCACTCACCTCGACAGACAGAAACCGCATCAGGTAACATGGTTTCGAGGTCGTGAGACATGTTTTGTTTGTTAGCGAGATAGAGATGTAAGATGATGTACACAAGAGAGGGAGAGAGGTGATGAGGATGTTGAAAGAGAACCCGGTTTGATGGTAACTCTTGAACGGCAAGTTGGTAACCAAGTCGTCAAGGTACGAGTTGGCAAGGTGAACTTAAACCCATACAGAGATCAGGTAAACATCATGTGTCCCATGTCCCAGTAAGTATGGCCCGAAGTTATTCTCTATTGGAGAAATTGTAACCAAGATTTACCTTACTTGAAATGCATAAACATTGTGTAATTTTCGTGTGATTCACTGACGAGTACTCGTACTCTACTCGTACTGGGATCCCTCAGCTAAGTAGCATTCTCTTCAACATGTTCCTTCACTTCCTTCTCCTTCCCTTCTTCTCCTTTCTCCGCTTCATCAATCTTCTTCTTCTGAAATCTCTTCTTCATCTTCCCTTCTAACTCATTCAAAAGTCCTTTCAAATCCCCTTCATAACCTTTAACCCAATCTTCATCCCCTTTAACTTTTTCATCCCCCAAAATCGATTCTTTCGGAATTTTAACCCCTACCATACCTACTAAATCCATTTTCAATCCATCTCCCAACATTTCCTCTAAAACAATCTGCATCCTATTTCCTCCTCTACTACCACAAGATACCAAACCTATAGGAACACCTTCCCATTCGGAATATAATTGATCGAAAGCGTTTTTCAATACGGCAGGTGGACCTCTATTGTATTGTGGAGCAACGATAAGTATCCCGTCCCAACCTAAGACTGTGTTTGACCAAGCTCTGATTTCAGGTAAAGTGTATGCTTCAGGACATGAAGCTAGTGGGATAGAAGCTGGCATTTGATCGATAAGAAGTGGAAGTGGATGTCCAAGGGATTCACCTAGAAAAATAGGATCAGGTTGAATGGTAGGGTATGTAGAAATGATTTGTTGAATGTATTTGAATATACCTAGGGTGTTGGAATGAGTACGATGAGTACCGAAAATGATTCCGAGTTTCAGAGTGGACATGATGGTTGGGATGGGTTTTGAGTTTGAATAAGTTCGATGTAGATGTAGAGATGGAAAGATGTGACGATGATGTTGTCTGAGAGAAGTTAGCTATTAGACATTCGTGGAATTCTCGTGTTATATGTACGAGACGAATCACATTCGCCAGTCTGATGTAACATCTATGACTGAGAGCGAAGCTTGAGAAGCGAGAAGAGGAAAAAGGATAGTAGTGAAGGAAGAAGAGGGCGAAGGGGGACAACCACGAAGGAAGAAGACGACGAAAGGTCACGATCACAAAGAAGGAATGAAACGTAGCATGTAGCAAGAAATCATGTAACTCACGTTTCGATATGATCAGTCCACCGTTGAAGAACAATCCGAGTTGGGGGGAAAGAGCTTTTATGTATTCCTTCTGAGAAATCAAGTATCTTCAGTCACTGAGAGACGGTGGTAAGGGGGTATTTAACTATTTATACACTTTCCGAAGAGTTCGGTAACCGAGGTTTCTCCGTCTACTACTACTAATGCCGATCGCCGAGCGCCGAATGCCGAGTTGTACGAGTAGATAAGATAACGATAATCCGACCTGTACTAAACATGCCCGATCAAATCTTCCGTGTTCGTCTATCTCATGCACAATATCATGAGAGACAAATACATGCATTGTTGGGAACCACTGTGCAAAAGTTAGGCGCGCCCCTTAGGACAATTTCCTATTGCACTTCAACATGCATGATATTCATGGTTATGATGATGAAGCTACTTATGCTCTGTGGTAAATGTATCTTTGGACTAACTGCGTCAAGATTGATTCGACGGCTGAAGGCGGAGTGAAGGATAAGAATGAAGTAGACTTCAATCCTACGTGAGGAAAAGGAGGTTAAGGGTTGAGCAAAGTATCTTCAATAAATATGATAATATCCCTTATCATAGAAATATGTATTACATCGTATTTTGAAAGATCAGATTTCATCGAAAACGGCAATACTCTACACCTTTGTTCGCTATACTCTCTTGCCTTTCATACCTTCCAACTCTATCTTCTTCAACATACCCCTTAAACTCTTTCCGCCTTTTTGACAATTTTCCTCTAACCATGATTCCATATCTTTTCTCACTTCTGTCAGACGGGATGTGATTGGGAGTTTACCGAAAGAATGAGGGTTAAGTAAAGAGTCGAAGAGTGATGTCCAAAGTGTTTGTTGCCAGTACTGATCGTTAGTCTTTCCGTTCCATCACTATTGGAGAGATGGGGTTCGGTCCGATGGGAGGATCATGATATAGTTGAAACCATTCTCCTTGGGAAAGAAATTTATGAGGGGGAAAGTAGTCGGCGTGCAGCACTGCTACATTCAGGTCGAGGGAGTTCAGGAGAGGATGAAGAAAGAAAGATTAACATGTTTGGAAAGTCACAGAGTAGACTCTGAACAACTTTACGAATACGATGGATTTATCGTATGAGGCAAGAGTGGGAGGAGACATGAGGGAAAAGATGAAATTTGAAATGAAAGATTTGAATCAAACTTACCCTTTTCAAAGGTGTCATCAATTTCCATCTCCCATCTTCCTCTCCTATCGCTTCCGCAGTTATATATTTCCCAAACAACAAACAATAAACAATCCCTAAAACCCCGAAATAATCAGGTTCAAAACTCCAACTTTTTCCTTGTCTCATTTCCAAACAATCTTTCTCATCGACATCCCAACCAGATAGATATTTTTGATCTTTTTCGAATAAAGTGGTATCTATACTTCTTCCAAAATCAATCAATTTCAAACCTTTATATTTCCAACCTTGTTTTCCATCCGAATTGAATTGTGTTGACCAATTTGAATGACCGCCTTCAGATTTAGGTATTTCTTTCAAACTGATTAAACAATTATCGATTTTAATATCACAATGTATGATTCCAGCTTTATGTAAATCTTCCATTATCCTCAACAAAGAAATGGTGAAGAAGACTACTAATAATTCATCTATTCCTTGTGAAACAGATATGGGTGAAATACCGAGTTGAGAAGAACGATTCACTATATCTAATAATGTACCTTGAGAAGAATAATCGAGTATTAAATAAGATTCGTCTGAATATAAATGTAATGAACGTGGTAAGATTAAAGAATTTAATGAGGTGGAAGATAATCTTTGACGGATACGATTCAAGATTATAAATTCCCATAAAGAAGAAGGTTTTTCAATTTTAATAGCAACGAAATAATCTGCTTCTTCTTCTTCGTTTGAACAATTTGAAGAAGTATCGGAAATATCATCGATCGCTTGTCGGATAGCAAGGTCGATGGATAAGAATACAGACCCGAATCCACCTTCACCGATTTTATCAATGACTTCGTATGATTTTCCACTGAGGATTAGGGGGATACCTTCGTCCGAGATGGAATGACGAGATGAAGTACTGGCTCGACGAAGTTTGGATTTGGCATGTTTACGGAGAACATCAAGTTTGTTTATGCAGGTAGGTCGGTGGTCATGGAAACCGGGAAAAGAAGATGGAGGAGTGTCGAGACGGTCGAGTAAGATAGAAATGATTTGGTCCGAAGTAGGATCGCATGGATTTGGTATGATCATGGTAGGAGTATCGAGAGCGGCTTCTTCGACGTTTGGATTCAGGGACCTTGACCCATGTATAGCTTCACTGCGGACCACATCTGCTGTTTGTACAGCTTCCCCTACCTCATCCGATGGCAGTTCCTGGGGAGGAGTGGTCTCCACAGGAGCATGTACCATTCGAGTCGACTCGATAGGTTCTTCCAACTGCGTCTCCGAAGCAGACCTGTCCACAATTGCCAACGTATGTATTTCATCCGCCATTTGGATAGTAAAACCTTCCGGAAGACCGAGCTTCGTATCTTCATCACTTCCTCCGATAGAATCTTGATCAAAGAATTGTGTGCTACTCATTTTCCCTACTAATCCTCTCGATATTGACGATTGTTCATCCTCCTCATCCTTTGACAAATCCTCCAGAGGGATAAGACCATCTTCGTATCCTTCTTCCTCACTGTGTTCTCCATGCACAAAGTCTTCCTGCACCGGCAGACCATCTTTCTGTCGGTCAATCTTCCGGCCAGTAGGATCGATCCCTACCCTCTGATCAACAACCTCATCTGACCCACCAACACCCCAGTTCGGATCACTAGTAGAAGCCACGAACGCCTCATTCATCTGACCCATCACCGAAGTCCCATTTTGCGACGATCGAAGGACAGACTCGCCCAATCCTGAGGAAGCGATTTGAGAAGACCTCAATGTGAATTCTGCCGTACGTTCATATATAGGAGTCATGACACTTCTATACTCAAACCTTTTCAATCCTCTTGGTGCCGTTTCTTCGTCTTCAGACTGAATGGCTTGTTCCGCATCTTGCCCATCTTCCTCTTCATCTTCCTCGTCGGCTTCGACGATGGCGTTGGCTAATGGTCGTCGGACGGGTCTAGATCCGAGAGCAGGAGCGGGGGTAGAGAAGATATTTGATGGTCTAGTAGTCTCGGTAGGAAGGTCTGAGAACACTCCGAATGATTTAGGCGTTTGGAACGGACGAGACGTTTGAGTCTGCACATCGGGAATGGGGTTGGAAAAGATGTTGAGTTTTTTGCTTGTGGAAGGGACGGCGTTCTCATCGTTGAAAATTGGTTCGGCGAATATGTTAGTTTTGGGAGTTTGATGAGGTGGTCTAGATTGATTGTCTGAGAAAACAGATGGCTTGTCATCGTCCGAGTATACTTGAGGTTTGAGAATATCTGAAAAGATTGAAGGCTTTACGGTCTCTGAGAGAACATGAGGTTTAGGAACGTCGGAAAGAACGGGAATTTTGTTAGGACCGTCTTCCATGAAAATGTTCTTGACATTCTTCCCGGTATTCTCATCGTTCATTTCTGTGGCGGCCCTGTTCAGTAACACATTCCTCCCTGCATTTTCATCATTCATTTCTGCAAAACCTCGACTTTGCGTCACATGGCCCTGAGCCGGTGTAGGTGTCGGTGGAACTAACCCATTGAGAGGGACCAACATACCCATCGCTCCTCTGGTAGGAAGAGGAGTAGGAGCTGAATCTACCGGATCTTCGTCGTCGGAATCCGAATCCGAATCAGAGTCAGAGTCTGCATTTCGAAGCTTGCCAGCATGGATAGTTTGATCAAACATCCTCATTACTTCTAATTCGGCAAGTTTGGTGTTGACTGTTGGTGAAGGGAGAGGTTTTTTCTTTTCTTCTTTTGGTGAGGTTGCTGAGGTCAGTCTTGCTCCGAAGTTTACAGTAGCCCAGTACTTGTGAAGCTCTACCAGTGCTGCTTGGCTTCCTCCGACATCCTTAATTTGGATACGAGAAATCAAAAGAAAACCATCAGGGTGAAAGCCAACAGTCGATCTTTGCGTCCGTGATTGATGACGTGGGACTTTCCCCGGTTGAACCCAAACGAGCAGGATCGTGAATGGGACGGAAGGAAAGAAAGGGTGAGGGCTGGACGAGAGGAGAGAGGGAGTTGAGGAGGGAAAACGAGAGAGAATGAGGCAGGGAGACATCGATGAGCAGCTCATATCACTCACCTCCAGGCAAATGCCAAACCTTCTCCCAATCTCTAACCTCCCCAGTCTCTCTACCCAACAACCCTTTCTCCCTCGCTCTGACCTCTTCAAAACTCCATTCCTCTCCATTCTTAAATACAGAATCCCAATCAAACATACGTCTCTCCATCTTCCCTTTAGCATCCTTCACTTCTCCCCCACCGGTCGGACATTCCCAAGGCGACTTTACGAAATGTTTCGGTCTCGGTGGTTTCCTAGCGGATTGGGGAGGGGGTAGAATTGGGATGGCGGATGAAGAGGATAAACCGGTAGTATCGAAATTTTTGAGTGGATCAGAACGAAGAAGTTCCGCTTCGGTAAGAGAAGGTTTAGTTCGTGAGAAGATATCTTCGGTAGCTACTAGAGCGTCGTTATTGTCCTGCTACTCGTAAGTCCTAATTCTTCGTTTCTTCTTCCATCCATCAAATCTGATTTCTTACGGCTTTCATGCCCATAAGTGGGAAAAGCTGAGTTTTGATGATTAGTAACAATAGTGACATCAAAGTTTGAATGAATCACATCCTCGCCCTGGGAATATTGCAAAAATGAAAGGTCTGAGCAAGAGAAATGGTTAGGGAGCAGTCAGGGAGATTGGGGAGATTGAAGAAATGCCACCCACGGAATCTTTGAAAACTTCAACCTTTGGAGTCCTCGGTCCTCTCCTCCCTATGCCCTGTATCAAAGTCTCTCCTTTCCAAGGTCCAGCCTCTATGGTATTCTCTTTCCTTCTTCCTTCCCTGGTACCTATTTCAGCCCATTCAGGTGCCTCCCCATCATCAACCCTCCCAGTATCTGTGAAAACTTCCATTTTAGTCCCATTCGGTCTTTGACGAAGAGAAGGGGCCAATTGTGTTGTCCCAGATGTACTTGTCACTTGACCTAATACCGCTCGAGCAACACGAGGAGGAGGGTCATCATCAGGTACAACATCATGAGGTTGGATAGAGATACGTTCCAAGAAAGCTGCATGACGAGATTTAAGACGTTCAAGAGGGGAAGCTCGACGAGCGATACCTAATCGATATATGTCATCTGCGGCTTTTTTCCTGAGTGTCAGCGTTGACCTCTTCCACTACTTGGAGGAGACTATATTTTGATCAAGGGAGGATTATCAGACAGCGAAACAGGCACCTCGAGAGAGAGAACAGGAATGGAGATATGCAAGACACCCCAGGTTTAAAAAGTCACCGGTCGCGTCGAGTCAAAGAATTAACACAACAGCAGAAATGATATCTTTTTCTCGAGAAGAATGTACGGATGAATGATATAAAGTCGAGATGAAGAAAAGCTCACTTACCTTCCTAAAGATTCACAAGCTCCAGCCCATTCTTCATAAAAAACAGAATGATTAGTTCCAATTTCTTTAGAATTTAAAAAACTCCAAATTTCTTCTCTCCTCTCTACTAACCTTATATACATTATCCATAATTTCAAATACCTAACATCTTGTTTAAATCGACCATCATTCAAAAATCTTCTAGTTATAGATTCTATTATTGGTAATGTGTATGAAGTAGAAGAAGGATGATATTGTTGTAAGAATAAAATGTATTTCAGATATATTTCTAATATATCTTCATTTCTTTCTTCACCTTGACGATCTGATAATTCTGCGGACTCTATTAGATCACGGAAATATCTTTCTTTTTCTTCTTGTTGTTGAGTTGAAGAATTACCAGGAGTGAAGATTGTATTTAATGTAGAAGCGCTTCTACCTGTTGGGAGAGGTCGTATGTTTTCTTTTTGAGATTCGATTAGTGAAAAATCTGTGATGGGTGTTTGAGAAGGAGGAGAGTTTGGTCTGGCGGGAGTTTGAAGAGACATTCTGATGAGGATTTGAGGGAGTTGGATAGTGTCAGAAGGGAGATTTAGTGAAGATGAGTGAAAAGTTTGAGGAGGATGGAGGAAAAGCAGTCGCGTTGTTTGGGATGATGTGAGGCAGCGTGGTGTGGTGAGAAGATGAAAGGTGGCAGTGCCACATCTGAGCCGTCAGTGTTGACGGAGACTCCGGGGCTCCAGAAGGCACGAGCGGACTATGAGTTAGTAGTGAGAGTAATAGACAAAGGGTATGCATTCGAAGACTACAACAAGGTGAAAGAGAACAGTTCATGAGATTTCGTTATTATTGGATTCAGGACAATCAATGGAAAGTGTTTAACTCGTTGCGAGAAAATATGATTAGGAAAGGGATGAGAATGGAATTATTGATTGACCGACACTTCCAAGATCGGCGAGAATGAGACGGGACAACGACAAGGTGGTAATGCCAAGATTCACGAGTAAGTCGGACAGGTCGTCAAAGTCTATTGTATATATATATGTCTATGCCGTCCCGATCTGGTTGTTGAGGTCATGGAAGAAATGAGGATGATGCCGATGATGTCGAGGTGAATGTGATTGTGTGATAAACAATTGATATAGTTTGGATTCTTTCATATTCGAATCATTGAATGAACCTCGACGATCTGGTCATCAGCTCAGTCATCTACCAAGGCCAGATGACTCACCATATAATTTCAGCAGTGATTGTATAATCCCTTAATCGAGCGGGTAAAGTCTTCTCCCTCTTTGCCCTCCCAAAAGTAGCTGTAGGCACCGCCGCTTCACTCTTCACCACCTGTCTGATTCCCGCCGCTTCCGCCATTACCTCAGACATTTTTCTGGTTCCCCGTTTGATGGGAGATTCGGTCTTACCAGAGACTTCTGGAAGTAGATGGAGCGGTTGAGGAGGAGAGATAGTCTTGCTCTGAACCCTTTTCTTGGGAGACTGAGTCTCGATACTACTTCTCGAGACATCACGGACATCAACGTCGAGCGGAGTGGTGTCGACGTCGGGAAGTGGACGGATGAGTTGAGAAGGTGAGATTGTCTTCGCCCTTCTTGAGGGACCTCGTCGAGGTTCTGCGGCCACAGATGGAACATCAACCCCTCCCAACCTCTGAGACTCTTCGCCTAGCACCGTCGAGACCTTTAGTGGGCTAGAGGCTGTGCGAAGACGTTTTACACTCCCGATTTCGACTTCCTTGGTCTTGAGAGGGATTGTCTGTGAACGGAGTTCAATATCTTCCGGTCCAGTCACCATTTTCAGAGGAGAGGAAACTTTGACGGCGTGGTTGTTCACATTAGCAAGAGAAGTACTAATGTGTGGGATGGACGGTAAGTCAAAGCTAGAGGGTTTCCTGTTGAGAGGGTGAATCGGACGAATAGCTGGGACTTCGTTAACCGATGTGCGAAGGTTGGATGTAACGACGTTGGTTCCAGAAGGTGTGATAGTAGAAGAAGAAGATCTCTTTGACCCTTCCGATTTACTAGTCTTATGACGACGATGATGCTTGTTCGAGGAGGAAGAGTGAGCCGAGGTCGATCGATGTTTATGCTTACCCTCGGAGGAATGACGTTTGTCCTTTGTCGTAGGAGACGTAGTCTTGACTGGTGGTGTAGTCGAGGGGGTTGGTTTATTCTGACGAGCCAGCCAAGCTTGACCCTCCGGAGTCTCCAAGAGGATGGCAGGAGGTCTTATGCTCCAGTCCCAGGAGGATGAAACCACCGTGACCGCTGGCAGAGGGATATGTGGGCCATTGGGGTTTTTCTGACGTTCGCGGAGGATAGCAAAATGGTCGTTCAGGATAAAACTTATATAAGGGGTGTTGGAAGGGAATGCAGGGAGAGGTTCGAATTTCTTCTTCTTCTTCGGAGGTTCAGGAGGGGTCTGGTCGGAAGAGGTCGGACGTTTGAGAGGGTTAATGGGAGTGTCGTCAGCAGAGGGAGGAGGATATGTGGATATTGGAGCTATGGAGGACATGATGTGGTATGATAATGAGGAAAGGATTACAAGGAGAGAGGTAGGATACGAATAGGAGGGAAAGGTAGGGGTTTACAAGGATGAGTAGGAGATGTGGGGAGTAACAAGAGAGTAGTGAAGGGAGAGTACGGGGTCGATGTCTGGAGTCGGAAGTGAAGTTGTACGATGATGGTGAATAATGCTATCGCCAAGAGGGAGTAGGATAGTGGAGGAGTTGTAAATGAAAGATAGAGAGGCAAGAAGGGTGATTAGGAGGATTAATATAGTGAGAGAAGGTGTTAAGCGGAGAAGCGTGACCTATGGCGGGTAGATGGTGGTAAGTAAGTGTGACTTCCGACTTCCGACGGAAACCAAGCATGTCGCCACCCATCACCCCGTACCCCGGACTTGTCACGGTCACGCTGTATCCTATAGGTACTACTACTCTAGGTTGCATGTTGCAGACAATCGGCCACACAGGCGGATCAACAACAGCTGTTAGTCGTGAGGATATATGCATGAATGATACCCGATGCATTCCAGCTGTCGTGTTGTACAGGCGGGTCCGATAAGTAAGGTTTGACCCCCTCGGACCTTGAATTTGCTCCGTGAAAAGTCATGATACCCTGACCAACGATGCACCACCCACCACCTGCATACATACAAACTACCACTGCCTACCCCATACGGCGCTACACTGCAGGTATCCGATATAACGTAATACCTCACAAAGGATCGTGATACTTGCATGTCGATCGAGGTGTACTGTACGAGTACTGTACTGTATACTGCTGTACGAGAGAGACAGTTCAGGATCAGCCGGATAAAGGAGGTTTCAACCATTCTATCATCACCCATACAAACTCCGTCCAGCTTGTTTCTCTCTTGACCCCTAAGCGCTACCTTGTAGCGTTACGAGCTGCTTCTCACCTACCCCACCTTCTGTCAGCCCTCATCACCATCGTATCTTCAACACTCCGACGATCCTACAAACAGCCCCACCAAGCGAGACAAGCCGACTTCCGTCACGACACAGAAGAAGACGGATCCATCCTTCGTTTCCATCTGGCCATCTCCCATCGCCATCTGGCTTCTACCGCCCTTCGGCTCTTCGGGTAAAAACTAGTGTCTCGCTCGTCATTCGATCTGTACCCACCGAAAGCGTCCCTACTACTTGACGTCAAATCATTCATCATCCAGCCATATCGGGAATCTTACACAAACGGACATACGACATACCTCACTTAGTCTCTGATCTCTGATTTGGCCTCGTGGTCTGCCGTTCTATCCCTCCCGTCTTCGCTTCCCGCTTTCCTGTCACTCTCCCCCCTTGGCCCCTTACACCGTATAGCCGTGACATTCGGATTACCTTTCATCCATCGACCACTATTCGATTTACTCTACTGGGAAACCACTGTCTCAAACATCGTGACTGATCATTCTTTCATCTCCCAGTGGCCACAACTATATCTTCTTGCCATCTTCCTGCTTTGCCTCTCATTACTTCTTTGAATCTTCATACTTCCTCCTCTCCTCCACTTGACAATCCAATCAGAATCATCCATATCATTCCAATGACTATATCACCTTACCGGACCGCTGGTCCTACATTCTCACCATCCTTCGTCCCACGTTCCTCTTCTCATCCCATCGTTCATGGCGCTGCTACTCTTCCACCTAGACCGATAGGTTTACCTCCAAGACCCACATCGTCTTCATACGTTCCTCGATCGGCGTCGTTGCCAAGACCGCAAGGTAGGAATGGTGTGGCTTCTCCAAGACTCAATGGACCATCCGAGGTCCGACTCACCAGTGGACTTAGGAATGAGGTTCGAAATGAAGCTTCGAAAGCGAAGGATGAGAAGGAAGGTGATGAGATCAAAGATGAGGTCATGAAGGTAAGCACCTTCTTCTTCACTTCGTTCACTCTCTACTCTGATCGCACCTCCCGTTCGATAAATTATGACGGCTGCAGCTCTCGTAGTTACTAGCCGATTGCTCGTCTCCACCCACGTCACTCCCTGTGCATTCCCAGTGGGCCAGTGATCTGAGGAGCCAATGACGAGTGCATCTCCGATCGCTGACTTCAACAGATATTAAAGCAACTACCTCCTCCATTACCTCCCTCTTTGCCGAAGAAATACCTTGAAACCCCTCCCGTTTCTCCTCCGGCACAAAAGCCCTCCTTCACCAACTTTCTTGAGTACTCGCAATCCAAACTTCCCATACCACCTCAGTCGACAACTGCTGCCAACAGTAAGAAACGTCCCGCCTCTCTGGCCGGTCTAGGCCTTGAGCTTACCGAACCGGAACGGAAGAAACGTACCACGGTCATCTCACCAGGGCTTAGAACACCAGCAGCCGTAGCACTCAGTAAATCAGCCAGCACGGGCACAATGAACGGACGAAGTTCAACCCCGCTTGACACAATCGGTACGACTACACCTCAGCTTGGGAGGTCGGTCACGACCAATGGATCGAGACATGAGATGAACGGGCATAGAGATGAAAAAGAAAGGTGGAAAATGTTAGCTGCCGAGTGAGTTGCATCATTCTACATCCTCTGTCCACACCACATGTCTGTCGTACCACATGCCGTCTGCGTCTCCTCATGTAGATCCAGGCCCACCACAGACCATCCATCTGTCTGCATACCTCTGTCAGAGGTAAATCTAACTCTCAGATTCTTCCAACGTGCCACTCACATCAAACGTATGGGTACCACTCTCCGATCTTCAGAAACATCATCGGATCGTCTCAAAGGTATCCTCTTCCAAACCGAGGCCGTATTACTCTATGTGTACTCTTTTTGGTGTACAGAACAACGTGGAACCTTCTCTGGTCACATTGAAACCGCACCCCTTCGAGAAATAGTGAAAGTTGCATGGGAGAAGGAAGCCAGAGATAATAGGGAAGGAGACATTGCTGAGGTGGCTGAAGGGATGCTTGGATTACTGTACGTTATCTTGTCCTTGTCGTCTCCACTGCATCTCTCCCTTCTTCACTACTATATCTTCGTGTCGAAGCTTCTTCTACATCTTCGGTCCGTCAACTGAAAATGTGTCTTTGTCACCCATCCGATGTCAAACTGACAATCAGACATACCATCGATCACATATACAAGACCAAAATGCTTGCTTCCAGTGCTTCTCTCTTCGAAAATTACCTGCCTGATCCATTGGCGGCGACTATAAATCCTTCACCCGCGTCCACTTCGGATTCCCCGCCCACCAACACGGGACCATCTCCCTCTTCCTCTTCCGATACTCATCGTTCCAACCCCAGTCGAGCCGGACTTCAACGTCTTCTCCAACGTGTGGTCTCTTTGGGAAACTCGTTCGAAAGTGATAATTACGACGAACAAATGGAATACTTTACTCTTCCCTTTATCAACCAGATCTTTCCACAAACGTTTGAGAAGATTGTTCATGCGAATCGACAAGCCGATTTTACGGAGATGGACATTGATGATGATTCTATTCCTGTTGCTTGGCCTGGGATATACACTAGGAACCAAATGGCTGAGGTTGTGGTGGTGGGAAGGACTATGATAAATGAAGTGGCGGAGATGAATGGATGGGAATGGCATAAGAATATGGGGACGGTATGAGTTGGGATTTCATTTCAACGTTTTCACCTCCCTTGCCTCCTTCCCTCCTTCCTCATCGTCATCGTAACTGATCGATCACACCCCACTTTCCCTTCGTCTGTTATTCTCCAAATCCTCTGCTTTTCACATCCCTCTCGAACATGTCAAACAGTAAAACAACCGAATCCGTACTTGAATTCCACAAGTTTTCAAAAATTCTCTCACATGTCAACAAGTATACGAATATAATCCATTTTCTCTTTTCTCTTTTCCGTTCTCATGAGTCCAGTTTGAAAGTTCTTGTCATGTCCAAGCCATTTTGCACAAACGTCGACTCTTTCAAATCCACCAAATGGGAATCAAGTCAGGTATTGATTAGATGGTTACGAACTCATTTTTGGAATATTATTGTAATTTTGTCTTTTATGTTTAATGTATGATTTGTCACGCTATGAGTCGAGTTCACTTCAATATTCAAGATTCAGAATCAAATTCATCGTCGACATCTGACAGTCGAAGAAGATATTTTATTTTTTGGTTCGTGTACATGAATGCATGATATAAACCAAAAAGTACTCTTACATCACCCAAGTCCTCATCCTCTTTCAATCTTTCCTTATCATTAGTCTGTACTAAAGACGAATGATGTCCAGTCCAAGCTAATGATCAAAACCTTCTAATCATCTCATCCAACAAAACCAAAGACAGAACTAGATAATCTTTCCCCCAGTGACATATCCATTCTAAAGAACATATCGGAAAGCAGGATGATCAGTCCCATCTTCCGTAGGAATGATTTGAGCGTCCGGATCAGGTTTACCATATTTTAAATCTTTTTTATGATTCCTCCATTTTAAATAAATCACACCTGTTATACAGAGTACACAATCTGCGAATAAACCACCTGCACAAACTCCATTACCTTTATGATAACGTGGTGGATCGTTGTATACGTTCGAACCTAAGATTGAACCGCATTGACCTGTCCTATTTTGTCAATTCCTGCTCTTGACTACTTTTCATCCCTCTCAACGCGCTGTCTTTCTCTTACTCTACCTCTTTTCATTTCCCATCAGGGTAGGGTTTTTCAGGAAAAAGAGAAGAGATCGTGTTGGGAGGAGATATGAAGGGCTTGACTTTGATACTTGCTTCGATTGGTTTCCTTTGCGAGATAGCACCCGCTTGAGTCAAGGGGGAAGGGGAAGGGGGAAATAATGCGGTTGGAAAGAAAAGAAAGAAGAGTTGTAATACGTTGACTTACATGAGGAAGATGACTAAAGAGACTGCACGTTTAGAATCGGAAGAAGCGTTTGCTGCGCACCATGAAAACCTGTCGAGTCAATTGAACACACTATGTCCCGAACTACCCATTCACTCTCTCCGGAATGGTATCCCCATTCGAATTGAAAAACCTTAAGAATAAGGTGAGGGATAATGAGGAGGTACGATAATGATGATGATGAGATAAGAGTTGATAACTCACATCAAAGGTTGTCCAACATAAACACCAATAACAGTAATGTAAGTAGCGAAATATCTCGCTCCGGTAGGTCCAGCGAAAGCTATCACAATGTATCCTACCGCACCTATCAAATTGGCGATAGCTATGAAATAACCTCTAATGGAAAGTTTATCAGAATAATATGCTGTTGTTACTGCTAAGATGAAAGCGAGGATATAAGGTGGAGCTGAAAGACCTTGAGCGTTGATAGATGTATAACCCATTTCTTTAATGATGGCAGTGAGGAAGACTCCTAGTCTGATTGTTAGTCAATTGTTCTTTATCACTTTCCTTCCCTTTTCCTATGTGTGACATCGGGAATAAAACATCTGATCTATAGCTGACATCGATTTCATCCATTTTGCTCAAGAATGGGCATTCTCTCTTTCCCTCTAATGACAAGATGAGAGAGGAAGAGGACGTGATTGGTATAGGTATCAACGAACGTCACACATAAAGGTAATGAAATGGAGATTTTATGAGCATGTAGAGATAAAAGGCATAACTCACGAATTGAAAGCTGCTCCACCGAAGAAATGTATAAGGGCGATCCACCAAACCCAAGGATCCACAACTGCTTTTTTAAAATGAGGCCAACGAAAACCTTTATGTTCGTCGATCCTGATATCCCTCTCTATACGTTCTCTGGCAATTTCATTCTCTCTTTTGTTGAGGAAAATACATTTATCAGGTGCGGAAGGTAAAAAGATGAATAGTAGAATAGCTGAAAGGAAAGTTGGCTATACGTCAATCCATATGTTCCTGGTCAATGTTGGGAAATAAACTCACGGCAGATTCTACGATGTAGACTAGTTTCCAAGGTTCGAGAGAGGTTTTAGCTTGTACCAGACCATATGCCATTGCTCTATATCATAAGTATGTCATCAAACAGAAGAAATGATGTTTGTGATGAGGTGAGCGAGTGAAAATGTGGGACTTACCCTGCGAAAGCATTGGCGATACATGAAGTCGCTTGGAAAACAGCCCAACGGAAACCGAAATCTTTCCGAGGGTAAATCATCGTAAAGTAAAACTAGACTAATTAGATCGTGTGGAAGATGGATGATATGGAAGAAAACTCACGGCAATAGCCGGACCACCACCAGCTTCCAAAGCTGCAATAACCACACGCTTAATAAGTCAGAGATAGCTCGAAGAGGGAAGCAGAAAACTTACACATGCCATTAAACCACCGTAAGAAGTGGTGATACCTTGAAGACATGAAGTCAAACCCCAGAAGGTGACGATGAAAGTTAAGAAGTATTTGGGAGGGAAGTATCTGAATAAGTATCAATCACATGTTCGAGCCGTTTTAAGCAAGACCCGAGTACGCTAGATAACCATATTGGTCGTCTTGACGACGAGGACGAATGTGGAGGAATGAAAGAAAAGTGGTCCGTGCGTAAACGATCTTTTGAACACTCACTTGAGAAGCATGAATTCCCATTGCATGATGGTGTATACGACGTAGAAGATAGTCAATAGTAAGCTAATTCGTCAAACTTAGATCGTATGAGTAGAAGATAAAACTTACTTGTATTGAGCCGTGGTGAGGTGGAGTGACTTGGACAAACCCGCACTAAATTTGTTAGCAAACACTCATCTATGACCTTGAATCGATTCACGTGTTTGCCTGTTCATCAGTGACATTCCACGGTCGACAAAGGGTTTACCGACATTTCCGATATTAGCCTGTGAGACGTCAGCGTAAAACACAGAAGAAGAAGAAAAGACGAACCTTGTCCAAAAACGAGCATAAATTCATCAGACATAACACAGGCAAAAGGATCAAATCCATTTTGAGTCTGACTTTACTCTCTTCCTTAGGAGTATAACTAGGAGGTCCCATAAGGGCGGGATCCTTGGTAGCATCCTCAACAAACAACTCCGGGAGCTTTTCATCGAGGGAAGGGACGACAGGTGCGATAGCTTCAGTCATTTCGAATGAAGGATCAGGGGATAATTATAATTTCCCCTCAACCTACTCTCATCCTTTTATCCATTTCAAGATACATGCATACCGGGTGGTCCCCGAACCGCCAAGAACTGTCGCAGTTGGAGGCACATGCCAATTTCGAACATGTCGAATGGGGACCCACGGAGAAAGTTCGAAGTTTTTTCAATGGGCGGTCTATTCCGGTTAAGCGGCGATCAAACCCGGTGCCACACGCCACGAATCCAATCCATCTTCCATACAACACGGTATCTTCCCGACTTTACTATTCCTTCCCCTTCTACACCCGTATACAAACTCGGAGATTGGAAAGCATGATATCGAATTCAAGTTTCAAATTAAACCGCACAGCGCGCGTTCTAAAGCTACAAGCTAATTCTTTCACTACCAAGTTTTATCGTCGTCATATTGTTCATACTTGTACTACTTCAACATGTCAAGTAACGGTACCGTGGATGGTTTGACTTTGGCTCGAAAGTCCGTCGTTCCTAATCTTGTCAAACGTTTCCTTCAAGAAGGTCGTTTGGCTCATTCTTTCTCTATCAAACTTATAGCCAACGTCGATATCGTTTATTATGCCGCTGCGGCAGGTTATGAAGCTGTCTTGATCGATTTGGAACATTCAAGTTTTGGTCTTGAAACTTGTAATCAACTTTCTGTTTCTGCTCTCAGTGCTGGGTACGTCATCAATTACTCTGAACATGGAAATCAATCTGATGGAAAGGATCACGCCCATCGTTAGGGTTCCTGCCAATACGTCAGATTGGATCTCCCGTGCGCTTGATGGAGGCGCTCAGGCTATCATCGTTCCTCATGTCAACTCTGCTGCCGAAGCTGCCAACGTCGTCAAATACGCTAGATTCGCTCCGGAAGGTGAACGTTCAGCTACCAGTGGTATGGCTTGTCTTCGATACGCTTCCATCCCTGCCAAATACGCCAATGTAGCTGCCAACGAAGAAACTTTGGTCATTTGTATGATTGAGACGGAACGTGCTGTAGAGGATGTTGAGTGAGTAATCCGAATTCCAAGCATCCATGATTGAGGCTGACGGCAAATAGATCTATCGCTGCTGTACCCGGTGTAGATGTTCTCCTGATTGGTTCTTCCGATTTAACTTCAGAGTATGTCTTCCGGAAGAAACATTCCCAGTAAATCAGCTGACACCTCTAGTATGGGTATTGCTGGCGATTATGACAGCCCAAGACTAGCCGATGCCTACGCCAAGGTTTCCGCCGCGTGTGCCAAAGCTTCCGTCAATGGTAGACTCGTTTCTATGGGTATCGGTGGTCTCAAGTGAGTCCCCTGCATGCTCTCATTCGGAGACAAGGGCCTAACAGTCTAGTGGTCGCCCCGATCTCATCGAGAAGCTAGCGACCGCACATGCTAATGGACGTTATGCTATGTCCGGTGCTGATAACGCTATGATGCTCGCTGCTATGAGAGCGGGTGCGAAGAACACACAAGCTATGACTGCTCGTCTCTCTGCTTAGGGTTTTCGTGTAATGCAAGATGCATCTTGGGTCGTCTGCCTCTATCTTCCATGCAATGACTTTACATGCTTCTTCTTGAGAAAAATCAAAGAGCAGAGAACAGAGGACAAATATCTATCCCCACAAATTGCCGGGGAATTTTGACCAATCAGGCTCTGGACCGTTACGAGAACGGACCACGGACCGAGATTGCTTTGGGTTTTCGACCCCAGGGGTCCCCTTCTTCTCCCGCCCTGAAACCCCTCCCTTCCTCCCAAGATCGCAAAGGTCGCGCAGAGTTTGGCCGTCTGGGGTATCGCGCCAGAACAAGAAAGACGAGAGCAAAGGTATGCTTTCTTCCGGCTACACTGGACCGCTTGTGTCTCACGGCCGTCGCCTCCCCCGTTCGCATTTCGTCCCTTCAAAACCATTTAATCGTCTTCGTCAGAACATGACAACTCAAGATCCTGGTCCATTACCACCCATGTCGTCTTCTATCAATTGCAAAGCAGAGAGTGAGATGTCTTTATCTCCGTCGAGACCATCGAGGTATGGAACTTCCTGTGTGGGATGTAGGAGGCGAAAGCAGAAGTGTGACGCTCAAATGCCTTCTTGTTCCAGGTGCCTCAAGCTCAAGGAAGATTGTGTTTATGAGAGGTATGTTTTTATCTGACATATAAGTAATAGATTATCTAACCCAGGAAGTAATACACGAAATCAACCTTCATCTTTACTCGTTCCACTGGTTACGAAAACATATCAATTTCTTCGAGACATCGCAGCGGAGACACATGATGAACCAGCATCAGTCACACGAGCTAGGATCAGAAATTACATAGAAGCAAATCCTCTTCCTAGCTTCATCCAACCCTCAGGACCTGACTCTGCTCGATCACCTACGAATCCTTTACCTACGACGGACAGTGGGGAGGTGATGGAAGATGAGAGTCATTCAGAGGTTGATGAATTACTCATGCACATGTCACTCGCTGATGATGGTGAGGTAAGTTCATCATTTGTTCTTTTAGATCTCTCAGGAAGCTCATCAATGAAAGAATGGTCATTTCGGTATGACGTCTTTATTCTGGAGGCCACCCAGTGCCAATGTTTTGGAACGTATGCAAAGACGATTGTCAGAAACAAACAATCGGACTTCCCGGACACCACTCAATGAGGAGATTAAAGCTTTATGGAGAGAACGTGATAGGAACACTTGGGAAGTTTGGGCAACAGATGAGAATGGTATGGCCATCGATGAGGATGCGGATATTTTGAAGGCGAACGCGTCTTTACTGAATGGGTGGGAGAGTCGTGAGTAACATGTTACTCGTGTTTGATGTGGTCGCTAATCAATAGTGGCCTATACCAAATTGGAACTTGATTCAGACCCTGCAACGGCTCAAATGATTGTGCATTTACTCAAAGTGTATTTCTGCTGGCGTACGTATGTCTGCTTTCAGTGTGACTTGAGCTCATTCGACAGTGTATGGACCACATTGCGTTGTCTATCGCCCGGTGTTCATTCGTAGGTACTAACCTTGTCTTCAAGCGTCAATACTGATGGCAGGTGATATGGCTCTTGGAGGACCTTACTTCAGTCCCTTCTTACTCAACGCTATCTGCGCATTGGTGAGTGCTCCCCTGATTGACATTCGCTGACTGTAGGCCGCTGGTTTCTCAGATACAGCAGCAGGGCATGCGTCCTCCAGCGACGGATCTTTCACCCCTACCACTGCCAGTCAAGATTTCCTTGCCAAGGCCAAACTTTTGCTGGCGTCAGAAATGGACGGAGTAAGTGTTTTCATTTGGCAATAGTCACGATGCTGACTTAAAGCCCTCCAAGGTTCCCACCATCCAGGGATTACTTTTGTTGGCCGTGAGAGAATGCGCATTTGGGAATCTTGCTCAAGGTTGGCTTTACACTGGGTGAGTTTTGGTTCAATGTTGTGATCGTAGCTGACAAACAAGAATGGTTCACTCAATGATGAGGTACGCTTGACAACCACTCCTAAAATCATGAACTGACTCCTCTCAGGGATTTGGGAATTCACCTCGATTGTAATCGACTGCCCATCTTTGGTTTCGGAACTCTCACCGCCGAAGATAGAGAGATTCGTCGACGATTATTCTGGTCGACATACACCTGGGATAAGGTGACATTTCCCCGTCATTTTTCATGCAATATGCTGATTCACCCAGATTGTGTCATTAGCATTGGGCAGAACACCCACTTTCAATGCATGGCAAAACGTCTCTCCTGGACCTATTGGTGAGTATACCGTTCAAAGCCCTGCGTTACGTTTTCTAACGATACAGTCGATGATACCGAAGATGACGACCTGTGGCAGCCGTACTTTATGAACGACCATATTCCCAATGGCATGCTTCCCTACCCTGCGCAGAAATCGCACATGACCCTCACTTCTAGGCACTTTGCCAAGGTCAGTTCATCAATAATAAGAGCTAGATATAGCTAATCGATACAGTTATGCGAGATCATGTGTAAGATAGTAATGCGTCTCTACGATGGTAGACCACAAAGGATGCGAAATGCACCTTTCGTCTTGCGTATGCGAGAACGACTTTTGACGTGGTTTGAAGGTCTTCCCCTTGCTATCAAACTCGAAGTAGATCATTTACCTGAGGTCTGCCCGCCGCCACATATCTTCACCATCAAGTGAGTCGTCTCGTCATATGTGGATCCAGGAACAATAAAGGTGATGGTCTCGCTGACGGATCAGTGCCCTGTACCGTGCTGCTTGGATCTTGCTATATCGATTGTTCCTCCCCAATTCCATCGTCATTCGGATGCAATCACAAACTGCCATCTATGAAGAAGCTTCAAGTGCATGTACTCAGATGGCAGAGGAGTTACACCAACTTTTCCAACTTCATTCCAAGACATTCAAATTGAGAAATATGAACTATATGCTTCTTTGGTCCATGGTCAGTTTGACCCTTCTCAGATTTATCAAACTCAGCTGACTCTCAGTACTCCGCAGCTACCATCAACGCCATCGACTTCCAATCGCCAAATCCTCTCGTATCCACCGCTGCTAGTCCTCGACTCGGTCTTTCACTGCACGTTCTTGAACGTGGAAGTCTGCAAAGTCCTGGAACTAAGAGGGTTAGTCATATCTCTCTATCGCAATACTTCACCTCTTGCTGATATACAGTCAATTGAAATCATCAAGCAACGTCTCAGAACGCCTTTCAATCGACCGGAGAAACGTGCTGCTACTAACGAACCTACCGAACGTGGTCGTCGACCAATGTTACCTCCCACAGCGGAAGTAACGTCCACGGAAAGTAAACACCTTCTGATGGATCAGCCTGACACGATATCAGCGTCGGTTGCTGATTGGCCCTCGACAATCTCGTTATCCTCAGCTTCCGATTCTTTCGATTTCTCAGCTGTCTTCCCTGATGACCGCCAGCCTGTGAGAGTTCCGGATATCACGGACAATCGGATGGATCTGTTACAGGGTATGATGGCGATACCACCCACTGGTGGTAACTCTTATTCTTCGTATCCCGAATGGCCACCTGAGTGGACACCCCAATGGTGGAATGCTTAGCATAGTGGACACGGCAATGGTGGAACGCGTAGAATTGTGAAAAGTCGACGAGGTAGGGGACTATTACGATCTTGTTGTGATCTGTAATGATGAGGTTTGATCTAGTCAACAATTGGGTTTGTGGTTCAATATTATAACAATAGGGTAATCAGTGTATGCATACAACTTGGGAGTCTAAACAGTCACGATATCACGAGGATTACCTGCAAAAGCGTCTTTGAGATGATCCAACACGGCGATGGCGGTGATACGAATAACGTCGAGGGAAGCAGCACCGATGTGAGGACTATTCAATCAGTCTTTGACCTTCCCTTACAAGACAGGAGAAGTGATGGCACGTTGGACTCACAGAGAAACAACACGTTCTTGTGCGATCAACTCTGAATAATTATCCACATGAGGAGGTTCGATAGCATAAGCGTCAATCCCAGCAGCTGAAATCCATTTCTCCTTCAATGCCTTAAGCAAAGCAGCTTCATCCACCACACCACCCCTAGCAGTGTTAACGACAATAGCAGTTGGTTTCATAGCTTTAAGTTGTTTCTCCCCAATGATCCCTCTAGTACTTTCAATGAGTGGGACATGAAGGGAAAGTACGTCGATGTGAGGCATCATATCATCCACATTATCAACTCTGATGAGTTTAGAAGAAGGAAGTAAGTCTGCCCATTTTTGAGCCATGGTAGGTGAAAGTACGGGATCGTATAGATAAATTTGAGCACCGAAAGCACCATAAAGCATTTTTCCGAGAGTATAACCGATGTTACCTCCACCGACGATACCGAAAGTACGACCTGTGAGTTGGATACCAACGGCACCTTCGGCGTTCTTGTCGACGGTAGCACCAGAACGAATCCTACGGTCGATAGCGGGGATGTTACGGGCGAGTGTCATAGTGAGAGCCAGAGCGAGTTCAGCCACTGCGGTAGCCTGAGAATCAGTATTTCCATACTTTTTCCTATTTCTTGGTACATCTCAATCTGCAATTCTTCCGAGAGAAATGACAAATCTGTCTTGATCACGATCAAAGGTATTTTAGAGGATACATCACTCAATCGGACTATCATTGATGATTAGAGAAATATGAAGAGGAGAGAGATTTTATGGATTACTCACATTCACACCTGCAGTATTCATGATGATAACTCCCTTCGATCTGATCTCTTTAGCTGCGAGCTGATCAATCCCAACTCCATGTTTACCAACAAACTTGAGTCCTGGACCAAACTTGGCAACATCATCCGCATCGATCACATTTGAACGAACCATTACAGCTTCTGCTTCTTCTCTCCAATTCTTCCAATCAGGATCACCTGGAACGGTCAAGTCGAAGAATTGAGATCCATATTCAATGACACTTGGTTCGAGAGGGTAAAGCGAGAATACGCGCGGTTTATGAGGAACGGCTGCTGGTGACATGATTTCGATCGACGTCAATAGTAAGAAGATGACAAGAACTTGGTAGTAGCGTGAGCTTTCCCGTGAGAAGATGTGCTTATATGTATCATGATATGTAGCACATACCAAGGGGTAGTACATCCGCCTTTCGCCATAGGTAACGGATTGCTTCATCGGAACCCCCGCTTGTGCTATCCGGACCGGTCGGACGAATACCGTGTGGGCTTCGTTCCTAGATCTTGGTCTTCTCCGTGCACACACCTTACAACCCCCCTTCTTCCACTTCCTAGACTTGCCGTCATGGGTAAGATTCTTCATGCATAAAGATAAAGATACAAAGTTAAGTCAAACGAATTTCTCATAAACGATATAACATTTTGATCTACGAACAAACAACATTCAACCAAAAGCTAGTAACTAAACTTCATACTACAAGATCAACAATGACCCTACCAAGTTTTGATGATTTACCCTTGAAGCGTCCCGGTCCACCTTACAACGCCTGGGGACTTTTTGGAGACGATGATGAATTGGGTAGACTCAATTTGATCACTCCTGAGTCTGTCAAAAGAGGTCGTGATGAGATTAAAGAAGGTATCGTCATCAATCTCAAGTGAGTAGTCACAATCCCTTCACTTTCCACTACCTTTAGAACTTTCACAAATGTGAGGTGCTGATATATAGCATGCCATTATCTTTGACGACTTTACACCCTGCCCGACCGGAGTTGAAACATACCATGTAAGTTATCTGTTTCACGAGAGGGGTTAAGAGGAGAGATCTGACCTATAGTAATCATCGTAATAATTGTAACGACGATTTTGTCAATTTGAATACCCAAACTTCTACCCAATGGGATGGTTTTAGACATTATCCGTATCAAAACTATCCTGAGAAAGGACAATATGTGTAAGTATCTCATTCCCTCAAAACGCAACTTCCACATCGGTTCACTCGTGACAGAGATGATCGCTAATGAATAGATATTACAATGGACAAACTTCAGAAGAAGCCAAAGATCCCAATGTTCACCGTAATGGTATACAGAGTAAGTTGATTTTTGTTTCTCAAATGTCCCTACCCATACTTGTGTATCGAATATTAACTTCTTTAGATTTTGTGAAACATCCCATCACCTCTCGTGCACATCTATTAGACATTGCTCGTTATCTTAAACTCCACAATCGACCCCCGTTAGAGAGTTTCGCATCTACGACTCCTATTCCCGTCTCCGATTTGGACGCTTGTGCCAAAGAAGAAGGAGTCGAATTCCTTCCTGGAGATATCCTCGTTCTAAGAACCGGTCACACGGAGAACGCTGAGAAACTCACGGCGGAGGATAGGGAAGAGCTCGCCAAAAGATCTTTGAGGGAAACATGTGGGTTGGATCAAGGAGAAGATGTGTTGAGATGGCATTGGGAGAATGGGATCGCTGCTGTGGTTTCTGACAAGTAAGCTTTCATACTTTTAAGTTCTCGGTTGCTTTTCACTCTTTCACATCTGTTACCTGTTCCCCGATCATCTAAGCGAGTCGTCAGACGAAGTGTTAGTGGTGGCGGTGGTCGGGTGTGGGTTGAGGGGATAGAAGATTCATGGAGAGATCATAAGAATGCAAATTCATATGGATGAAGAACACTGATTCTCAGCCCGGCATACGAAACCGTCTCCCCTAAAGGTCTACAACTCCACCAAGTCTTCTTAGCTGGTTGGGGTATGCCCATAGGCGAACTATTCGACTTACGCGAGTTGGCCGCGACCTGCGAAAGACTCGGTCGTTGGAGTTTTTTATTCACCAGTATGCCTTTGTATGTTAACGCTGGTATAGCTAGTCCTCCCAACGCTCAGGCGATCATCTGATCGATGCCACTCCCTACTCGGTCTTTAGTAGTCGTGGTAGCTTTGTGATTGAAGTCAAAAGAATTCTATGCATATTTCGAATATTCACAATGCTACTCCACTATGTGATTTGTATCATGATGGTCCTAACACAAGCTTAAACTTGGAATCAAGCTGACTCGAAAACAATACTGACCATCAGATATGGAGTTTGTCCCCAAAAGATGTTGTCATACTGTACGTGTCCTGCTCATGACCGTTTCACAACATTCTTGGCTGTCAAGTAATCTCATCTCAGTCAGGTGTGAAGTCTCAATGCAGTACAGTATCTGGCCCCGATAAATCACCATAGGATGCATTCAGCAAAAACCCAAGTAGATATGAACATCCTAAACATCTCTTGACATTCACTGACGACCCAAATACCACAAGACCAAACGATGATTACACATGGTACCTGAAACGCATGTTGCGTTTATCAGTCTCATCCTCCAATCCTGCCCAAATAGCATCTTGATCGTCCTCCGCATTCCCGGTTTGAAGCGGGGCCACCTTATCCCTGCGGGCATTCTCGAATCGAGCCAAGAAGAAAAGCCATATGTTGGTCACAATGTGCGCAGCCTGGAATGCCATGACAGTGAGAATACCGTCAGAGTATGCGGGAGATTGTTTGGCGACGAAAGATTGAGGGACACAAATGTTAGAAACACAGTCTGACAATCAGTTCCTGACCTCTTCTAGCAAGGAAGAATAAGAGATGAGAACTTACACATGACGAACAACATAGTGAGAACGGTTTGTTTCTTTGAAGAACCAGCAAAGTTCTGACCGGCAAGGGAAAGGATAATAGGGTCTATTTTGTCAACAATCATTCACAGGCCAACGAGTCGAATGGATCAAGGGGAGTGGAAAGAAATGAAGGGATCACTCACATCCAACCGCATTGGTGTTGATCAAAGTTAACATGACAAGGGATAAAGCTTTGTTCCTTCCCGTTGAACTGGGAGGGTGGGTGTAGAGGATAGCACCACATGTAACGGTGAGGACGGCAACTGCTGCTAAGACGAGCTATTCGTCAGTTTGCTGCCCCTGCAAGGCTCATGTCTATACACTAGAATTGGCAATTTGAGAACAGGAGTGGCACATGAGGTTCAAAGGAGGGAGGGAAGAAAACATACTGTCTTTGCCCGTTGCATGAACTTATTATGCGTAACGAAGAATCCGGTGGCAATGACAGTGATACTAGCAGCAGCCCATCCTGGAATCTGGAGTAATAGACTCTTGAGCCCTGAAAATCCGAATCCTGCACTTCAGTCTCATCCCAAAGAGAGGGAGAGAATTGACGAACCTTTGATGATGATTCCACTGAAATTGGTTTGGAGGGAGACACCAGCCTGTTGGAACACCAGTAAGAAACAAATGAGCCAGACTTTGAGATCGGTAAGAGCCTCGAGCATCTGTCTCTTCTTGAATTTAGTGTTCTTAATCCCGACTTGCGTCTTTGCGACACGCTCCACACACACCGCCCTTTGTCGTTCGGTGAGCCACCATGTCGTACTGGGCTTGTCTGGGAAGAAGAACCATATTCCGACGCCCAGGAAGACAGTGAGGATACCTAGCATGATAAATATCCAACGCCAAGGTTGCAGCGGTACATCGGATGCTTTCCCAATGCCAAAGAAGATGAGAAGGAACTGATTGTCAGTCGCTGTGAAAAGGGTGGAGAAAAAGACTAACGGGAATGGGGAAAAGGGTATTGGCCAATGTCCAAAGAGAGTAGCGGAGGGGTTGTTCGGTTTGATTGTAAAATCGAGCGGTCGTAGCCGTGAAGCCAGGAGCCATAGCTGATTCAAAGAAGCCTAGAAGGAAACGGACTGCTGCAAGAGCACCGAAGCTGTGAACGCCCTGTTAATTAGCCCATTCAGTAGACAACGTCTCAAGAAAGCGGGAGTGAGGACATGAGAGAAAGACAGCGAGTCATAACAAGACAGCTCGATGATCTCAGCCATGTGGATAAACTTGATGATAGGGAGCGGTGTGGAGACTCACAGCATGACCAAGCATGACAGCACCCCAGCAAACGAAAGCGATAGCGACGACCTTTCCCACGTGATACCTCTGCAGCAGCAGATTGGCGGGGTCTATGCTTAATCAGCTAATCCACGGACACAAAAGCCTCTTGCTCACAAGTGCCCAACAACAACCCGAAGTCTGCATCGATCAGCGTCTATCATGACCTGAAGAATCCCAAAACTCACAGTAGATACTGACAGCCCAGGAGTACTGCGTCCCATGCAATCCGAGGTCCTTCTGAATGGTCAAAGTTGCCGCGCTTCCAAGAGCACTCTTGTCGACCAACTGAAGACCAGTCCCGCACGCCATCATGGGTAACAATATGAAGTCGAGTCTACGGACAAGGCGACGTTCTTCTTCGACGTCGTAACTCAAGGACTGGCTGTTCAAGAGTCAGCTCCCTCATCATCACCAGTTGGGTAGTTGAATGGGTTAAAATGAAGTAGAGGAATGTTAGTGGACCGCTGGTGGACGGGCAGAGAAAGACGTGACATACCCTTGGAGAGCGGCCGCACCTTCATCAGCGACGTTATGTTCCATTTGCATTTTCTGAACGACCTCATCATCATGGGCGAGTTCCATCTTGTTGTCTTCCATCTCTTTCGATGTCACGATGTTTTGATTAAGAAGATGATTGAATTTGTCCACTGTGGGGAAGGGGAGCCCTTTATATGGCTTGGCACTGCATCGACCAGCGTCTTTCTTTAGACCCCAGTGGGGGGGGGGGGCGGGGGCCTGAGGGGAAGGAGAATAGAGGTCAGGCGCACGAACGGGAAGGTTGACGGGCACAGAATGGGTAATGGGGACCTTGGAAAAAGGGAAAATGGGAGAGCTTTTCCCATTGAGGTTGTCGCTTCTTTCGCAGAATCGGGATCACACCGTCTGAAGAAAGTTGATGACGGCCTAAACCCGATTACCACAGGCGATTTGGAGCCCCATGATGCCGGCGAACCCTTTCAGGGCCCCGACCACACGAGAATGAGATTAAGGTTGAACGGCCGGTTCGATCGGACCGAAGTCAACCGGTCTATTTCAAGTTTTTCCAAGATCCGGAATTCGGGAACATTGCTCCACTTGACTCACGAGGTGACTGTCACCAGCCATAAGTCGTCTCGCAAGCGAGTCAATTCTGTAGCAAAGGTCGAGCGAGGAAGGTCGAAGTGCAACTTGGAATAAAGACGAGACCAGTTGGGCGCCTCTTCAAACACGAGGACGGATAGAGGCTCTGACGCGAATTGACATTCCACCGTCAAAAAGTCTGATCGTCAGCACCATCTCCGATCATGAAGTCAATCAGTGAGGATCTCATACAGTACTGTAAAACGATTCAAGTGTGAGACGGCAAGACTTACCTTCCTGAATAGTCACACGAATACCAGCCAAGGGAATCAATTTATCGAGCATACCCACCACGGCTACTTTCTCCCCGCCAACCTCCCAAGTCCGGGCAATGACAACGGCCTCACATTCCCCGGGCCTAAGATCCAATAGAAGCGGCAGGCCCCTGCACTCATCCGAAGACACCAAAGCGACTTTCCAGATGTTCTCTTTCGAAAAACCCATGCTCCACAAGGCATATTCACCCTCGATATCCCCTTCGAGGTCTAAGGCATCCCCCACATCCTGTCTTGACAACTGATCCTTTGCCCATGCACCTGAAGAAGGATTACGACCGTTCCACGCTCCAATCATTGCCCCACATGCGTCTGGGAAAGATGTTCCGGCCATGAGCGCAGGTCCGTCATGATCACCTCTGAGATTATCCCAATGCCATCTGCCAGCTAAAGCCTGCGCCGCCATCGGCGCTTTGACGATTTTTCTGGTCCCGCTTACATCCTCAGCCATCATCCGGGAGATAAGACTCATGTTGGTCTGTGTGTCTGGCGTATCTGACAGTAGCATAGGTCCTGGACTAAGACACCGGAGCAGAGCATGGTATAGTGGCCAAGTTGAGGGCGGATTCGAGGCAAACATGTCAAAGTCGGGGATCAGAGACAAGTGAGATGTAAGGATTGTATTGTGGATGTTCCAGTGAACGAAGTCGGGGTGAGCGTACTCATATTGAAGATTGAAATCGTCTGAATTGCTGATCATCAGGAGCCATGTTCATGAGGAGCTGTGCGACGTAATGGATAGATGGATGTGTGAAGCCGAACACCCACCGGAATACCAAATTGCCAGGTGGACGAGCAAAGTCCAATCCTCCCGGACCATTTAACAACCGGTCGTTATGCGCCATGCACATGATGACCCTGTCCATCCCTCCCCATACCTTATCCACAGCGGAAAGCATGCCAGACCACATGGCTTGCTGAGTCTCTGATGACCCAGGACCCGTAATTTGGTCGTAATCCGCCTGGTTGTCCACCTACTATCAACACGGATTCTATGTAGTATTGTCAGAAGGCCAATGGGGGGACGTACCTTGAGGAATCCGACACCCCAAGCTTTTATTTGCCGGAACCAATCTTCCCAGAACTGTCCAGCCTTCTCCGGACTAGGCACCCATTGTGTGCCCTCTCCAGGCGCCAAGGGGATATGTATGCCGCCTCGTTTTTGAGACTTGTCGTAAGTTCGAAAAGGCCGGCAGTCGTATTTCAATCTCAGTGGGCTATCGCGATCAATGCCATACCAATACCCTTGGAGAGTAATCCAAACACCAACTTCTCTTATACCTTTGGCTCTGAGCGAAGATATGACATCTACCATCGGGGCACCCATACCTTCCCAAGGGCCAAAGGAATACAAGGTGGACTTGACCGAACCGGAAGGCAGGACGATCTTGCGTGTATCTTGCCAGCCGTCGTCTATGAGAAAGGTCTTGACCGGGTGAGTCGGGACGAGGTCGAGCAACATCTGTTTCGTAGGTCGATCCGGTGTTCTACCTGTACGGTGAGCACTGTAAGTATAACCGTGACTGAGTACCGGGCTGTACGAGGTGACAAAGGAAAGGTATGAGAAGCTGACACATACTGCTGCCACCGAAACTCTCCCATGTGCATACACCCAGTTCATCCCACAAGTCTCTGGTATGAGCTGTTTTGTCTTGCCCTCCAACCAGTCTTCTTGCTTCTTCTACCGCAACTTTCACGACCCTTCTCTCCTCCCATCGACCATCAGCTAGCACACAGACTACGTATGCCTTGTGTTCACCTTGGGAAGTGATCCTTCGAACGTTAGCAGTAGGCCTTCCATGATCCACGATGAGATTGCAATTGACTCCCAGAGTACCTAGAGGATAAATGGCCAGAGTTCTGTCCCATTCGGGTGACTTGAGTAGCAGTAAGGAGGACGCCAGCTCAGGATGATCCCGTAGTGAAGGATATAAATCAGCTTGAACCCAGGTGGGTCTGTGCGTCAGCAGATTCATCTTGTCAGTGAACCCACTTGACCCGGACCAAAGACAGGGTTTTCCACTGTGACAGATCGGGGGCGAAGGGCAAATCGAGAGCAGCCCGAAGATTCTCCCGCTCTTCTTTCAAAACAAGTGGTACGATGTGAGTGATCATGGCCCAGAGGTAAAGTGGTCCGTCGTCAAAGGGAGAATGACAACATGTTCAAGTGTGGTGTCGTTCGTGGTCAAAGGTGACGTCCTTCCCCACAAATTTCCCCGCAACCCAGAATACTGAAAGCCACGTCACTTTCCGCCTCCACCGGAGAGATTGAGGCACGGGTGGAGGTTAGTGGCTTGATGCCGTAGGGGGCAGGGGAGTCATTCAAGGGAGGGAACGACATATATATATATGTGTGTGGAGGGCTACTTTTCCGGTCCCACTTCTTTCTCGCACTTGATCATCACCTGCCTTGGGATTGCTCGGCTGTCCTATTCTTGGTCATCGTTCCACCCACCGCCAAAATATATCCGGATCCTTCCGTCTCATAAAACAAGTCCTTTCAGACCCCGACTCTTTCTTGAACCTCTTGATACTTTGACAATATGCCCAAAGTCGAATTTGACAAAAAGAACATGTTTGTAGGTTTATCTTTCACGACGACTTCGATTGAGCTTCAGACGCTGATGGTAGTTTCGCAATTTGGGTAACACGGGTCTCGTACGTCTTTTTGCCATCATCTGACACATATCTTGTGTTGTATTTAGAGTGACTACTGACTCAGACAGCGTGTCCCTGTCTTTTCTTACGGAGGATGGTTGACGTGAGTCTTTATCCTAAGCTCTCGTCTTCAGTTGCTGATGATTAGTGTCGGGTCCCACGATATCAAAGGCAATCCTGTCACCGAACTCATGCGCACGGCTTGGGAATGTGGTATCAACATGTTTGATGTGAGTTCTTCAACTTGTCAGTAGACGGCAGCTTATGCTTTAGAATGCTGAAGCTTATGCCACCGGCGAGTCCGAGACGCAAATGGGAAATGCCATCAAGGAACTCGGTTGGGTGAGTCACCTATCTCATACGGTGTCAGTAAGGAAAGCTGATCTCGTAGGATCGTCAGGATTACATCATCACTACGAAGATCTTCTTTGGAACAGGTCACAAGGAAACGCAGAACACTCGCGGATTGAGCAGGAAACACATCATCGAAGGATGTAAAGAGTCGCTCAAGAGACTTCAACTCGACTACGTGGATGTTATCTTTGCTCATCGGTATGTCACTGATGTCTTCGGGTCTCCCTCCGTCCCCCCCCCCCCCCAGTCCCTTGGTTAATCCTCCATCATCCCCCTTATCGTCCCATCTGTGCCGATCCCCTCAGTGATCGGAACGAAGAGAATATAGAGAGTTTCCAAATAATCTGACCTTCAGACCTGATGTGACCACCCCGCTTGAGGAAACCGTCCGAGCTTTCAACTACCTCATCGATAATGGTCTCGCTTTCTACTGGGGAACAAGCGAATGGACTTCATCGCAGATCGCTCAAGCTATCGAAATCGCCAAACGTCTCAACATGGTCGGTCCATGCTGCGAGCAGCCTCACTATTCCATGTTCCACCGTGAACGTTTCGAAAGTGAATACGAGTCCCTGTGGAGGTACGAAAACTTCGGATCCACCATCTGGTCTCCTCTCGACTCCGGACTTCTTACCGGGAAATACAACCATGGGATCCCTCATGGTTCTCGATACCACACTAATCCGGGTATGATGAGCGCTTCGGTCAAGGCACTCGAGACGCCTGAAGGGAAAGCCAAGATTGAGAAAGTCAAGAAGCTCACTGTTCTCGCCGAGGAGTTGGGCGGTAGCATGGCGAGTCTTGCGCTGGCTTGGACGCTCAAGCACAAGAATGTCTCCACCTGTATCGTGAGCCATCCCTCCCCCCCTTCCGATCCCGTATGACACTGACAACATATAGCTTGGCGCAACCAAGCCCGAGCAGATCAAGGAGAATGTCAAGGCTCTCGATTTGTATCCCAAGCTTACCCCCGAAGTCATGCACAAGATCGAGACAATCCTCGATAATAAACCCGCACCTCCGGTCAGTTACACTCTCTCTGCATGCACATCATATGTACTGACTTTGCAGCCGGCATATGCACGTCTCGATGATGATGGCAACCTCACTTAGTCTGGGAGCATGCATGTGATTGCTGTGTCAGGGGTCACACATGCTGACTGCTCATGTAGGTGGCGCCAGATGGAGATTCCATGCTTGCAAACATCTTTTGCAGGTCTTCTACCTGTGAATCGATCCTGACACCCACTGCACTGTCTGGTTGCAAAGACTCATGTACACCAATTTCCGAGACGGATCCTATACTCACGGGACTGAACCTCAGCATGAGGCCTTCACAGCAGTTATACCAGTGTTCTTGTCCCTGTGACTCCTCCCAAAATGTATTGTCATTCCACTTGGCAACATATTGCACATGCAGTAGTACTTCTGTTGCAGCCAGTAGTGTTGGATTCAGGGAGCTGATGACGTCTTGGAGAGTTGGGTCGAGAGTACTCCTGGGGTTCACTATCGTAACCTCCGGTGTCCAGAATAGCACTCCTTGCTCCGCATGCATCTGAGGGTCACATCGCACAGGATGAGGAGTGATACTCTTTATAACATTGGCAAGCTCAGCCAAACGGAGAAAAGTACTGCCACAAATTTGCCGTTGGGAGTTGATACTGACAGTGGTAGGTGCAGACACTCCCAGATTTGTGAGTTCGCACAACATAAAACTATCCCCATCTGTGTTCAAAAATTTTAGCATGAGACGTTTAGCGTTCAGAGCGGTGGGCGCTATGAAACAGGTATGGGGGTCCGATGGACACTGGAGAAGTCCCTGGCTGCAATCCAGCAGTCTACTCGAGCCTGCTATCCTCCCGTGAAGGATACGAGGGCGCATGTTTCCAGCACAGATTAGCACTTTAGACCCTTCGTCACCATCGGAAATTTCAAAGAGAGGTTGCATAATGATTGAGCTTCAGTCGTCTTGTTATGACCTGTTCCACGTCAGGAAGTTAGAGATTGATTTAATACAGAAGTTACATGTCTGAGGGAAGTGTATCATATGAGGAGCCAGTAAGGGTCTTTTGAGAAGAATTCAAGCAGAGGCAGTGTCGTGAAAGGAAAGGGTGTAAATCGACGGTGAATTGAAAGTCACAGGGAAGAAGCGACGATTTCTGCGTGAGAGACTTTCAGAAGCGAAGACCGCAAATCCCAAAGTGGCAGTGTGGCAGTGTGGCGGTCATCACCTCCCAAAGGGGTCCTTTCCATCACTTAGGCACTGACCCGTCGACGACGATCAAGGCCCGTGAGTTTTGATGGAAGGTGACAGAACTTCTTGCGGGTATCTTTAGCGTAGCTTTCGCACTTTTGAACTCAGTCCGTCCACTAGGATTGAGGGAGATGATAATGTTGCTCCGAGCTTTCACCTGCATGGACAGGGTGAGTGGATGAGGACAAATTCTCTCATCTAATCGTTCAAGCCGAGTACCTAGCGTCCGAGCATTTTCCTTTGCCATCGATCTGTATGCATGTGTCACAAATCGAGATGTAGGGTAGACATCGATAATAAGGCCCGATATGATAAACCCCCATAACCTCCTCATCGGCTTCGTCCTCTCCATGATCCGAGTACGAGTACTGTACGGGTGTTTCCGTGTCCTTCTAGGGTCTCAGATTTGGATCAACCTCAATCTCTCTTCCCTCATCATCAAGTGGTATTGCACGCAGAATCATGCTTTCTTCACAACCGGTCCATCCCCGGATTTCAGGAGTCTCGAAATACTCCGTGGTAGGGGTGGACCTCACGGTCCATTCCGCCACCTCGAATGCGTAGAAACTAGATCCTCCATCCCCTCCTAGAGCATTGGCTCCATCCGTGAGCTGGTCATCTTGCTCGCCAAATTCCAGGCGGGTGTTTGGGGGATGATTAACTATTGGAAGTCCCTCTGATGGAGAGGTGTTGATCTCAGAGCTGTTGACGGTCCACGTCCCCTTTGGTTTGAACAAGTATCGCATGAAAGTGCTCCGTCTTACTGTCAGCTCAACATGGTTTGGTCTCTCCTGATTTTCAAAGGCCACAGTAGAGACTGCCGGGTATCCCTCCCGAGTGAGGGGTTCAAGACTGTAGTATTGATAGGGGTCAGGGTTGGCGGTCTGTGGCGGGGTTGAGGGTTGAAGGCTGAGCCTTGACCACCCCCACCTCCCATTTGCGTCGTTCCTTGCAAGGATACACGAATGAGGTTGGGGTGGACAAAGTATTGCTTCTTCCCTAAGGGACTTGTCATCACAATTGAGCACTCGTGATGGATTATTACCAATAGTGGATGCTTTTAGGTCGGACGGGGTCAGGACGAAGTAATCCCCCCTGCCCAGGATCTCATCATCATAAGTGAGGAATCGTGTTACCTGGTTCATAGGGTATGTGCAGTTGTGGCGTTGGGAAGCGTTGTTTATGTAGCAAGTAATGATATGGTATATCTCGTAAAGTTGTGAAGAAGAGGGGATAAACATCAACGACAAGATGCGCTGCACTCGTATGCTTCTCTCCGTTATGACAAATTCAAACGTTTTAGGAGAGGACATGTGACATGTACGCTGAGCAAGTGTGAGCAGAAGGGTGAAAGGAGGTCAACAATCAGAGAAGTCTAGCTACAAGGGATTGATCTGACCCAGAACATGAACCAAAGTTAAGTAACAAAGAGTTTGTCAAGAGTACATGCCCAGGACAGAATATGTAACATTTTGACAGACAATCAATTATGACGTTCAATGACGTGCGTCGGTTGGTGTTTGACATGTTGAATATTACAATCTCTCACACCCCACCGCTTATAGGCTCCGCTTTCCCCAGAGCTCAGATACAAGTACTGTACTCATTGAGCATTTGACATGCACCCGGGGCGCCAGCAAACTGACATGTGAGAGACGAGAACTTCAGTTCGGAAAGCTCAAGCATTCTGTCAAGATGATGGCCCATAGCATAGTGTGATGAGTATATTTGAAGCTTTCTTCTGGCTTGACGTCATTAAAGACGTGCTTTCATGCAATCGTCATACTAAGTAAGCAATCAAGCCGGATCATGGTACATGTACGGATCTTAAAGGGACGTTTGTTGCATCACTGCATAGTTCATCCATCTCAGACTCTCTTGCAGTACCTATCCCCTTACGTGGGATTTTAGCTTGTGTGGAGTACTCCATTACCAATGTCATCTTTTGTGGTCTTGTTTAAATAAAGAGCAAGGATGACTTGATCAACATCTTCTCAAATCTCCATTACCTCCACAGCACCCACAAGGCTCTCCTGTCCTCTTTCACCCCCACCTCCTACCTCCGGGGTGATTGCACACACTGTCATACTTTCAGTGCAACGAAGCCATTGACCTTGATTGCCAAGTGTGGTTGCAGGGGTACTGCAGACCGTCCAATCCACTACCCCAAGGCTAAAACTGCTTGGCATGGGTATATCCTGCAAACAGGCGACCGCATCAGCAATTACATTATTGTCATCGTAGAAGTCGATGAAAGAAGAGGGACGATATTGAAATAGAATATTCTCTCCGAGACCAGAGCCATCTCTGATCGAAGTGGGATCGATCGCTTCGAACTCTGGACCAAATGAGTTTAGGGTAAATGCACCACCTTTCACCGTCGTCATAGTCGTTCCATCTTTATCCTCTTGTTTCAAGTGGACCGTGGAGGTCAAATGTGTTCCATCATCGGCCAGAGGTTGGATCACGTAGTATGCGCTCGGACATCCTTCTGTATTGTTGCTGTCTTCTGGCAAGGGTTGAACACTGTAACGAAGCCAACCAGTCGTGTCATCGTCCATAGCAAGAACACATGCATGGACTGTGGTCGGACATGTGGTCAGGTCTTGAATGGCTTCACAGTCAAGGACACGAGATCTGCGGAAAGTCATACCTGAGGCAGCCGCGTCTTGGAAATCTGAGTAATCCAAGAAAGTAAACGTACCTCTCATTGAGTCAAAATCATCAGGAGTAACAAATATCTGTTTTTTTCCCATCACGTGTGTGAAATGTATGATATGTATGGCTTCCAGAGGGAGTAAGGCTTATAGGGGTGAAGAGGATGAAGGCAAAGAGGAAGAGAAACTATTGTTCAAGCCTTTATGTCTTCTGTGATGAGGACAAACACCATCGTGCGTGCTCAATACTGAACGACCGAAGTAAAGGGAAAGAAAGAATCACGGGGACGTTGTGGTAAAGGAACTCCCTCGTCTTCCCAGTTTTGTTTGGACGGCTCGAGGAGAAGAAGTTCACTCCGAATCTGGAAGGGCAGACTGATCGTCCTAGGGACAACAAGTATGACCTCATGCATTGTACTGCTCTCAGGTAGTCTACCCTGTCCTCATCTATCTCAGCCCACCAGGACTCTCGGCCTTGGCAAAACGTCGCATATCGAGTCGCCCTAATCGTAGATTTATCTCACCCTCTCGATAGAGCTCACCCTGGTGTCGACCTCCATGTTATACTCTCCATCCTCGTAGTCCTCATCATCTTCTTCCTCGAAGTCATCATCATCATCCCGTGGTATGGCACGAATCGTCATCCTCTCCAAACAGTTTGTCCAGCCCCTGGTGCTTGCGGTATTCACAACTTCCGACCCAGGTCCACACCGAACCGTCCATTCGGCTACTGCATAATCGAACTTGGTAGTTGTTAGCCGATAGAATCGGGCCAGGACGGCCGAACCGCCGTTAGATAATTACCCCTTCCGTCGAATATTTCTCCGTTCAACTTATCCTCTGAACTTTATTCGATCGTCTCTGGTTTTATGCGTGTGAGTGGAATGTGATAAGTATAGAGACATGTGGAATTGATGCATGCTCTTTTTCCCCTCTGTATTACCATCTAATTATTAGCAAACAGATTAACAGTCGGAAGTCCACATACCTCTGTGTATAACTAAGGCAAGTTCCCATCTCTACTCTCCTCATAATGACCTCTGTGTCGTCTAAGATCTCTCTTGAGAGCCACCCAAAGTTATCCCACGATCCAGCATCGTATGCTCCGTGGAGGAAGTCGATCGAGGTGTATCTACAGATAGGTGACGTGTGGAATATCGTCACAGGTAATGATACCGAACCTGGTCGCGTAGGGGTTAGGTCGACAGCTGAGAGGGTGGGATCAGTACCTCCTACCACGCCCGTCGAAGGGCAAGTGGTTGGTAGAAGGATTACTGGAGAAGAGTGGAAGGAATGGGAAAAGTGGCAAGCAAGGGAGAATAAAGCGCAGGGGATGATCAAGGGAACAGTGTCGGATGCTGTGATGCTTGATATATCTGAGAAGATGTCAGCTAAAGAAATGTGGGATTACTGCGTAGCCCTGCATGTGACAGCGACGATGGAGAATCAAAGGAATGTCCGTCAAGCGTTGTTTAGCTATGACTTAAGGGACGATGCGACGGCCGAAGAAATGGCTAAGCATGTAGAGGATTTCTCGAAGACGATGTCCGAAGCGAGATTGGTAGGGTTAAAGTTTGATTCACAGGAACGAGCTGGGTTATTCCTCAATACCATTCTAGCACCATCCTACAGGATCATCCAGATCGAAGTAACATCCCTCATAGTAGAGGAGAGAACTTGGGAAAAGGTCTTATCGATCTTTAATAAAGAAACGGCGAGACGTAAAGTGCGCCCTGTTGGTAGGACCAATAGAAAGGGATTCGCGATGTTCGTTGAAGGAAATAAAGGAATGAGGGTGAACCGAGATAATATCTCTGATGGTCAGCCCAGGAAAGAAACCAGAAAGTGTTATAACTGTGACACTGTAGGACATTGTCACGAACTACGTCGTAACATCCCTGACAACCACCATCACCGACCCTCCTTTCACCATCACCGACCTTCCTTTCACCACCACCAACCTCCACTCGAACCACTGAGACCAACTACGGCGAAGTTACGAGAACCAAGAGGGGATTTGTCACGATAACCCCGCCTAGCGGAGAACTACGGCGAAGTTAGGGGAAGGGAACCGAGGGAGAGCAGAACAGGGGAAGTTAGGCGAAGTTAGTCAAAGTGAGCGGAGTAGGATATCGGGGATATGGCGAGGTACGGCGAAGTTGAACGAAGAGGACTGAGCGCGAGGCAGTGCAGGAGTTGAGGGACGTTCTATGAGAAGAGAGGAGTAGTATAGATAGTTTACAGATCGCTGAACTTCTTCAGCGATCCTTGATTGTTGTCAGTAGCGAGAGATATATTCAGTAGCTACAACCTTCGAGTTAAGGAGAGCTACCACCGAGCAGTTCAACGTACTACGGCGAAGTTAGCCGTAGTTCATCGACGATCATCTTATCATTCACCACTCGACGTATTACTACGGCGAAGTTAGCCGTAGTTCCTCGACGAGTACCCTGTCTTAGTGAGACATCGACGCCCCACTACGACGTAGTTAGCCGAGGTTTGTCGACCGTCGGTCAGTAGAGAAGAAGAAACGACGATTGTGACAGACATCTAGCAAAGTACTGTCGTAAACCTAAAAGAGAGGATACGAACAGGAAAGAAAACGCAGATGTAAAGGGTGGAGGTAAAAAGAAATGGAGGAATAATAATAATAAGAATAATAAGAAAGGACATACGGTCTCGAAGGATGAGAACCAGTCCAAGGATAACTCCAAAACCTCCTTGATGTATTTGTCATTGGATGGTGAACATGAGGCGTGGGCCGGGATGGCCATGTTGACAGAATCATGGTTCGATGATGACGCAGGGTACACGAGTAACATCGTGTGGCCGGAAGAAATTGAAAACCCATGGGTTGAGGATAATGAGTGGGTGGGATTAGCTACAGAGTCTAATGATGTAAGCCACACTCGTGTAATCCCCACCTGGGTAGTGGACAGTGGTGCTACTCACCACATAACTCCTCACAGGTTGATAATGACGAATATTAAAAGACTAGTGGAACCGAGAGTGTTCGGACTAGCATCTGGCAAGTCAATGACGGCTTGGGAAACAGGTGATATTAACCTCGAACTAGATTCAGCACAGAAAATGGTACTGAAAGATGTACATCACGTCCCCACAGCAAAGATAAGTCTCCTCTCCCTTTCGAAGTTACTCTCATGGGGATGGAAGGCGAATCTAAGCAGCGGTGGTGGATGGATAGGTAAAGGTAAAGAGAAACTAGGTTTGAGGAAACATGACTCACTGTGGTCGGTACGATTCGGCAGAGCAATGTCTGCCGCGATGATCGTGATATTGACACCGAAGGCGACTTCACCACTTGAATCTGAGCATCAGCGACTCGGACATATAGGTATAGATAAACTAAAGAATCTAGGTAGACAGGGACTATTGAAGAAGGACTGGGACACTTACAAAAACGATCCCTTTACGACTGATAAATGTCCCGCCTGTATGCAGGCCAAGATAACACGTCTACCGAAGAATAAAGAAGCACCAATGTTAAAAGGAGATGGTGAAGGAGTAGGAATGGATGTCGATATTGCTGGTCCGTTTGGCCCGGCGATAAAGGGAGAACGATATTTCTTCGTTGGTGTAGAAAGGGCGAGTCGAATTGTGTTCGCCATACCGATAACAACGAAGAACGAATTGTCTGATATCGTTAGACAGTGTATCTCAAAATTGGAGAAACAACTTGGTGAAAGGGTGAGGGTGATTAGGTCTGATGGGGGAGGTGAATTCGATAGTCTGGATATGAGGGAATTCTACCTGTCAGCAGGGATCAACCACTACATCACACCAAGATACACACCGGAATTAAATGGAGTGGCGGAAAGAATGATACGTACCTTGAAGGGGATGGTATCAACGATGTTATTCGACTCAGGACTACCGAACGAATATTGGTCCTATGCTGTCAGATACGCCGCCATTATAATTATGAAAACCTCGATTGGTGTCAGTGGTAAATCAGGCTGGACATCACTCACAGGAAGAGACACGAACTTAGATAGCGTGTGGAGATTTGGTGAACGATGTTTTGTTCAGATACCAAGGGAGATAAGGCTGAAGTCGAACTTCACAATACCTAGGGGTTCGTCAGCCATTATACTAGGTCAGGATGAGGGTGTGAGCGGTTGGATCGTTAGAATGGACGGATCGGGACGAATCGAACACTCACGAGACGTTCGTCGCTCGACAGGACGAATGGTGGCTACTAGAGAGTCGCCAGATGTCATCCAAACTCCTCTTGACACCATCGAAGTGGACCTAGACCCCGTCATCAACGAAGAAATTTTCCCTGACGACCGCCCAGAAAGTGGCGAACAGGAAAATATCGATAATGAACAAGGAAATGATGTCAACAGAGACAACTCACCTAATACAGGTCCACAACCCACCGAAAGACGACGAGGACAGGGCATTTGGGGAGGAAATTGGATCTATGAGAACGATATCGTTGAAAATGAGAGAAATGATGAAGGAAGAAATGATGGGGATGAGGGGATCCTGACCACACGTCACGGAAGAATTATTTGACCCCCCCATCGTTTTGCAGGCCTAACAGACTTGTTTCTGGAGTTCGGTCGCGAGCCTAATAGGTTAGTCGCACTCGCCTCTATCGCAGGTATTGAAAGTGACACTTCTCTCATTGATCCTGTCTCTCCTGAAGAAGCAGTAAACGGCCCAGATGGTGAGAAGTGGCTAGAATCCATGGAGAAAGAGATATCTAACATCGAATCTAAAGAAACATGGGTGGAAACGGTACTTCCACCGGGTCGTAAAGCCATTGGATGTAAATGGGTATTCAAAGTGAAGACAGATTCAGAAGGAAACTTACTAAAGTATAAATCCAGACTAGTAGCTCAAGGATCCTCACAGGTACCAGGTGTCGATTACGAAGAGACATTCGCACCTGTCGGTAGATCGGGGTCATTACAAATACTCTTGACTATAGCGGCCACCGAAGATCTCGAAATTCGTCAGGCCGATGTCGAAGGGGTGTATTTAAACGGTAAACTCGATGTAGAAATTTACATGAAGTATCCCAAGGGGATAAAACCGAAACCTGGATGTAATACCGTGAAGTTAATAAAGTCTCTTTACGGTTTAAAACAATCTGGTAGGACATGGTGGATAGAACTCGGCAAAGGATTATCTCACCTACGTTTTTCAAGAATCGGAATCAGATTGGGGTCTTTACTACAGACCAGAAGGGAAAATCGAAGGAAAGGGAGCAGCAATACTGCTAGCCTATGTTGATGATCTAGTATTAGCCACGAAATCGAAGGAAGAAGCAAAGGAAATTTTCGATGGGCTAGGAAAAAGGTGGATAATAACTGACCTGGGGGAGATAAGTACTATCTTAGGTATGAAAGTAACAAGGAACAGAGAAGAAAAGACAATATGGTTGAACCAACCAGCGTACATCGATAAGATAGTTCAGAAGTTTCCAGAAAACGACTTACATTGAGATCGAAAAACACCGTTACCTCTTACTGCGAAAAATCCTTTGATGTCGGAAGTGGAAAGTGAAATTCGACCATTTCAAGAATTAATAGGATGTCTACAGTGGTTAGCCACATGTACTCGACCCGACATATCATATGCAGCTTCATACCTTGCTAGGTACCTCACCAAACCGACGAAGAAAGTATGGGAGGAAGGGATAATGGTAATTACCTACCTTCGGTCCACTCGTTTACATGGTATTCGTCTCGGTGGGGAGGCCAGCGATCTAGCAGGATGGGTTGATGCCAATTGGGCAGGTTGTAAAGACACACGACGATCAACTACAGGCTGGATATTCATGATGAACAACTCACCGATAACCTGGAGTTCAAAAAGACAAGCTACGATATCGTCGTCGACAGTTGAAGCAGAGTACATCGCAATGGCTGAAGCAGCGAAGGAAGCTCAGTGGTTGAGAGGATTACTGAGGGAGATAGGCTACGATCAGCTAAATCCTACTATATTAAACTGCGATAACCAAGGATCGATATCACTAGCGAGAAAACCTGGTACTCACCTGTTACGGAGTAACAACGAATCGAGAGGACTCTATCGAGTTCGACGGATTAGGACAGAGGAAAGCGGGAGTTGGAGGCAGTGCTGCAGTAGGTAGGGACGGGTTTTCCCCTTTCGAGATTTCCCCACTGGTGTCACGAAGTGACAAGACAGTTTGATAGTGATAGTGATAGGATGGGTTGGGTATTTAACCAGCGACCGGCGGTATGCAGTAACCGCCGGTTAATAGGCCTTTTAGCACAGTGGTTTAGACCGCTGCCTCTGAAGGGCACTGTTATATCGTCCCAATGCTGGTTAGTTGGTCTCGTGACAGATTAACCGGCGGTTACGGGTAGGATCCTGGGTTCGACTCCCAGGGTGGGCTGGGTCAAATTCAGTCCCTACTTGGAAAACCTCCCTCTCGGAGAAAGTTTTCGGCCTATCGTACCCTTCCCTGTTGGGGCCCCAGATGGGGCTGAAAGGGAAGGCATAATGTCACGAAGTGACAAGACAGTTTGATAGTGATAGTGATAGGATGGGTTGGGTATATTACCAGCGACCGGCGGTATGCAGTAACCGCCGGTTAATAGGCCTTTTAGCACAGTGGTTTAGACCGCTGCCTCTGAAGGGCACTGTTATATCGTCCCAATGCTGGTTAGTTGGTCTCGTGACAACTGGGTTTGCTCAAAGCGGTTTTTCACCTGTCCGAGTATGTACGTAGACGCTTGCAGCAGGAAGGAGACGAGGACAAGGATAGCCGTAGACAGTATATAGTACAATCAGCAAAGTACCAACTTTGCTGATTCTTCAATATCATTCTTTGGCTACATCGATTGCAGAGGAGACACGGTCCATTAGCACCAGAGCCCCTAGATTTCCACGAGACATCCATCGAGTTCGACCCAACCTGCGACCTAGTCGTCGTGTTTCCAGTACCGTTACATCACCAGAGGACAAAACATATCGATATTCGACATCATGCTCTTCGAGATCTAGTCAGTAATAAAGTTATTGAACTAGAATACGTCAGCACTGTCTATCAGAGAGCAGATGTACTTACGAAAGCTTTAGGTGGACCAGTACATTCAGTGAATATGTCAGCGATACGGGTAGAACCACCGAAGAAGAAAAACACTGGTTCAGTATACGTGACATTAGATGATGATGAAATCATCGATTACGATTATTCTGATTTTGAGGACCTAGGAGATCTATCAGGTGGTATCAGAGAACGAAGTGGTACCAGAAAGAGAAGTAGTACCAGACAGAGAAGTAGTATCAGAAAGAGAAGTGTGGGTGGAAGGAACTTCAGAGAAACCCACCGAAGGAAAAGTTCTCGTGAGCCAAAATGTAAAATTTTCAGGTGTACCTAAGAATGTGAGTAATTCGAAGATAGGTCAGAAACCACCGGTAGAACCTAGAGTCATTAGAGAAATGAAAGAGAAGAGTAAGAGAAGGGATAAGATGATACATAGAGGAGGCCCTACTCAACCTCCATCGTCAAATCCACAAATACCGGGAACTTTGGCTGGTAGCCAGCAACTTTATAACCACCCAGGACAGCTTCGATCTTTTCGTGGAGAGAATCGACAGTATCAACGATCTCCTGTACCCTCGCATGGGTACCACCACCTTCCAAAAGAGCGTTTCCTAGCAAAAGGAAATGTTTATCGAGGTTCGATTTCAAAATCCCCAGTTCAAATTGTACCTTCTGAGAAAGATCTCAAACTCAATAAAGTTCACATTATGACAGACAGTAACAGACTTAGAGTCGGGAGGATTGCTGGGGAGCAACCTAAGAGTGGGACGATCAGACGGTCCAGGAACCGAGGGAGTAGCAACAGTCGCGAAAACGGAGGCAGGAACTTGGGACATGATGTGTTTGCTACTAATGATAGATATTGTCAGTCAGGTACTCGAAGGAATTTCATCGATTCTCGGGATTCTACTAGCAAACCTGAAGTTTTAAGAAGCAGACAGGATAAAGGGAAGTTCAGAGAGTTAGAAATGAGAGATAGAAGTGGAGAAAGGCAAAAGGTGGACATACCGATAATTGGAGGTAAAAGTGATGAAGTAAAAGGAAAGATAGAGAAGAGTCAGTCGTCGGTAGCGGTGAGTGGTAGCCACGTGTCAGAGCGGAGCCCCGCGGGGGGCCCCACAGAAATTCATTTCACGATTTCACCTACCACTACTACCACACACATAACACTCAATAATTCATCATTACTACCTTCTACATCATCACAAACCTCGCCGTCGCCATCGATAAATTGTCCGGGACTACTGCAGAGTCGTGCATTGTCCCGTGGGGGAGTGTTAGCCGATAGAATCGGGCCAGGACGGCCGAACCGCCATTAGATAATTACCCCTTCCGTCGAATATTTCTCCGTTCAACTTATCCTCTGAACTTTATTCGATCGTCTCTGGTTTTATGCGTGTGAGTGGAATGTGATAAGTATAGAGACATGTAGAATTGATGCATGCTCTTTTTCCCCTCTGTATTACCATCTAATTATTAGCAAACAGTAGTCTCACCAGTCAGATAGGCAATGGCCTCTGTGACTTGATCATCAGTTCCCTGCATGAACTTGTGTGACTCTGATGGGATATGGCGTAATACTACTTCCCCTTCAGACAGATCCTGGAGGTTGAACTCACTTCTGTTGACACAAATCGGAGGATCTGGTCCGAATGGACGAAGGGTGTCGAATGCACTAATTGCGACTTTGTATGACACTTGGTTTTGGCTGTCGTCAGGTACAAGCTTGACCATACTGAAAGCGGTAGAACCATCTTGGCTGAGATATTCTAAAGTATAATAAGTGTATGGGTCGTTTTCCTCAATGGGAAAATGTGTTGAATGCTTCAAGCTCAATCAAAAGAAATAATTGTAATCTTTTTGACTAAGTAGACACACATGGTCGTCGGGCGGGCATCCAGCCAGATCGTTGATAGCTTGACAGTTGATGACACGAGAACAATTGCGCGGATCCAAGGAACGTATATAATGTCAGAGTCTGACAAAAAGGTGAAATTTCCTCTCTTCCTTACCTCAAGAAAATCATCAGGAGGAATGAACTGGTGTGGGTAAGTCATGATTTAAGCACAAAAGTGTGGGCTGATATAAATGACGAGCTTTGATAGGTTCTATGGGAGAATGGGCAGAAGAGAAAGAGATCATCTTTGTCTTGATCTAATACTGTCCTCAAGAAGACGATGTCGTGCCCTTGCGCCATCTCTAGGAGTTACGGCAGTGACGTCATTACAAAATGGAGAGGAATTTCGGAGTTTGGAGTACAGATGATAGGCGGAGGGAGACAGAAGGCATTGCCACATGTGAGAGGCTGTCACACGTAAGAGAACATGGACGTGGAAGGGGTAGATCAACGGAAGACTTGGAGGTGGACAAACCGCAGATCGGCCTCGCAGCTACTGGCTGGGATGACTGAAGCAGCCTGATGCCAGGAAAAACCATCGAGATCAATCACATCACACTAGAGAGAAGTCTACATTGGAGCTTCCCTAGGGTAGCAGATCCTAGGGAAAACGAGGGGTCATTCGACCTCAATCGTCAACCAACTTATACAATGACTCCATTCCCGTGCACCATCCGGTGTATTATAAGGCTTACTCTCTCTCGTCGGCACGGAACCCCGTTCGAGCAGAGTGATTTCCGACATCGGCGCAAGTTTTCTTCCAGTCAACAATGAGAGTGCTTGCTCCAAACTCCTATCCCCCGTCATAACGAGTTTCCTATCCTTCAAGATGATACGTCCTTCGCTGAGGATATCCACATAGTCCGACTGAGGCAAGAAAGAAGGATTATGATCATCCGAGATGAGTTGGTCCAGAAAGCTTCCCGTGAGTCTCCATTTGTCATCTGAAGGGCTCATGTTAATCATGATAGGCTGTATGAAATTCTCACCACTTGAAGTAAAGATGTGGAAGGTAGCATTTGAAGCTTTTGGAGCTGGGACGACGGTGAAACGCAAGCGGTAGCCTGTGACGTCCATTGTATCAGTCGACATGAAACATTTGTGTTCGTTAGGTGGACATTTAAGATGTGTTTGACAAGCTTGTGTAGTTAAGACGCTTCCTGAATTTGGATCTTCGAGATCTTGCGGAGTCAATGCTACTATGTAGCTTCCATTTGCTGTGTAACCTGTATATCCTGGAGGCACGGAGCGAGTATCGGGATACAAACGCAAGAGGTGGGGGCAATATTCATAATTTTGCGTATCGAGCGTACAGAAGGGCGTCGTGACCAGCCAAGAGTCTGTCATGTTGTGTCAGGTTCAGATTCCGTTAGGTTCTTGATATGCTATAGCAATGTCGAGAGGAGAGTGATTTGGGCACAAGGATAGGGCGAAGATCTAGAAAAGATGGGGAGAAGGGGAAATGTGTGCTTTTTAGCCTGTTGGCTACACTCGATGACGACATACACAGTCAAAGGAGTGAAGTCACACTTACGAAGGTCCGAGATGTTTCATGATCACGTTTGAAGGGATGATGTCATCTGATTTGAGCTTTAGAGAAAGTGAGTCTTGACTCATGTGACCCGTAAAAGTGTAATACATGTAGGCAGTGTGGAAGATAGATCAATAGAGCCCTGGAAGAGCAGGCCTGTTCTAAGTATCTCAACATGTCCTGACCTTTGATTAGGAAGTAGAATGCATTGTCCACAGTGATATTTATGTAGATGCGTGTTAACGTTTCATCCGCTCGGGGCCGATTTCCGTGGCCTTCTTATGCGCGGAGCAGAGGTCCCCGCGTGTTGAAATGGTGGGCAATGGCTGTTTGGCTGGTGTGGGCCGGAAGAAATGATAAATGTATCAGTGATCAAGGAGCTTCTCATGTTTGATCAATGTTCTCATATTTCGGCTCTTCGAATCAATCTCCATATGCTATGAACATTCACATGATATCTCTACTTTTCCAAGTCAAAATCAATTGCTCTGAACAGTCAACATCCTTGGTTCCGATCTCAGTCTCCTGCGCCTCAGTCTGCTCAGTCCGTGAAGCTGTCCATCTGTCCAGTGCGATCTCACTGAAGAGGTCTTCTCGATTTGTAAGATAAGACACGGCGTCTTCCAAATTCCTTGACAATTGAGAAAATTCTCGTGGTCCTGTCAAAGAAGCTACATTTCCTCTAGTCCTGTTAAGGTTCTCATCATTGTTCAAAGTCCAAAATGTAGGATCGGGAATTATAGTGTTGAAAGCTTCACTGATTATGTGTCTCTGTCCTTGTGAATCTTTAGGTGTAAAAGTAACAAAGGTGGGTTGAGTATCACCATCATAATCAGTTTGAATTACTTGGAAAATGTTTGAACTTTCAGGATCATCATCAATGATGGCATAACGTTTTCGACCACGTACTCTACCGTCATCATCACTTGTCAAGAAACATCGATGTTTTACCCAGTGACATCTGAAATCGGTATGGCAAGATTGAGCAGTGACTACTAGAGTCCCAGGTTCTACAGCGGATCGGGGTATCACGGTCAATTTTACATCAGGGGTAACAGGAGAAGATGGATCGTCCTCGAAACGGATGAGTTCTGTCTTTGGTATGTGTCAAGACGGCTCTAGGTTCTCGAGAGACAAGGCCTTGCTACTGACTAGTGCTTAGACGATACTTGTAGTTCAGACAGAGGAAGATACATTCTTCGAAGAGATAACAGATAGCTTCGAATAATGTATCTGCTGACTACGCTCAGGGACTCCTCAACCATAACCCCGTGGACCCTGATGTCCTAATACCGACGTGGCAGTCATGTTCATGACAGTCGCCCCCTCCTAAGGTCGTAGTTCGTCCTCGAACTAGATCTGAAACCCGATCACCTACGCCTGTGCGCCCTCTCGTAATCCATCACGCCCTGTATCCAAGCAACACGTCATCCCCGACTACTAACTTGCACCTCCTGTATCTCAATTCTGACATTGTACTTCATCTTTCTCAACTTCATTAATCCTACTCCTAGTACCCAATCGTTCTCGCCAAATACCCATTACAACAAGATGTCCTCCTCTGCCGTTAATGTCTTCTCCGGCGCCACCTTCCCCGAGTTCACGATGAAACCTTCCCAATTCAAGGTGTTGGAGGCTGACGAGAGCACCAAGGTGGTAACCCTGCGTAATCCTTCATTGAAGTCCACCAAACTTCGCATCGTAGATTTCGACTTTGATGCTGGACACATCGACAAAGTAGTTAAGGTAGGCCAACTACGGCGATGTGGTTGCTAAGTACAGTTCCTCAAATCGTTTATCAAGAAGGAGTATGTGAAGGAATCCTCCAAGACTACCCGCCGTCATTGCCTGTATGATGCGTACTCCTTCATGGAGAACTTCGAAGGCGAACTTGGTTTGGTTGTGCGCGGGGATGGTGAGTACGTGTCCATAGTCGCCGGTTACTGACGTGGGAGCGTGTAGTACTTGTCGTGACAAAGGGTTGAACTGTTTGGTCGGTGTAGTGAGCCGAATTCTCCCCGACGGTAAGGATGAGTATTTTGTGTGTACGAAGTAAGTACGTCGTTCGTAGTCGGGAAGTACACTGAACGTAGATGTGTACGATGCCGCGCTACCCCCAATTGTGCGTGTGACCTCCTTCTCGATTCCGGTTTGGGTAAGAGGCGTGTAGGAAAGGTGAAGGAGGGGCCTCACGTTGAGATGGTGGAGAAGTTGAAAGGTGTGAGGGCTAGTATGAAAATGTGGGAGAAGGCAGTGGTTTCGCCGATTGTGTTGAAGAAAGCGTTGGAGGAATTGGGTGAAGTACAGCAGGTATGTGACCGTAACTGGCGAGTACGTGCTAATGAGTCCCAAGTATTTGGACAATTTTGGAATCATCAAAAGCAAGGCTGGTTCCCCCTCCAAGAAACGTAAGTCGATGGCTGACTATGGCCTGGGGGATGAGGATGATGCCGGTGGATCTGGGCAAGGTAACAATGGCGGTGACGAGTAGGCGGTGTGGGTTGGTGTGTATATAGTCTGTAGTCAGCAACTGTGTTTTCGTGATCCCTATCTGTAGCTGTGAATCCGTCGAATTATAAGATGAATGAGGTTTCGTGATTAAAGAGTTCTGTTTTAGGTGAAAAATGTCCAGGAACGATACTATCTGCCACTAAGGAATGAATTGTAGTTGGTAGTGGCCTCCCCAGTAGTCGCCTTTGGCGACTACTGACGGTGGGATGGCTCCACCCTGAGCCTTCTCCCCTCCTTCGTACGTGCCTCGTACGCCTCGAATAGCTGCCTGAAACGAGGATCGTTTTCCACCTCTTCTCCCGGTTCCCACGTACTCTCACTCAGTGGTGAGCCCAACCACTTGATCCTGTAATGCTTGATTAGCTCCCCACCTTGAGTCCTGCGATCCCCAACTCCCAGAATGGCTTCGTAGACCCATGAATTTCCTTCTGCCAAGTGCGCAGGTGGTGGCTGCTGAGTGTGATCTTGAACTTCAGGCGCCGGTGGTTCTACCTGTGCATCAACTGACCCAGTACTTGGGGTATCCATTCGCTTATATGGTTTTAACACCGAAATGTGGAAAACGTCGTGAATACGGTAGGAGTTGGGGAGTTCAATCTTGTAGGCGTTATCATTAACTTTCGCAGTCACCTTGAACGGCCCAATCCACTTGTGTTCCAACTTCCGGGAAGCCCTCAGTGTCCTAATATTCGCTGTGGAAACCATGACTTCGTCTCCTATCTCCAACACTACCCATCTGTGCTTCTTGTCAAACTGTTTCTTGTACGCCTCCTGCGCCTCCCGTACTCGGCGATTTAGCCAGTCGTACAACTCAGTCACGTCCCGTACTAACTGTCTGCCCTGTTCGCTTTCCCCACTCCCTCCTGGCTCAGAGATTGGCTCTAGCATTGAGACTCTTGGTTGGTACCCCATCCACGCCTCAAAAGGCGACAGATTGATCGAGGTATGTACCGAGCTATTGTACGCAAACTCCGCCTGCGGTAGTAGGGACTGCCAATTGCGTTGGTCGTAATCGACGAACGTGCGGAGATAGTGGCCCAGCCACTGGTTTACAATCTCGGTTTGGCCATCGGTCTGGGGATGGTACGCAGTCGAGTATTTCGTCGCCGTACCCATCAGTGTCGTGACCGTACGCCAGAAAGACGACACATATTGGGTGCCTCGATCTGACACGATTCTCTCTGGAAGCCCTGTTCGTGGGTAGACCCTTTTGAGGAATAAGTCGGCGAGTATGGGCGCATCGACGGTAGTTACTGTTTCGCAGAAGATAGCTGCTTTTGTGAGTTGACATACCCATACACTGATTGCCGTGTATCCTGAAGAGGTGGGAAGCCCAGTGATAAAGTCGGTTGTTACCGACGCCCAGGGTCGCTGGATTGTTGGCATAGGTATTAACAGTCCGGCTGGGACTTGACGACTATGTTTTGTTCTCTGGCAAGTGTCACAACACCCTACCCATTGTTTAACTCCATCTCTCACCCCTGGCCACCAGTAAAACCTACTGACGTTCTCGTACGTCTTTGCTACACCTGGGTGGCCGGCGCGTACGCTGTCGTGACACTCGTGTAATACCGTGTTCCTCACCTTCTCTGGCACAATCACCAATCCCCCGTATCTTAGTCTCCCTTCTCCGTCTACCGTATACTTCTCACCAACTTCAGCCTTGGCCTTCCACCCTTCATAAGAGGGGTCGTTAGGCATCTCCGTGTCCACGTCCAGAAGCACGCCCGCTGTTGCCGCTGGTACCACACGTACTCCCAAGAACTGGTCTGGTCGCAACAAAGAACGGAAGTTGTGGTCGTTGAGCTCAGGGGACGTAGTTGTCTTGTCTGTGTCTGTAGGACGGTAGTCAGCTCTGCGTGACAGGGCGTCGGGCAGGGTTGCCTGTCTCCCTGGTCTGTATTGGATGTAAAAGTTGAAATCAGACATGTATTCGCTCCATCTCGCCTGTCTACGTGTCAGCTGCTTTGTTGTGAGGAAATACTCTAGACTTTTGTGGTCGCTGAGTACGGTGACCGTAACCTGCGCCCCTTCCAAGTACTGCCGCCAAGTACTGAACGCGAAGAATATCGCCAGGAACTCCTTGTCATGAACAGGGTAGTTCAACTCCACAGGTATCATCTTCCTGGATGCGAAGGCAACAGGTTTTTCCACGCCCTCCCCGTCTGTCTGTGATAATATGGCGCCTAGCGCATAGTCCGACGCATCTGTCTCCACACGAATGGGATCATTGGGCTCGTAGTGGCGGAGTACAGGTGCTGTAGTCATCGCATCCTTCAGCTGGTCCATTGAATCCTGTTCACGGGGACCCCATCTGAAAGGTGTGTCCTTCTTGGCGAGTGCGTGTAGGGGGTCGGCGACTTTGGCGTAACTCTTGATGAATCTGCGGTAGAAATTAGCAAACCCTAAGAAGGACTGTACCTCCTTCAGGTTCCGCGGAATCGGCCAAGCCCTCACCGACTCCACCTTCGTAATGTCCATTTCTACCCCTTGTGGTGTCACCACAAACCCCAAAAACTCCACTCGGTGCACGTGAAACTCGCACTTGTCATGCTTTGCAAACAGCTGGTTCTCCCTCAGCCTCCTAAGTACTTCCCTGACATGTGCAATGTGTGTTGTTGTGTCTGGCGAGTACACTAAAATGTCGTCCAGATATACTACCACGTACGTGTCAAGTATGTCGTGGAATATATGGTTCATCAGGTATTGGAAGGAGGCTGGTGCATTAGTGAGGCCGAAAGGCATAACTCTGTATTCGAAAAGACCAAACCTCGTACGGAACGCCGTCTTCCACTCCTCCCCCTCTGCAATACGAAGGAGGTTGTAAGCCCCTCGCAAGTCCAGTTTACTGTACACCTTCGCGCCTTTAAGGCGGTCTAACAGATCGCCAATTAGCGGTAGCGGGTACCTGTTTTTAATAGTAATACTGTTAAGCCGGCGATAGTCGACACATAGTCGCAGACTACCGTCCTTCTTTTTGACAAAAAGGATAGGCGACGCCGCAGGAGATTGAGAAGGTACGATAAACCCTTTTGCTAAGTTCTCGTCGAGATACTTCCGTAACTCGGCGAGTTCGCTCTCAGACAATGGGTAAATTGGTCCAGTATGAGGGGACTTACCGTCCATTAATGGTATGGTATGGTCGAAAGGTCGGTGTTGGGGTAGGCGGTCAGCTGAGCCTTTTTCAAAGACATCGAGAAAATCGTGGTAGTTGGCTGGTACAACTGTCTTTACCTGCACCTGTTCCTGCGTGATCGACGAGTACAGCACCGCTTGCCCCCCCCTTGGTCGTAGTTGTCGCTCAGCCCAGCGCACGTCCGGGTCGACTTTGTCGAAGAACGGCAGACCCAGGACAATCTGTGATACCCGTACTGGGGTGACTAAGAAATCTGATTCGTAGGGTTCGAATCCCGCACCCAGCAGCAACGTCATCCGTACTCGGTGGGTAATACGTCCGGTCTGTGCGTGAGCGCCATCTGCCAACACCAAGGTCTGTGGCCTCTTGAGCAACACCTGCTCCAACCCCTGGTCAACCACAAACGCGTCATCGACAAAGTTACACGTCGCACCCGAGTCCAACAGGGCAGAGGGATAGGTCTCAGTCCTCTCGACGATGCAGATAGGGATAGTGAAAAGGTTGACGAGGCTGGCGTCGAAATACACCACATTGCCGTCCTTTTTCTTCGACTTCACTCGCGCTCCTGACCGCTCTGACCCCTCATACGCGCCGTCTGCACCTCCTGACTCCCCAATTACGCCTTCATCGTCGACCTTCCTCAATGTTTTTGATGTTTTTTCCTTCTTATCCGAGTCGCTGACTACCAATCCGTTTCTCAAGCCTTTTTTTGTGTTTTCTGTTTTTTCTTTCTTATCCGAGTCGCTGACTACCAATCCGTTTCTCAAGCCTTTTTTTGTGTTTTCTGGGTTTTCTAATGTTTTTGTGTTTTCTTCTATTGTTTCATCACCATCTGCTGATCCGTAGTTATCCTCTAACACTTCCATCCTTTCCTCAGTAGATCCCCACTCATCATACAGTGTATTCCAACCCTCTTCTCCCCACTTGCCTTCTACTAATCCCACAGTCCTCAACTGCACATCCGTCCCTCCTTCTTCCTCCTTCTGATCCGCCTCCTGTTCGTACCCTCCTGCCAATTCCTGTAATTCCAGTTCCTGTTCGCCCCCATAATCCCACTCCCCGTCTATCTCATCTATATCCTCCAACTCCGCTACTCGTAGCTGGCGAGTGTCCCGTCTAGGTTGCCTACAATCCCTACTGATGTGCCCAATGCCTCCACAGTTGTAGCACTTGACCGTCCCAGTACCAGGCGGCGCCGACGTGGGACGTACATTTGCCGGTTTCTCTCCAGTGCGTGATACATACTGGCCCGGTCTCGGCGAGTACGTGGGAGGAGTCGACGAAGGCCGGTTGACCGCTGTCGAGGACGGTGAGGTGACACGAGGAATTTCAGGTGTTTGAGTACGTCCTGGTACTCGGCGACTCTGTGGAGTTTCTTGGCGGTCGCCCGCGCGGTTTAGACCCTGGCGCCCTCCAAGGTCGAACGCCTGGCGGTTCGCATTGTCCAGTTGCACAGCCGTTTTCACCAGCCTATCCAGGTCGTGGAAGCTTGGCCTGTGCTGCAGCCGCATTAACTCTCGTCGTACCCCGGGACGTAGTCCATCGTAGAAAGCAAGACATTTCTGGTGTTCGTCGTAGTCAGACCTTGACGTCAGAGACCTGAAACGAATGGAGAACTCCATGACTGTAGTTGTCTGAGTGCACTCTCGGATTTGCTGGTGTAGTTCCAGCTCTCGATCCATTGGTCCAAACATCTCGCGAAGTGTGTCCACGTATCCGTCGAGTGTGTGGGGTTCGTTGCCGTCTTCTCGCAAGCTCTCGTACCATATTTCGGCGTTACCCCTTAGGTACATAGATGCAAACTGCACCTTGTCCTCCTCCGTTGGGTAGATTGTCGCCGCTACTGTCAGGAAACGTTTGATCTGACGAATGTGGGCTTCGAGCTTGTCCAAATCGTTTTCCCCATGGAACATATCGGGTTTGGGTATCGCCTTGATGGCTTCGCTGACCATTCGGGGTGTCCTTGCCACGCTCACCTCGTCAACCTGCCGACTACGGCTACCGATCTCGCTCAGTTCGTCGAGCCTTCGGGAGCGGAAACCACCGGGGTCGCTGACTGTCCCTTGACGCCCCCCCAAAGCGTCATCAGGATCCTGGTGTACCCCGGGGTCCGTCCCTAGTGCCGCGAGTCGCCTCACGATCTCGGCCTGCTGTAGTAGTAAGCCTTCGCGGGAGGTGGCTAGGACTGCGGGTCGTACAGTCGGCAACTGCGCCATCGTTGGTAGGTGTGGTGGCGTCTCGGGCCTACGTAGTCCCGTCCGACCCCTCCAGGATTGACGACCAGCACGGCGTATGGTACTGGTCTCGCTAACAACCGAGGCGCCGTCATCCTGGTTATTGGGCGGTTCCGAATTTGTTGGTCGAATGTATTTCTTTTTTGGTGGCATGTTATTGATTTATAATTGATATCTATTGGATTGGGTTCGTCTATTACGTTACCCTAACTTCCGGTTCCAGCAACGGGAAGTGTCGTCTACGCACTGGTCGGTACAAGTACGGGAAGAATGTATCTACTGTCAAGACGGCTCTAGGTTCTCGAGAGACAAGGCCTTGCTACTGACTAGTGCTTAGACGATACTTGTAGTTCAGACAGAGGAAGATACATTCTTCGAAGAGATAACAGATAGCTTCGAATAATGTATCTGCTGACTACGCTCAGGGACTCCTCAACCATAACCCCGTGGACCCTGATGTCCTAATACCGACGTGGCAGTCATGTTCATGACAGTATGCTTTGGTACTCTACTTGATTTTGATGTGACATGTCAATGGGATGTATGAAAGTTCCTTTTCACGTCAACAGAGCCAATTGTTACGTATCACTTGTCTTCACTTTGGGATCCGCCGGGATGTTTTTCTCACCAAGTATCGATGAGAGCAAGCGAAGCGACGGTATAGAGATGTTCGCGATCTTCGATATGTATGAAAATTTGAGGGAATGAGGGAAAATGGAGAGGAAGTAAGCGGTATCTATATCCGCCAACAGTCCAACAAGTTGTAACAAAGGAATTGATCAATATGACATCTGTCAGCATCTCCTTAGTGTCACGGATGTGATTGTAGCGATTTGAAAGTCAAGCGAGCGGAGATAAGTGTTTGGTTATCATGAAAGTACTACGTGGGTGACGGAAGAAGACAATCAGGTTTCTCGGCTAGAAGGATTAGAACTCCGCACGACTGCAAATGTCAATTCATTCAGTACATCACTCCATTCATTTCAACTCGTTTCAATAAAACAGTATCAGTGTGATAACAACTCCTTCTCCGTCAATGTTATCACACCATTTGCTTGACGCCCCGAGTGACCATTTCATCTCGGAGTCAACGTCAGTTGTTCCTCACAATCTGTGTATTGTCTCCCATGTTCCGTCTGTGATTCTACTGTCCCTGCAGTCCGCCTAGCCATCCAACTGTCCATGGTACATTTTTCGAAGGTTTCATTTCCTTTTAACATGAGAGACAAAGCGTTTGCCAGACCAGGGTCAATGATAGTGAAATCCTGAAGAGGATGTAAGATAGCTACTGTATCTGGGTCACGTGAATCATCAGTAGTATCATTTATGCGCCAAAGGTCGGTATTAGGAACGAGAGACCTGAACGCCCCGCTAATGACTCTACTCGGGCTATCGGAATGTTCATTGAAAGTGGTGACCGTAGTAAACTCGATGTCACAATTAGCATCTGGTCGGACCACCGTGAATGTGCCTCTTTGGGACTCGACAGGTATGATAGTGTATCTTAGGTGACCACCGGTTTGTCTGGTTTGATCGGTCGTCAGAAAACAGAGATGTTCGTCCCAAGGACAATCGAAATAGGTCTGACAAGCATGAGGCGTGAAAACCAAGGAGTCAGACTCGAGGGCGTCACGGGAGATGTCCACTAATTCAACGTAATGGGGCACGTTTGGGGCGGGCTCATCGTTGATGTGTACGACTTGCAGCTTGGGGTCTCTTTCGTAGAAATCTTCTTCCTCATCCTCCTCTTGAGGCGGCAAGTTCATGTCGTCGCTATGGGGCGGTGTGAGACTTGGATCATTATGATTATCCATGTTGCTTACTTGATTGTCTGATCTTTAGCTTAAAACGTACAGAAAGTGATTAGTGTAGCAGTGGGAGGGTAGCAAGAAAGTCAAGCGAATGTGGGTCATGTTAAATCAGCTTGACGACGGGTGGACCTCCATTGACATAGCCAAATGGGGCCAAACTCCTTTATGGCTTTATTACACCACGATAAACGGATATGGCCTTCGATGATACCCGAGACATGCATGATGAGATCCGACCCACGAAGCACTCTCACGTCACAAGTCTTATCGACCCTTCTTCCCTTTACCAGCCGTAAATTTGTTCTTGTTTCGCTTGGCCGGCATACCTCCTTCCACAACATCATCATCTCTATCCCTTTCATCATCCCATCCCTTTCTCTTGCCTTTATCTCTACCCCTCTTGCCGCCCCCACCTCCCGTACCAGATTCACGCATCTCAAGAGCCGCCTCTCGATTAGCACGAGCCACCGTCTCCGAAAACGCAGCCACGGCTTCCTTATCGACAGCGAAGTTTTCCATTTTTTTACCGATATGGGCTTCGATACGCTGAAGGATCTCGACGTCATATTGTGTGACCATGGTGATCGACTTGCCTGACCGTCCCGCTCTGGCTGTACGACCGACACGGTGGACGTAATCTTTCGAGTTGATGGGCATGTCATAATTCTGTGGGTCAATGTCATATCTCCGCGAAGACCATAGCTGAAGATGAAGCAAATGATGAGGTTGGGACTTCACGGAACCACTCACAACAACCAAGTCCACTAAGGGGATATCCAAGCCTCTGCTCGCCACATCCGTCGCTACAAGAATGCTCCTTCCGCCACTTTTGAACTTGTTCAAACTTGCCAATCTCAAACTCTGTGACATTTGGCCATGCAGGGGTATAGCAGGAAATCCCAAGCGACGCAGCATGATTGATAAACGTTGAGCATCAACCACAGTACGGGTGAAGATGATCATGCTGCAAGAAGAAAGTTCAGTGACGATGTATAGCAAATGTGTATCTTTGGCTTTAAGTGGAAGAAGGAGGTAATGCTGGAGGAGGGTAGAAACGGTCGAATATCTGCAAGTCAGTATATATATGCTACATCTCGACCAAGTCCCCAAGCGATGAGACTTTGGAAAACTCACTTTGTGGCTACTTCAACTCTCACAGGTTTGTTCAGACTCGCCCGCTGCAACTTGGCAACCTTCGTAGTCATTGTAGCGGAGAATAGGTACGTATTCCGTTCCTTTGGAATTACCTTGAGGATTTTATCGATGATAGGTCCAAAGTCCATATCAAGAAGTCTGTCCGCTTCGTCCATCACCTACGAGTCAGCCATTTCTTCCCGGACAAGTGACAATGGGGGGAACTCACGAGAAATTTGACATTCTTTAATGAAAACCCTTTGGTATTCTCCAGATGATCCATCAATCTACCCGGAGTCGCGACTATGACATGCGGCCTTTTGGAAAGAGCAATGGATTGTGACATCATATCCATTCCTCCTACTATGACCGCCGTCCGTACGCCAAGGGGGGATCCTAGGGAAGTGACCTGTTGGGATATTTGATAAGCCAATTCTCTGTCTTATCAGTCTCTGTCCCGAAGTGGAGCCTTCATGCATTGATTACGCAGGACAATCTCCGTATTTGAGTGTCATAAATGATTGGGGAATAGAAAGGATTGACTCACCTGGTCGGTGCCAAAATCAATGCGAAAAAAGGCTGAGGATTTTCCCACAACTTTTGCAATATTGGTAAAGAGAACGCAGCCGTTTTTCCCGATCCCGTTTGAGCCAGACCTATCACATCTCTTCCTTGCAAAGCGGAAGGTATGGCCTCGACTTGTATGGGAGTCGGAGCTTTGAAGGCCAGAGTGGCACATGATTGACATAGTTCTGGAATGATACCTAGGGAGGCAAAGGTCCTAGGGGAGTCATCGTTGGACGGCCCGGGGCTTTGTGAGTTTCTAGTAGAGTGGACGTTCTCATTATCTGAGGATGATGGTGATGCTTTACTGTTTTCGGGTGATGCTGAGCGTGAGGAAGATGCTACCGAGGACATGATATTACGGACGAAGGAGAGCCATTGGGATTTGAAGCAGACTTTGTGTTCGCTGTCACGTGACTCGCCCCCAATGACTGCCACAACGTGTTAATTACCGACAAGCTCCGAAGCCAAAGGGTCGGTCATTACCTCGGTCTTTATTCCGCCGGAAGTGGAGGAACCCTTAACTTACCTCATCCTTCTCACCTGTTTCCAATTCATGTCCTTCCTACGGCCGTTTGGCCGTACGGGTATGGTCACTATATCATCATCGAATCTGCATGTTATATCTATTTCACTAATCTAGATCTTCATATTTGAAAAGCAAAGTCAAGGAAAATTGTCTCATTGCACTCATTCACCGTGTTCAGGAAGCATCCGATTTACTGTTGGATTGGTCTGGTCATCGTGTCGATAGCTGTGATATTGGGCAGACGGGGTCTTTGGATCAGAGACATGACACTACCTACCAGTATCCCAAGGGGGAATGTCTACTTCATCTCGCACGGAGTAAGTTCCATTCATGAAGATATGCTTCATAGAAGGAGGCACTCACCGTCAGGCCCCCTCGTCTATGTTCGAGAAAGACAGCAAGCCATATGAAGCCTGGCAGAAGGTTGGGAAAGAGATCCAAGCATCTAACCCCCGTGGTCTGGTGGTGGTATCTGCGCACTGGGAGAACGAAGCTGGATCAGAGGGAGTAAGAGGTAAGTAAAGTTACATTTATCCGATTTGCCACTTGCTTTGCAATATTTCATCTCTTTCGATGGCTGCTCTCGGCATTTGAGGAGAAGGTGTCGAAGACGCTCATGACTCTTGACTGACGACTAGTGAATACCGATACGACGAACCCACTTATCTATGACTTTTACAACTTTCCTCCTCATTTTTACGAACAGAAGTTCACTTCTCACGGAGACGCCAAGTTGGTGGAAGTCATAAAACAAGCTCTCAAATCGGCGGCTCTTCCCTATGACTTGATCAACAGGGGGATAGATCATGGAGTATGGGGTGAGCTGTTTTGGCTATCGTTCTCCTGATCTTTGCTGATAGACGAGTTCCTTTCAAAGTCGCTTTTGCGGGTGAGACACAGATACCTTTAGTACAGGTATCATTACCCGGCGATGGACAAGCGATCTCCGCTGCTAAGCTCGGGAAGGCTCTTGCGCCGTTGAGGGAACAGGGCTATGCTATCATTGCTTCAGGCCAAGCGGTTCATAATCTCCGTGACTTCTGTGAGTCTCTCTAACAGCTCTTCCCTACTCATCCACGCCTCAATCGGGAGCCGTCCCACTCTTCTACCGCTGCTTTTTCGTCGTGAATCTCCACCCCATCTTGGTGGATATCCATAGTCATCCCGTCAGTTAAAGAGCTCCAGGATCAGGAAGTATGAAACGGGCTAAATAACCGAGGGATCATAGCTAAGATACAGTCTCGGGTCGAGGGACAGCGTACACTCGCCCATTCTTAGACGCTATCACTCACGCTCTCACCTCCCCCAAACCCCTCGAGACCACATTGACCCTCTTCCGTCACCCGCTCTATAAATCGGCTCATCCTACTCCGGAACATCTCCTCCCTCTAGCCGTAGCCGTAGCTGCGGCGGGGCATGATCAAGTCGAGGAGATGTTTGTGAGTGACGATGGACTTGGGTGGGGGATGTGGAGATGGCATTAGTCAAGGTCATCAGTGTGTTCAATACATGTATATCATCTATCAGGTCTTTGTCACTAATGGATTCCTCAGCGGCCACGCCTGTGTATATGTAGTCAGTCTACTGGGACTACTTACGAGTCACCTGGTCATAGGAAGCACAAGCGTGCAATGTGGCAGTGTGGCACATGTCTCCCAAATGACCGTCTTCACAAGGTGGCCGGCCGGTTCAACACTGAGAAGGTCTGCTATTCTGGTCATTGTAGGATCAATTTCTTCAAGAAGGAAGGAGTGAAAGCTGACATCGACATCCGGGCCGAACATTTCACACGTCGTTTCTGGCTTGGGAGTCACCCGTTTCTGCCTCAATTCCTGTCAGAAGGGAATGTTTCTGCGCCACGTTCACTAGGCGGAATCAAGGCCAAAGTATGCAAAGCAAGTCCCGCACCTTGAGGCAATGCCGTGTGTGATATGTGACAGCTGGAACAGATAACAGATTGTTACGGGTGTATCATATGGTCCTTCTCAATATATACATAGCATATGTAAGTAAAGCGAAAAACTTCACCCATCAACATGGGTCATCCAGCTTGAGTTCACTGGTGAGAGTCACTGCCTATGCTTCAATGCTTCAGGTGTTGCATGCCCATTCCACAGGGGTAGATAAGGGCTCCGAAAACTTCCCAGGTGTGTAGGGTGGACTCGCTGTCGAGTTCTCCACGATCTCCTCCCTTGGGGTCAGGCGAGAATCGCATGGCGAGGAATTTGAAGTTTCTTCTTGAGACTGTGGATCATGAGATGGAGTCAAGGGTGTCGTTAGACTCCCCCCTCTCTGAGGCCAGTGAGACGTGTCCCACCCTTCTGATGGTGACTTGAGATCTAGACTCACACAGATGTCTGGTGGCTTTGCGGTGGAATCGTCAGTTCTGATCTTTGAGGCAGCCAGAGCTGCTCGTTTTTTGTGGACGCTTTCATTGCTTGTTCGTGTTGATAGAGGATCACCGGTATGAATACTTAGCTTGGGACGTTTAACAGGCGGCTGTCACAATCGTCGTTTCTTCTTCTCTACTGACCGACGGTCGACAAACCTCGGCTAACTACGTCGTAGTGGGGCGTCGATGTCTCACTAAGACAGGGTACTCGTTGAGTAACTACGGCTAACTTCGCCGTAGTGATACGTCGAGTGGTAAATGATAAGATGATCGTCGATGAACTGCGGCTAACTTCGCCGTAGTACGTTGAACTGCTCGGTGGTAGCTCTCCTTAACTCGAAGGTTGTAGCTACTGAATATATCTCTCGCTACTGACAACAATCAAGGATCGCTGAAGAAGCTCAGCGGTCTGTAAACTATCTATACTTCCCCTCTCTTCTCATAGAACGTCCCTCAACCCCTGTACAGCCTCGCGCTCAGTCCCCTTCGTTCAACTTCGCCGTACCTCGCCATATCCCCGATATCCTACTCCGACTAACTTCGCCTAACTTCCCCTACTCCACTCTCCCTCGGTTCCTTTCTCTTAACTTCGCCGTAGTTCTCCGTTAGGCGGGTTGTCGTGACAAATAATCCCTAGGTTCTCGTAACTTCGTCGTAGTTGGTCTCAGTGGTTCGGGGTGGTGGTTAATAGTGGTTCGGTGATGGTGAAAGGAGGGTCGGTGATGGTAGTTGTCAGGGATGTCACGACATGGTTCGTGACAGTCGCCCCTTCCTTAGGTGCGAACGTCCTCGTGAGCTTCGTATGCATGTAATGAAGAAAAAGGACACTCAGCGGGCTGTAGGAAAAACAATCGTCAAAACACCAGTTGTTGGTAGGTGGCACCGTAGGGTGTTGATGATGAGACGGACTACTTCGTCGAAGTTCATCGTGGTTGTTGATGTTACCCGTGAGAATTACGTTGTATGTGAGACAGAGGACTTTGGGCATATCAAACCTCGTCGAAGTTCGTCAGCGTATCCTTAACTTATATGAATGTGAGACACGTAGCGTGGTGTCATGAATCACACCATCACGTGTTCCTTGTTGCGCAAAACAAGTTCAACCTCCACTTTCGTGTTTTAACATTTCACCTCTGCTCTCATGCCTGTCAGGCATAAACTCCAAGTATCATTTTAGTATGTCGGTGCTTAGCTCCCATGCCTGCAAGGCATAAGTCCCCAGTAATTCTCTATTCTCTAGTTCCTCTGTTCTAATGCCTGCTAAGGCATAATCTCTCAGTCTCTTGTTCTCGCAGCACTTCTATGTTCTGCATAGTTCCCCATAGTTACTCATCGACCACCTTCGACAAAGTCAAGCGACTTCCGGCGCATCCCGTAGGATGTCATAGTAGGACGTAGGTAAACGCAGATATGGCATCATAGGATATCAGTGGTTATCGGTGGGATGCAAGGCAATGCATGCAGGACAGTGCAGAACGGTTCAGAGCGCTCGCATTCCGCAGGTCTGCACGAGCCTCTTGGAAAAGGCTGATTTGTCTATATAAACCCTATCTTGTACTTTGTAGTCTTCTTTAGTTCTTGATCAAAAGTCATTTCCATTGCCACCCTTTTGGAGTCCAGTCCAGTCCAGTTCCCTCTAACCTTGTAAGACAAGCCAGAGACATTCCTTGGGTCACAGTCCCATTCCTTGTTGGACTCAGTCTTGTTATCTTAAGTATATTCCTTGTCACTCCTAGTCTTTGTCCCCTTGTCCTTTGTCCTCTGTCCCAGGGTGGGCAGTATCCTTGACAGTATCAAGAACTCACCTCTTTGTCCTTGCTTGTCTTTAACATCTTAGGTCTAGTTATACCCTTGTTCCATAACTCCAGGAAATATTTATCAACTTCAACAATAATTATCAACTTCAACAATACTCAAGAACACTTTGATCTTCAAGAAAATAAATTGTTTAACAACTTCAACTTCCAGGAAGCAAATAATACATCTTTGACTTTAGTTTGAAAGGGATATTAAGAATAATACTTGGTCTTCAGAAATACTTTGGGGAATTATAAATACTTCAGCTAAGTAATTCATTATGTCTGACCCAATCCCCATCACTCCTGACATCCAACCCCAAGCCATCCCTTCTGCTGAAGATATCCTCCAGGAGATGCAAGCACGCATCATCCATCTTGAACAAGAACTACTTAATGCACAGGTTAACTCTCACTCTCACTCTCATTCCACTCCCACCTTCACAAAGGAACCAAAGATAACTTCACCACCGCCCTTCAGTGGCCGTAAAGATGAAGCTCTGGTATTTCTTTTGAAGTGTGACACAGTCTTCAATACCCAACCCCGCACCTATGCTCTTGACCAATCCAAGATTGCCTTCACCTCAAATCTCCTCAAGGATGAAGCTTATCAGTGGTACATGCCTCATGCTATGAACCATACTGAAACTCGTCCTGAATGGGTTGATAACTGGGAAGCTTTCAAAAAGGAATTTGAAAAGACATTTGGTGATTCCGACATCATTGAGACATCACGTCACAAACTCAAGACACTCAAGCAAAATAAGTCAGCATCAGAGTATGCAGCACTTTTTGAAAAGCATGCGGCCTTTCTTCATTGGAATGATGAGGCACTCCGCCATGCCTATTTTGACGGATTGAAGGAAGATGTGAAGGATAAGATTCTTACGCCAAATGACTTCAAGACGCTCAAGGATCTTATCAACAAGTCTATCATTTGGGACAACCTCCTCTTCAACCGCAAGAGAGGTGTCGCTCCAGTCAACACTATCAAGTCTACCCCTCCACGTAACAACAACTCCTCTTTCAACAACTCTCGATCCTTCACTACCCAATCCACTCGTACTTTATCTACCCCTTCCAACACATTCACTCCTGTCCCTATGGAAGTGGATGCTGTCCGACCTCGCTTTGCTCCTCTCACAACTCAAGAGCGTGAGCATCGATTCAAGAACAAGCTTTGCCTATACTGTGGAAAGCCCGGTCATACTGCCAATCAATGCAAGGCAAGACCCAACAAGCAACAGTCTCCTGCAATGGTCAATGCTGTCAAAGCACCTCAGGAAGCAAAAAACTCCCAGCCCCAGGCCTAATTCAGTCCCCTGCTCTGGGGCCTAATCATGGGCAACAATCACGGTATTTCAAACGTCAAACGGCAACGGCTTCAACACTATCAATTAATCCGGACAATCCTCAGGAGCATTTGTGTATTCCAATCACACTCTCCTTTGGTAACAAACACTACCACACTTATGCTATGCTTGATTCAGGAGCTACCAACAGCTTTCTGAACAAGACCTTCCTCGACAAAACTATTATCCCGGCAGTCCAGAAGGATGAACCTATGGACCTTCATGTTATTGATGGGAGAAAAATATCTTCTGGTGCTATCACACACCACTCTGGCCCCATCAACCTCTCTGTTCAAACCACTTCAACTCGTCATGAGGAGATGATCTCCCTTGACATTACTTCCCTTGGCGACTATCCAGTCATTCTTGGCCTTCCATGGCTCTCTCGACACAATCCTGTTATCAATTGGTCCCGTCAGACCATTGTTTTCTCTTCCCTGTACTGTAGGATGCAGTGCAGTCAACCTAACAAGTTGATGGGAAAAGATTTTGGTACCCCACTCCAGTCTAGTAACTTAGAGCACCAGTGTGCCTCAGGTTCCCCCTTGACCACTCAAGATGGCCAGTGTGCCTCTGAGAGGATTCCTTCCAGTAAGATCGAACGACAGCATGGTGCTCCGCGGTCTCTCCAGCAACAACATAATCGACAAAAGTCACTCCAGTCTCCAGTTCCTGTCCACACTCTGGCTCCTCCCAAGGTCACCCTTGTGAGTGCAGCAGCCTTTCGCAATGCTCTAAAGAAAGCTTGTGTCTATGGCATCACCTCCGTTTCCCAAGTCACTTCGCTCATTGATCCTCTTCCGGCTGAGGACGATGATGATCCTGATCCTGATATGGACACTCTAATCAAGAGTATACCTCCCGAGTACCACGACTTTCTAGAAGTCTTCAAGAAATCCAACTCCGACCAGCTCCCAGAACATAGCCAGTATGATCATTCCATTCCTATTGAGGGTGACTCGCGACCACCTTTTGGGCCCATCTACTCGCTCTCTGAAGTTGAGCTTAAAGCTTTGGATGAATATCTTAAGGACAATCTCAAGAAAGGTTTTATCCGACCCAGTTCTAGTCCAGCAGGCGCTCCAATACTCTTTGTCAAGAAGCCTGATGGTACCCTCCGACTCTGTGTAGATTACAGAGGACTCAACAAAATCACTCGCAAAAATCGATATCCCCTGCCCCTTATTCAAGAATCCCTTGACCGACTCAAGGAGGCATCATGGTTTACAAAAATTGATCTCCGTGCCGCTTATAACCTCATCCGCATCAAGGATGGCGATGAGTGGAAAACAGCTTTTAGGACCCGCTATGGTCTCTTTGAATATCTTGTAATGCCCTTTGGGCTCACCAACGCTCCAGCATCCTTCCAGTACCTCATCAATGATGTGCTGAGGGATTATCTCGACATCTTTGTTATCGTCTATTTGGACGACATCCTCATCTTCAGCAAAACAAGAGAGGATCATATCAGTCACGTCAAGCACGTGCTTGAGCGACTTAAGAAAAATAATCTTTGGGCCAAAGCAGAGAAGTGTACCTTCTTTCAACATCAAGTCGACTTTCTAGGATACATCGTCTCAGACAAAGGTATCAGTATGGATCCCAAAAAGGTCTCCGCAGTACTCGACTGGCCAACACCACACTCCGTTCACAACATTCAAGTCTTCCTTGGCTTCGCCAACTTCTACAGGCGATTCATCAAGTCTTACTCCAAAGTCACTGCACCATTAACCAGACTGCTCCGCAAGGATGTTAAGTTTGAATGGGGTGACTCTGAGGAAGAATCATTCAACTCTCTCAAGAAATCATTTACCACTGCTCCCATTCTCCACCATTTCCAGCCCACCAAGCCAATTGTAATAGAGACAGATGCTTCTGACTTTGCAATTGCTGGTATCCTCTCCCATCCAGACGACAAAAATCAACTTCACCCTGTGGCGTATTACTCAAGAAAACTTCAACCAGCCGAACTCAACTATGAAATTTACGACAAGGAAATGCTTGCTATTGTAGAAGCATTCAAACAATGGCGACCATACCTTGAAGGAGCTCAAGAAATTACAGTTTATACGGATCACAAGAATTTAGAATACTTTGCAACAACCAAAGTACTTAATAGACGTCAAGCTAGATGGGCAGAACTCATGGCAAACTATGATTATAAAGTCATTCATAGACCCGGAACTGCCATGGGAAAACCAGATGCCTTGACGAGACGTCAAGACCTTCAGGGGGGGAGTAGAGCTGCTGAGGCACCTCCACGCACACTTTTCAAACCTGGTCAATTCATTCTAGGTGCCCTTCAACAACCCTCTCTTGACCCCACTTCTTCACTTCACTCCGACATCTTGGCAAGGATAGAGCAACTACAGCCTGAGGATAATACCCTTCAAGAGCTCATGCCTTATCTACACAATCCCAATACTCCTTGTCCTTCTGAACTTCAACATAAGCTTGAAGGTTTCAGCTACTCCGACAACATCATAAGATTCAAAGAAAGAATCTATGTCCCAGACAACTTCGAACTCAAGACAGACCTTCTCCAGCAGGTCCACAACTCTAGTACCTCTGGTCACCTTGGTCAGGCAAAGACACATGATCTCCTGACACGTCATTATTACTTCCCTGGCTTGCGACAATTTGTCAACACCTATGTCAATGGGTGTCACACTTGCGCACGAAATAAAATCCCACGACATAAACCCTATGGACCCTTGCAACCACTCCCTGTTCCTTCTCGTCCTTGGCAATCTATTAGTATGGATGCCATAGTCAAACTCCCTTTATCCAGTAACTTTGATTCAATCATGGTCTTTGTTGATCGTCTTACCAAACAAGCCCACTTTATTCCATATAAAGAAGATGGCTTTGACGCTCCTCAATTAGCTGTGATGTTCCGACAACAAATCATGCGACTTCATGGCATACCTCAAGATATAGTGTCAGATCGTGGACGAATCTTTGACTCTCATTTCTGGCGAGCCTTTGTCAATGGACTAGGCATCAAACCCAACTTCTCAACAGCTTTCCATCTTCAGTCAGATGGTCAGACTGAACGTGTCAATCAAGTCTTAGAGAACTATCTTAGGACATTCTGTGATTATGACCAAGCAAACTGGTCTTCACTTCTAGATCTGGCAGAATTCAGTTATAACAACTCAGTTCACGCAACCACAAAACATTCTCCCTTTGAGGCAACCTATGGTTACCATCCCCTTGATCCTTCTAGTCCACCACCACTTCCTAGTACCTCTGTCCCTGCAGCCTCAGATCACATCAATAAACTCCGTAATCTTCACAAGGAACTTATCACCAATATCAAAAAGGTGCAGTTATCTCATTCCAAGTCCTATGATCGTAAGATCAAAGAAATCACTCAAGAAGGTAAACCTATCTTCAAGGTTGGAGATATGGTATTCCTTAATCGAAAAAATATCAAAACCTCAAGGCCATCAATCAAGCTTGATCAACGCATGCTTGGGCCATTTAAGATTATTGAAGCCACACCTTCACCTTTGGCTTTCAAACTTGATCTCCCTCCTAGTATGAACATTCACCCTGTCTTTCATGTCAACCTCTTAGAGCCAGTGCGCTCAGGACTCCCAAATCAACCTCAAGATCCACCACCTAGGATTGAAGTTGAAGGAGAACAAGAATACATCATTGATAGAATTCTGGATTCTCGCATCAGTAATGATGGAGGATATGATTATCTAGTACATTGGAGAGATTACTCCAGTGCTCATGACTCATGGGAACCTTGGGAAGAACTCCACAACACTACAGCCTTCAGGGCATTCCGTCGTCAACATCTCCAAGATCCTCAACACCACTTCCCATCCATGAGGTCAACAAAATTAAACTCTAGTACTAAACAACCGACACAACAAAACACTTCCACAATTTTGAAAAGACCTCAGCGTAGGTCATCCCGGCTCAGAGGACTTCGCCCTTAGAGGGGGAGCTCCTGTCATGAATCACACCATCACGTGTTCCTTGTTGCGCAAAACAAGTTCAACCTCCACTTTCGTGTTCTAACATTTCACCTCTGCTCTCATGCCTGTCAGGCATAAACTCCAAGTATCATTTTAGTATGTCGGTGCTTAGCTCCCATGCCTGCAAGGCATAAGTCCCCAGTAATTCTCTATTCTCTAGTTCCTCTGTTCTAATGCCTGCTAAGGCATAATCTCTCAGTCTCTTGTTCTCGCAGCACTTCTATGTTCTGCATAGTTCCCCATAGTTACTCATCGACCACCTTCGACAAAGTCAAGCGACTTCCGGCGCATCCCGTAGGATGTCATAGTAGGACGTAGGTAAACGCAGATATGGCATCATAGGATATCAGTGGTTATCGGTGGGATGCAAGGCAATGCATGCAGGACAGTGCAGAACGGTTCAGAGCGCTCGCATTCCGCAGGTCTGCACGAGCCTCTTGGAAAAGGCTGATTTGTCTATATAAACCCTATCTTGTACTTTGTAGTCTTCTTTAGTTCTTGATCAAAAGTCATTTCCATTGCCACCCTTTTGGAGTCCAGTCCAGTCCAGTTCCCTCTAACCTTGTAAGACAAGCCAGAGACATTCCTTGGGTCACAGTCCCATTCCTTGTTGGACTCAGTCTTGTTATCTTAAGTATATTCCTTGTCACTCCTAGTCTTTGTCCCCTTGTCCTTTGTCCTCTGTCCCAGGGTGGGCAGTATCCTTGACACGTGGGAATTTTGATCGTCGTCATGGCGTTTGTTGTTGCTGAGACACCTTGTTGTGCGAAGTTACCAGCGCCCTGACAACGAGTAGTCGTGTTAGTTATACTAAATACTCAGTACTTCGGCCCACTTCTTCTTCTTCCCCAGTACTATTCCTAAATCGTACTATCATCGTCCATCGATTTCCAGCCTTTACCTTACCGAACATATCAATTTGATAAATTTCTTAACAATATGACTTCTCAACCAGAACTCAACGCCTATCGAGTCTTCGTAGAGCGCTTCACCTCTGCCCGTAAGTCCACTCGTGCTAGTCATAAGTTAGATCTCCGCTGATTATCTCAGTCTCTCAGCAGGGGACTTTCCCCCGCCAAGTATCGTCTATGGGTCTTGGGGCCCTTACTATCACCGATGGCTCGCCCTTCGTCGCGGCCCCTCCTGACGCCGGAGCTTCCGCTGCGGCTCCTTCTTCCGCCGAGTCCCCCGTCGTGGCTCCGACCCCTCTCTCCTCCGGCCAACAGGAGGTCAGACCCGCTCCTGTTGGCCCTTCGCAAGCTTTGGGTCATTCTGCTACTGTGGTGGAGATTGATGATGATGAGGAGATGGATGTTGTCAATAGTGATGCTGAGATGGATGATGTTGTTAATGATGAGACAACAGGTGGTGCAGGTGATGACGAGGAGATGGGTGATGTTGATGATGTTGAGGAGGCGGATGATAGAGCTGCAAGGGTGGCGGCGCTGAAGGCCTTGAGTCGTAAGTCAGCTGTTGTAATCACCTGCGCGTTAGTGTTGACGTATCTAGCCATCCGTATTACAAGGGGTTCTCCAGAACTTCGTATCACCAGTCAATATTCCGATGGTAACAAGCGCGTTGAGTACGCCCATCACTTGGAACGGATCAAGGCCGAAAAACGTCGCCGTTTGTCCCCCGCTCAGGACAAAACTCCCCTCCCTTCGGCGAAGCGGACCACAGGTACTCGTAGTTCGCCTTCGCCTGACCTGGAGGAAGAGTCTCCCCCTCCCGCCAAGGAGCCAGGGAGTGCTCGTAAAGCGTCGTTGCGGGAGCAGGAAAGATTATGGAAGTTGTTCGAGGACGAAAGGGAACGTTAGGAGGTCGCCAGTGTAGAGGAGTCGTGTGATAGATGTCGGTAGGTCTCTTCCATAAAAGTTTATACACCTGCTGATCAAATAGCCGCGAAATTATCACATATGGGAGGAAAAAGTGGCCGTGTTTACGACCGGTCAAACCTCATAATCGCGGATCCCGTTGTGCTTCTTGTACTTCCGGGCCATGCTCGTTCTGCCCCCCCAATACCGCTCGGGACATCCCTCCTAGGACCTCTGCCCCTCCTCCAACAGTGCGGGACGTACTAGCAGCTCCCTTCGTCCCCTACGCGCCTCCTTACACTCCGTCCACCGTCGTTCGCCGCCGTGTCCCCACGGCCCAAGACAAGGAATTCTCTTCGCCCTCTCCTTTGGCGAATTTCTCCTCTCCCGGCCCCACTTCGCCGTCTCCCGCCGTCCGTCGTCCGCCTAGCTCTCCTGTAGCCGGACCGTCGCGTCTTCCTGCTACTCCTTCGGCAGGTCCGTCTTGTCACACCCCTCGTCGTGCTTCTCCCGCTGTTCTTCGGCCTTCTACTCCTGTGGCTGGCCCATCTCGTCTCCCGACCACCCCTTCGGCCGCTTCGTCCCGCCCTACCAGAAGCCGTCCTACTCCTGTCTCAACACAAGAGGGCTCTCCCCCCACTCTTCCTCCTGCCCTTGGGACCCGAAGTCGTCAACCATCTGTCCCCCCTGCCACTGGGCTCTCAACCCCTGCTCTTCCTGTCCAAACTCCTCCTTCGAAATCTCCAAAAGGGAAAGGCAAGAAGAAGAAGGCCGTCCAATTCGAACCTGCAGTGGTAGAAAATGAAAGTACTCAGCTACCAGAGGAAGTCCCTCCTCCCCTTGACCACCCCTACATTTCCGACGACCCTTGAATCCCAGAGGAGGAGAAACAACTGGCTACCTTCCGTTCTCTCATCATTGGTTTGACCACGCAATTACACGCCAATAGACGAGATACGGCGAAACTTCTCGAATATTGCATGAAGCTGGTCTCTGGTATGAACACTCTCTCCCGGACAATGGCAACTCTTGTAAACTCCTCTGATATAGGCCCATTAGTGCGGACTGAGTTAGCTAGAGTCTCCCGAGAGCTCATGACGGACATGAACGATTTCTACCACAATCTTTTTGATTCTCCCTTCCTCCTGAATCCCATTGAGTACGCCCTCCCCCCCACACTCGACTGGTTAAAGCCACCCAACCCGGCTCAACTCAGTTCTCAGGATGCTGCCTTTCTCGATATCCTGGCTCTTCCCCCGGACTGTCTTAGAACACTTCGACAGTTATCGAAGCTGCCTAGTCTGAACCTCGCTTGTGACTCTGCTCTCCATACCTCCCACATCCTGGCCTTCAATACAGCGTGGAGAGAGACTCGGTCCCTTCGACGGGTGGTGCCACCAAAGGTTACCGTGAGTAGTAGTGGAGGTGGCCCTGCCCCAGGGGACGGGGAACAGGGAGGAAGTTCGCAGCAGTGAGTTGTACTTAGCTAATGTTGTACCCGTTGTATGGATTACTTCCTCGTTCGTGGTCTCACCACTTGTCCTTTCTTCGGTTTATCCGGGTGAAGTTCGTGGAACTTTGCCAATATTTCATTAGCTCCGTCCACATTTTCTACTGGTTCCCACGATACTGCGTCATCCGAGCCTTCGTAACCTAACCATTCCACCAGATACTCTAACTTCCCTGACCTCTTATTAATTCTAGAGTCCACAATATCTTTTACCTCCCACGACTCTCCTACGTTATCTACTTCTACTGGACCAGGTGGTTCAGCGAGCTGACCAGGGAAAACTGGAGGATGGTAGGGACGGAGCAAGGAGACATGGAATACATCATGGATACCTGCCATCGTTCCTGGTAATTCCAATTTACAAGCATGAGAACCTACCTGCCGTACTACCTTGTACGGCCCACTTTGCTTAACATCCAGCTTCTTCATTGGCCTCTTAGTCTTGATATTCTCTAACAACAGCATAACTAGGTCACCTTCCACGAAGTTCGGCGTAGTTCGGTGTCTCCTATTGTATCCTTCGGCATACTTCTCGTTAGTTCTCTCAATCCCCTCAATACATTCTTTATGTATTTCGGTTAGGTCTTTTACCACTACTGTAGCAGCAGTGTTACGACTGAGAGCTAGGCAGTGACCAGACCCAACTTCAGTGGACGACAGCGACGGAAGACACAGTGATAGCGTAGAGTGGATTGGACGATGATGACAAGCACCTTAGTGGTGAACACGTTATGGTGTAAGTCACTAAGACAACAAGGGATGAGTAGAGTGAGTGGCAAAGTTTTATGGGAGTAACTTATAAGAATTCATCGACAGAGGGAAAAGAGTGAATTCAGCGCTCTTATATAGACCTCTGTTTCTACCGAACTACAAACTAAACCGGCTACCTCCACCTTGCTGAATCATCAATGACGTCATGATTGATAAGCATCTGAGTAAGCAGCTTATCAAGCAATGATGTCATTGCTGATCAAGCAGCTGAGTAAGCACTACTAATCCCCATGCTGAATCAGCAATGACCAATCCCTTGCTGAATAAGCATTGACCAATCCTCACCGAGTCTCTGAATGTCCTGATCTCTATCTAACTCTGATAAGCTTCATTCTCTTATTCCACATCATGTTCCTTGTCATGCTCTACAATACCAATCATACCTCCTTGTATGCAGTGTCATAACAAGCAGGTACCTCGACTTCACTGGCCTTAATCTCTTCAGCCCACCGAGGGTGGTACCCATAGTTTGCATAGAATGGGGTCTTGTTTATCGCAGAATGATGGGTGTTGTTGTAAGCAAAGCTAGCTCGAGCAAGCAGCTTCGACCAGTCGTTCTGCTGGTAGGAAGTGAAGATTTGAAGGTATAATTCCAGGGACTGGTTCATTCGTTTGGTCTGTCCATCAGTCTGTGGATGATACGCGGTAGAAAGATGTAGTCTTATCCCGAGACTATCGGTCAAGTTCTTCCAGAACTTCGAAGTAAACTTCGATCCTCTGTCTGATACTATACTCTCTGGTAATCCATGCTGGGCCACCACATAGTCCATTATCAGCTCTGATAGTCCAGCTGCGGTTAACTTCGTCGTGGTTGGGATAAACAAGGCCCATTTTGTCAGTCGATCCACGACCACTAAGATAGAGTTATATCCATGGGAATTTGGGAGTTCTTCGATGAAATCCATCGAGATACTTGACCAAGGTTTTGTCGCTACTTGTAGGGGTTTAAGTTCTCCATGAGGCTTCTGTCTGTTAGTCTTAGCTCTCTGACATACCGCACAACCAGCGACATAGTCTTCTACATCCTTCCTTACTCCAACCCAAACATAATCCCTTAGGATTAGTTCAAGGGTCTTCGCTGAACCTGGGTGACCAGCCAAAGCCGAGTCATGTCGCATCTTCATGATCTTTAGTCGAGCGTCGGCGTAGTTCGGCACATAAGTGCGATCGTCAAACGTGAGGAAACCCCTTGAGATCCATCCACCACAAATTATTAAGGGGGATCGCGAACTGCGGCGTAGTTCGGTGATCGATCCTGGTTCCTGTACATCATCACAACACATCGGATGAGAACACTCAGCGCAGATAACTCCTAATAACTCCTCTCTAACCTCCTCTACGTCTTCGTCCTCCTGAACTCCAAGTATCAGATCCCTAGGGTCGACAAGATCATTTTCCTTCACTTCCCTTGTCCCTTGCAAGGCTCGAAGGAGGTGGCGTAACTCCGACGTGGTGGCGTCAACTTCGTCGAACTTCGGCAGACCTCGAATAAGGTTACTCTCTTGCATCATGGTACTTCCTTTTCCCGAGTGATAATCCGCCCGTCTAGACAACCCGTCTGGAAGGCTTGCTTGAGTTCCTGGTCGATAAACCATTTTAAATCTGAAGTTAGCTAACTCTTCTACCCACCTACCTTGACGTGGGCTGAGTTGCTTTGGCTCCATCCAGTAAGTGAGATCTAAATGGTCGGTAAGGACCGTGGTTTCTACCTGCAGTAGTAAGTGTCTTCTTCTTCTGAAACCCTCAACTACGGCGAGGAACTCCTTTTCTCCTACCGTGTAATTTAGCTGGGCCGTGTTGAACGCGCCTGACTCGATGGCGACTGGGTGCTCTTGACCAGCTGTATTAATCTGCGAAATTATGAAACCCCAGCCGAAGAACGAGGCGTCTGTCTGTAATATGGTCTTCAATGTAGGGTCAAAGTGAGCTAACACCGGCGCAGTACACATCCTAGCCTTCAATTCCTTAAAGGCTGACTCCTGTTCTGCTCCCCACACGAACGGTACCTCCTTCCTTGTCAAATCATTGATAGGTCTAGCAATCTTCGAGAAGTTGGGGACGAAACGCCTGTAATAGCTCACAACCCCAATGAAACCCCTCGACTCTCGTAGATTCTTTGGACGTGGGAAGGATGTGATGGCGTCAATGTACTCTGGATTAACCGATACACCTCGAGAGGAGACCACAAAACCCAGAAATACCACAGAATCTCTTTCAAACTCGCACTTACTAGCTTTCACGTACAAGCTCGCCTTCCGCAGCACTTCAAAGACCTTCGCCGTAGTTCCTCATAATTCCTCCAATGTATTCCCATAAATGAGGATATCGTCAATGTAGACCACGACTCCATTCCCTAGTAGTTCTCTAAACACCTCATTCAGGAAGTGCTGGAAGACAGCCGGGGCGTTTCGCAGCCCGTCACGAACGACAAGAGATCCGAACATACCATACTGAGTCCTGAACGCAGTCAGGTGTTCATGTCCTTCCGTCACCCTCAATAACTGGTACGCCCCAATTAGGTTCAGTTTGCTGAAGTATCTTGCTTTCCCAAGTTCTTCGGTAATCTGACCGATTAATGGGAGAGGGTAGGCATCTGGTACGGTCGCTTCGTTCAGCTTTCGATAGTCGATGACCATTCGCCATTGTCCTTCGGCTTTCTTCGGTATCATAAACATCGGTGAGCCGTAGGGCGAGTTACTTGCTCGAATCCGGCCCGCGGCGATTTCGCGATCTAGTATGTCTCTCAGCGCACGTCTCTGATCTTCTCCTTGAGCATAGAGGGAGGCGACCTTCAGGCTCGCCCCCTCCTTAAGCTCAAACTTCAAATCGTAGGATCTCGTCGGGGGGAGGGTCTCTCCTCCCTTCTTCGGATTAAACACGTCAATGTACTGGTGGTATTGCTCAGGAACTACCTGGAACAACTCGTCTTGTTCCTCCGGACTCAGCTCTTCGAGCTCATCTTCGCCGCGGAGGTCTGTCTCATCGGTTCGGGTCCTGAGCCCTATGGCTGCCAGGCTCGCGATACCTTTCGTCTGTGGAAAGAGAGAGGATAACTCTTCTCTTTTACTCGGCAAGGGTAGGGGAAAGGACACTGCACTTTCCTCATTGTTCGTCTGGGGAGTAGGGAAGGATATCATATTCGCTCCCCCATTCAGGATTACTCCCTCTCCCCTCATCCATTCCCATCCTATCACGACATCCGCGTCGCAAAGGGTGGTAACATCCAGCTTAATTGGGCGAACCTCGCCTAACTTCTTGACACCCAGACTCACTTTGACAAACTCCGTAATGGGTCCAGCCACACTAACCGAGCCATCGAACATGTGAACTGGTACACTCACGGGGTATTTCCTCTTCTCCTTCCTAATCTTCCTGGCTGCCTTGGGACTTATATACGAACAGGTCGCTCCAGTGTCCCACAGGGCCGTTAGTTCAATTCCTTCGACATACACGTTAGATTTGGGTTGGTTGTTACAGGTGGAAGGGATTAGGGTATGACAGTCGTTTATACATTTCGGAGTGGTGTTTACGGATTTATATACACATTTACCTGGTCTCATCAGCTCTTTCCTTTTACTGGGGGTAGGGATAGTGGCCGAGAGAATATGAGTGCGGACCCGCCGAGTCTCGCCTATCGCGACGGGTCCCCATCTTTTTCCTCCTCGTCCATCCCCCGCTCTCCAACACCTGCTTCCTCCCTCCCGACTGCGTTGATCTTCTTCCTGTCCCCAAGAGGGACGGCGTTCCCCCCCGTGCTAAATCTCCCTTCTCCTCCAGCATTTTGTCCAAAAGATCGCAAGGGGATGATCCCTGCTTTGACCTTCGCCGCTATTACAGGACAATCCCGGTTATAATGCCCTCTCTCTCCACATCCAGTACACTTCCCTTCCTCTCGACGCTTTAAAACCTCATCAGCACTGGGTCTCGGCCAACGACGATTTAGTTCGTCTACATCCGTTGGTATCGCCCTCCCCCCGTTCGTGCCCTTAGGCTGCACGCCCTCGATCTTCGCCGTAGATTGCCATTTCTCCTGGCTCCCCCGTTCCCCTCCTCGATTTACTTCCTCTCTCCTCTCCCCCTGTTCCTTCACCTCCTTCCTCTTCTTCTCATTCTCCTTTTCGTTGATGCAAGCGATCGTCCATGGGGACCACGAACTCGATTAATTCTCGGACGGTCTTGAAAACTTTTCCATGGCGGGCGATTTCATCCAGCAAGTGGCTTTTCAGTCCGTTCTTCGCCCGGTCCACGAGGTTTCCATCATCGCTCCATCCTAACACCGCTACATATCGCTGAAAGGCGGCGAAGTACGCCGAAGCCGACCCATTCTGCCGAAGCTCGTTTATTCCCCTTGCGGCGGTTCCTTCTTCGTCAGGGTCTCCAAAATTGGTTTTGAGATATTGGATGAACTTCTTATAGTCTAGAAGGTGTTCGGGGGGATCGTCCTTAGGTAAGTCCGGTTGGACGGCAAGAAGAGGAGTTTCACGTAGATGGGAGATCATGAAAAAGATTTTTACTCGGTCGGTGGGGAACTTGCGGGCGTTGATTTCGAAATGGACTTCACATTCTGAGATGAATGCTGTGAGCTTTGACCTCTCGCCCCTCCACAGGTCTGGGAGGGGAAGCTTTATTCCTCCACTCATCTCAGCAACTCCTGGGGTCGCCGAAGCTTGCCTTCCAATGGCGAGCCGTACCCCCTCCGAGATCCCCTCGACTATTCCCCCAACCGTCTCCTGTTCCTTCTTCTTCTCCTGCTCCTCTTGACGTTTCCTCTCTGCTATCATATCCTTATTCATCTCCATCATCATGTTCATTATTGCCAGCATCATCTTCTGTGTTGTGGCCTCCTCCTCATTTCCTCCTACTACTTCGCTCCCGGCCGAACTTAGCCTACCTCCTGTGTTCCCTTCCCTTGGTCGTGGGGTCTGTCCCGAATCTTCGGAACCTGTCCTCACCGCTGGTGGTTCTGGTAGTCCGGTTTGTTGGGGAGGTGGTTCAAAAGGCAGGGGTGGATAGAAATCATCGCCTTGAGTTGATCCTTCGGGGGTATCAATTGCACCAGGCAATGGTCCCAAGCTTTGTCTTAATTCCTCCAACATCCTCCTCTCCGTCTCCTCTACTGTTTCTCCTGGTCTACTCATACTTCTTGTAACTCTCCTCTCTGGCTGCATACAATCTCGAACTTCTCCGAGGTTTGCACGGGTCGTCGGTAAGAGCAATCCTGGATACTGTCACAATCGTCGTTTCTTCTTCTCTACTGACCGACGGTCGACAAACCTCGGCTAACTACGTCGTAGTGGGGCGTCGATGTCTCACTAAGACAGGGTACTCGTCGAGGAACTACGGCTAACTTCGCCGTAGTGATACGTCGAGTGGTAAATGATAAGATGATCGTCGATGAACTGCGGCTAACTTCGCCGTAGTACGTTGAACTGCTTGGTGGTAGCTCTCCTTAACTCAAAGGTTGTAGCTACTGACAACAATCAAGGATCGCTGAAGAAGCTCAGCGGTCTGTAAACTATCTATACTTCCCCTCTCTTCTCATAGAACGTCCCTCAACCCCTGTACAGCCTCGCGCTCAGTCCCCTTCGTTCAACTTCGCCGTACCTCGCCATATCCCCGGTATCCTGCTCCGACTAACCTCGCCTAACTTCCCCTACTGCACTCTCCCTCGGTTTCCTTCCCCTAACTTCGCCGTAGTTCTCCGTTGGTCGGGGTTGTTGTGACTAATAATCCCTAGGTTCTCGTAACTTCGTCGTAGTTGGTCTCAGTGGTTCGGGATGGTGGTGGATAGTGGTTCGGTGATAGTGAAAGGAGGGTCGGTGATGGTAGTTGTCAGGGATGTCACGACATGGTTCGTGACAAAGTCCTTCTTGGTAGACATGGTCAGGATGAAGTGGCAAATCACCTTCTACCAGACACAAATAAGTATTTTCAGGGGCCCTCCCCCACACCTCTTCTTGGCCTGTTCTCACCTTCCTCAGTCATTCTTCCCTCACCCCATATGGACCTTTCTTTGGCTGCTCCCTTGATAGCCAAGCGTGAGATGGTTACGTATGCGTCATTGTCTCGAACGCGGGATGATCCGTCCGAGGTTGGAAAATCCGTGCGTCTTCAACTCCGGTATTTTCACCGTCAACCCATTCAGGTCGAGACCACGTTTACGTAGTGTCGTGTCCAAGGCTGGTATGTGAGACTTAAAGGCCTATCAAAACCAGTTGCTAGGATCAGAACAATGATGTGATGTTCCTTTGCTCGAGTCGGGCAGGAAGACGTATGTCAACATAATAATCATTGCAAGATCCGGTACGACAGCAGCAGTGTTCCAACTGGGTAGCGGGCTCACAATCATAAACCGCCTTAAAAGGCCCAATAACAACTCAACTAGTGATAGCTGCTCTTGCTATAAGTACTGGTTGTGATAGACGACGCAGAATCATCTTCATACAAGCTAGTAGGAGAGACATGATGCTTCTGACAGTAAAACTTTTGAGTCAGAGAAGACCTTACAACATCATACTGTCAAGAAGTATGGTGATGTTCACTACCATCATTTATATATATAGCTTCGTTCTCCAGGAGGAATAGAATAGATGAGAGAGTCTCTGAGGCTCGGTCTCCTTACGTACCATCCGTCAACTCCTGCCTCAGGCCGTTTTCCGAATTGGAGTCATACCCTCCTTTAGGGTATCGTGCGGTGAGTTCGTGGAACTCCCGAACCCCAACCGGCTCTGACCATGTCATGTACGGTCGATAACCAGCTGGATCTCCAAAATGGGCTGGTGTCCAGGTTTCCATCGTGTCCGGGACCACCGAGGGGTCTTCAGTATTCGAGAAACGCTCGTGTACTGAGGATCGTGACCATGCATCGTCGTCTCTCTCTCGGGGGAGCTTGAAAAATATGGAGTCATCGGATGTTGAGTTATCCGAATCTTGAGCTGTATTCAGTGGTTCACTTGGTCCTACACCACCTGTCAGGGCAGAGTTCACATTAAGAGTGTTGGGCTCTTTGTCGACCTCCAGATCATTGTGTGCAGGGTCCTCAGAGGAGGAATTGAAGTCATGTAAGATGGAATCTGAGGTCATTACTCGCTGTCTACTCTCTCCAGTCAAATATCCATCGTCTTGCCGATGGGACTCCTCGACGTTGTCCAGAAGGCCGGCCTGCCTACTTTCTAATAGGTTGTTAACCCAAGCTTGGTGTCATGACCGGGTAGCGAGCCCGCGATAAAAAAACCGGGCTAAAAGGCCCGATATCAACTCTGCTAGAGCCAGTTTATATACCGACCAATGAGGACAGATCATAATACGAGGCAAGCAAAATGATAAAATGATATTAATTTCGGCTTTTGCGATTATGGTCCTAATTGGTGGCGAGTAGTTACCGGAAATCGCAAAAGAAAACATGAGGAACACCGCACACCAAAACCCCAGACGAATCATATAGCCATGGTTATGAACACCGGTTTCCTCAATGAACACGAGGCAA
>NW_006711225.1:674255-737887 GCF_000271645.1 Tremella mesenterica DSM 1558
TTGTCATGACCAGTACTTATAGCGAGATCAACTCTCACTAGCAGAGTTGATATTGAGCCTTTTAGGACGGTTTATGATCGCGGGCTCGCTACCCGGTCATGACAGAATATCAACTCTAACGGGTCAGACGTTCGATTCACGGCTCTCACCTTATGTGTGGGGTGTGCTGGCTGCAGGTGTCAGCACCCCTTCTCAGGTTTCACCCTGAGCTCAGGTTTCATCCTGAGAGGTTGGTCTGGGGTCGCCAACCATCCCATGGTCGAATCGGAGGATTCGACGTTCCTAGTTCCTAGTTCGAGTTCCGAGAGCGTGGATACCTGCCGAGGGTACCTGACTTGCAAACCCACAGGCTTGGGGGGGCCTGCCGGGGTTTGGGGTTCAGAAGGGCTCGCTACCCGGTCATGACACTTGGACAGCTGTGTCACTCGAGTTGATGTTGGATGCCATGTATGTCTTACTTACTGTTGTAAGCTTAGAGGGACAGATTCATGGGGAAACCAGGATGATATACGTTTTCGGGACTAGGAGCTCGATTCGGGCGGGGTTTAGACGTTGAAGAAAGCGGTGACCGTAAAAGGTAGGGAAAACTTCTTAGTCAACTTCTTCCCACACGTTCCATTCTTCTACATCACCAATTTGGCCTTCATAACATAGCCCCACTGTTTGCCCTATACCTCTTGAGACTTGAGGGGATTAGGTCATATTTACACAGCTTTACCTTTCACCCAGAAGAATGGGGAGAGAGGTGAGAAGGAAAGTGCTAGAGACGTCATTAGACGGCCGTAAGATCCGGCCGTCGTCAGTATCTTCTCGAAGAATCATCAGGATTCAGGATAGACAACCATGAGATTCGCGAATCATCGGTCGAAGTCAAACCCTGTGAGAGAATAAGGTTTTTGAGCGGCACAACAGCGAAGAGGTCGGTTTATCAAGACAGTGACTTTCCCCGTGATCCACGGATCAAAAATTGCCGTCACCCACCTTCGGCGCTAAGTCATCATCTATTTATCTTGACGACCATCACTTGTTGATCGCCACCCGGCTCCCACTTGAATCCGCTTTACGGAACTTCCAAACTAGAGAAATTCCGTAGAGAAGCCACGTTCCCCACTGGGCAACGGTGGTCAAAGCGGGGGAGTCGCTGAGTAGTCTCTGCACCCTATTAGTTCTCACACTCTTCCTGCCTCTGGAACTCGCAACATCTTTGGGCCAATCGGTGCATGAACGACTACGTTTAGAAGCTGAGTAGAGTACCGTGAGTGGAATAGCAATCCATGCTCTTACAAAGAGGTGAAATTACTCATGGACAGCAGTCAGAAGTTGTCGATAATACTCTCTCCTCTCACAAGGTTGATATCTAAACATAATGCGCCGGTATGGAATAAGGACATCTCTGAATCAAGTAGTAGGATAAAAGCTGCCATAGCTTCTGATCATGCTGGGAGAGCTGTCGGGATGGAGGACTGTCCCTCCTTCAATTCCTCGAATCTGGGGTACTGGGGGGTGTTACATAGCGGGTACGTTTACGAGAGTGCTGCAGGGAATCAGGGACCTTTGTATCGTCAGGATCTGAACCTGATCTATGTCTTTTCAAACTTGCCCTTGAGGTTGTTCCTGGGTTTTGAGGTCGCCCAGCTGATGACAGAGCACTATCAGGTATATTCAATTGTGAAGGGCCACTACTTGACCATCCATCTAAAGAGGTTATTCTACTATGTATAGCTCTGGCCGGCGCCTTGTCAGGAGGTGTCCGAGTTTGGTCTCCGTTTCCGATGACAATGGCATTGAGACTCGCGTTCAACGTCTCCCAGTCCCACGGTGGTCGCCCGTCCGTCATAGAGCTCTTTTGGCCATCAGGAGTTGTAGGAGGGGCCTCTGGCTGAGTCGGTGGGGAGTATGTTGTGGAGTATATTGTAGAGGGGATCGTACTTTCTTCCGAGGGGTTTCTAGCAGACATGTTTGTCAAACTCTTTCGTATCTGGGAAGAAAGTGACCCACCATCCAATCGAATCATCTTATAAGCTCGATAATTGGTGGCCAGCGACGGCCAGACGGGCAGAGGATGAAGGGAGTTACGTCCGTCTTGGTCCGAAACCGGTTTTCGCATTCCTCTCGGATCTTGCCTTATTTGTCAGACATTCTTTCGAAGGCCTATCGATTTCGGTCGTCGGTGATAGCGAGCGGGATACGCCCACGGTTCGTCTGGCCGTTGTCCGAGAGTGGTAGTAGGGAGGAGAGAAGGTCGGTGAGAATAGAAGAGATGAGATACGAGTTCAGGATCAGTAGTTAGTTAAGAGGCAGCTTCCAAATATACACACGATTCATCAGGATTTATCAGCATCGATATCAAGACGTACATAACAGGCGTCCCGGTCATTGCCCTGTCATCGGTGTGTCAATACGGGAACGCTTCGCCTCAGAAACATCTTGTTCGCCATCAAGCGGACGTTTACCAAGACATGTGGTTGAAGCGGCACTGATCGTGTATGGTTGAATCATACTCGTACTTGATATGTCGTTAGACATGGGGATGTCCGGTTGCTCTGTGGCTTCACGTCTAGTTGCCCCCTGCTGACAATCCGGAGGCGAATCCGACATCACCTCGTCCATAGAGACCGGTTCCGACACGACTGCAGAAGGAGGAGAGCTATTTGAAGGGAGATCCAGAAGCATTTGAGAACCATCGTCCCTCCGATCTGACGTAAGGGATGGCTCAGAGAGTTGTGTAGGCAGTGTGAAGCTCCTGGTAATCTGAGGGGCATCTTCCATAGATGAGTGGGGCCTGTTGAACGATGTACCCGATAAGACTCCGTACTCGAGAGTAGTACCTCTCGAGAGTTGTACGGCGCGCAGAGTCTCCCTAGCGAGCCAACGGTATGCGAAGATAAATTGTTCGAATCCATAAGTATTCACTTGACTGATGAACTGTGTTGTGTGAGGGGTCGTGAAAGAAGGTGCAAAGTGTTCATGTCCTAAAGTCCCTGTTTTTGACTGAGTGTGAAACCGGAGTCCGAGCATCGCATTAGATTGAAGGGAGGTCGATTCACCCCTTCGTCGCCATCGCCTTAGACATCCAACCCACCCTCCGCGGACTGCTTCCCTATCCCACAGGAGAACCAATTCTGTGAAAAGAAATAAGCGAGTTTCGGGAGAGACCGGTGTTTGTTCTCGCCACTACAAACCTGACAAACGTGGTTCAAGTTGTCTAGTCGGATGGTAGATCTTGCATAGCGAGATAGTAGTTTCGGTTCCAGTTTCATGCCGGTCAGATTTGTTGACCTACCATCAGAAGTAAGTCAGGATGTTGTCTTCTCACACACATAGCAGACAATGCACATTTTGACTCTCACCTAAATATTTTCATTTTTCTCAAGAGGCCTCGAGTTCATACAAGACCACCCCAGCAACCCAGACCGGCAAAAACACTACCAAGAGCTACTATTAAACCCTGACCATCAGCTCTCTTCACAAATTCATCAATTCTTCAACGGTCATAACTCACGCCCCACGTCACAGCCCCCACACCGACTCTTCCGACGACTTTCCAAGTTAGATTCACTATCAAATGCAGAATCACCACTAATGTCCAAGCTAACCACAACCACTTGCTAGGTATTCCTCGTGCTACCGTCGCTAGTTCTGTAATATTAATGGAAGGATGATGATATATCGGTCGAGGGTTGAAATAGAATGATGAAATGATAAGTGTGAGACCAAGATTAAGAAGTAAGGTGTCTAATCGCCATAAAAGATGTAAAGGGAATGGTATGTTCTGCCTGATGAGTTTATATCATATAGCAGAAAGAGAAAGTGACTGACTGGGAAGGGAATACCAATAACTTCTTCTAATTCCCTTCGAGCACGCATACGTTCAAGTATATCAACTTTTTTGAAAAGTTCTTCTTCATCTTCCATCTCCCTTTGTAATTCCAAATCTTCCTCTACATCCGTCCCCACCGAAGATGAAGGAACGACACTCTGTATATCCTTCCCTTGCGTATTGGGAACTGAAGGTTCAAGAAGAGGAGAATGGGAAGCGCTGGGGGAAGGAAGAGATCGCATGATATCTTCATATGAAGTTAATTGTTCCCATCCTTTCACCACTCCCCAAGTAACTTCTGCTGTACCCCAACCTAATCCTAGATAATATGAAGAGTGAAAACCCGAGACTGGGGAGGGGACAATGATCGGTAACGTTGATAATCGTAAAAGTTCATGTAATAACGTATGTACGATAGTGGAGCTATTATCAGCTATGTCCGTATCATCGTTGGTACGACTTACATGGGAGTAGGGTGAGAAGTCAAGAAGGAGGATATGACCCATATAGGTTCTCTAAGGATTTGAACTGTACATGATGCAAAAATTCCAGTGAGAAATGGCCAAGGAAGGAATGGATGTGGATATTTTTGTCCTGCAGTTCGTTCGTATTCCGTAGGAGGCCTAGATATCAGTTTTCAATACTGACCCACTGAGGTGGAGCTTACCAAGCGAACGTGACTAGTAGAATGAGGAGAGCAAGCCATATCAGAGATATGAGAGGTACCAATAGGTAAAGCCTTGACATGTATCTCCAAGACACTATTGGTCAATTATTGCAATAATGACCTACGTCAAATAATGAGTAAAAGCTCACCTTGAATGATAGGAGAGTCATCTTCATTCATATATTCCTCTTCCACTGACTCAGGTATGTCATTTCCAAATAGACGAGTCTCATCTTCTTCCACCCAATCGTTCAATTTATTGGTATTGTCATTGGTAGAGCCATAAGAAGGTCCCCTCGAAGGGCCGGCTATGGAAGTATGATCATAGACGAAAGGTTGTGATTCGGTGGAATGAGTGGAATGGATGGTAGCGGGTATGACTACCCTTCTTGACATCGTCGTCGGTTCTCACTTTCGATTCTCTTAACCCTCCTGCTTGTAGCTGCTACTCGGTGTTTGTGTCAGGTGCAAGTGCTGTAGCATTATCCTCGTCATCACAAGTCTCTCTGTCACGAGCCCATCTGAACTCTAGGATAAAATGCAAAGAATGTCGAAAGAATATTCTATCGTAAAGAAGACATCCTACGCGATCACTTCGCAACCATCTTTCCCCAATCTTCTTCTTCTCTCAATAATGGTAAGCTTCAAAGTGCCAACCTTCATAAAGCTGACCATCATAGTCTGCTCTGGCTCAAGCTAGATTAGCGGAAGAGAGAAAGCAATGGAGAAAAGATCATCCTTATGTGAGTCCTTTCCTAATCTCCTCCTCTCTTCCCTTCATCCTCACACACCCACACCTCACACCTCTCGCCTTCATAAGAAGTGGCCATGACTGACATACAGGGCTTCTGGGCTAGACCTCAGAAAGCAGCAGATGGAACATTGAATCTTATGGTATGGGAAGTAGGTATTCCTGGTGTCGCCAAGGTCCGTCGAAGTTCAATTTGCGGGGGTTGTCAAACGATGCTGACGAGAAAAAGACAAATTGGGAAGGAGGGGTTTATAAAGTTATCATGACTTTTCCTGATGGTAAGTTTCTGTCCTCTATTCTGTCCCATATTTTTCCCAACTCTTTTTCAAATCTCTTCTTCTCCCCTTTTTAACAGACTTGCCTTCACATTGACCTGCTTGTCAATGATGGGATTGAGAATGATTTCAACAAGAGCAACCACCCCGTTCCCAAGAATCATCAACTTTTTGTTTGGAAAATTTTTACAAGAACAGAGACTCACGCTAACCATGTTAGATTTCCCTGCTAAACCTCCCAAATGTCAGTTACTCTCTTACAAAGTCAATTCTTGAGCTGACGTTATGAGGCAAATTCGATCCACCTTTATTTCACCCAAACGTTTATCCATCAGGAACCATCTGTCTTTCTATCCTAGACGAAGAGAAATCTTGGAAACCAGGTATCACCATTAAACAAGTCAGTCAATCAATCATATTTTCTAGATTTGAGATTAGCTGATGTGCAATAGTTAGTTTTGGGTATACAAGATCTTTTAGATCATGCTAATATTGCTGATCCTGCTCAAGTTGATGCGTATCAAATGTTCAGGTAAGTTAATACTTCATCCATCTTTTCATGGTTGTTATCTTTTATATTTATTATCACATATACTCGTTTACTTGTTTTCTCAACATAGAAACCGGAATGGCGCGGAATCAATTTAGCTGGGACAGTCGTTTTGGTTTCTGTGATCGTTGCCATTATTTCCAGATGATTCGTCGTCAAGTTGAATGGAGTCCCTATTCCCACTTATCTTTCGAGAGGAATACTTTCAAAGTTGATACTCACCATGTTGGTGGAAAGACCCTTGATGTAGATGTTGACGAAATAGAAACGATAGACCGGCTTACGAACGTCGTATCAAACAACAAGCTCAAGAACGTCGACCTCGTTGATTCATATCACAATGTATGACCCACACTAAATGATGATAATGTGTGTCAGGTTGATTGTGGAAATATCAATGTTGTCCAATACATATGCACGTTTAACCTGACATTTGACTTTTTTTTGCTCTCCTCGCCAAAGTGTTCATGTCCGTTATAGTGGTATTGCTTCGCACTCGAGATTACTCCCACTGACCTTCAATGATAAGTAAGGCAATCAACCGAGATTGGAAATTGAAAATTTGCTTAAGAGACATCATAATCAATCAGCCAAAGTGGTATGAAGTATCCAATATCCATGTGAAAATGGCAAAACATGCAATCTACCCTACCTATACGGTCCACCTATCACTTGTTCAATCAGGATTACTTGGTACATTCCTTCTCCCTTCCCCTCCTATTTCTCCTCAATCTTACCTTTTCCGAGGATCTTATCAATCCGGTCAGACTTTTCCCAAAATATCTTCCAAAACCCTACCGTCGTCCTACCCATCACCATACCATCACTTTTAGCAATCAAAAGTTTACACCAACAACTTCAAACTCTGTCATCTTATCACCTATTACATGGTGATGGAGAAAATCTCAGCGCATACGTTTCGCTTCCGCCGTCGCTGCATTAACTTTTAAAACATGTTGATGTAAATTCAATCCTCCTGATTTACTCCTAATCGTTGGTAAACCACCTTTTCCTTTTCCTTGTCCTTGTCCCTGTGTCTGATTCTGACTTTGATTCTGATTCTGATTTTGCAGAGGAATAATAGTTTGGACGGAAATAGCACCTAAAGGTTGTCGAGGTTGTTCTTCCAAAGGAGCTGAAGAAGGTCTTCTCAAAAATGGAGAAGGTAAATCCGGATCTTCCAACGTCCATTTAATAGGTGTCGCAATATCTTTATAAGAGAACATAGGACCAGGTATCAAAGTTCTTTCGACTAAAGGTTTATTATTATCTTCTGAATAATCGGATAAAGCGGATTCTTGAGAAGTAGTAGGTACCATAGAACTTTTCCTAGTACGAGGAATAAAGTTCGAAATTGTTGATGGTAATGGAGTAGCTATGGCCATACTGATATCTTCTGAATAAAGTTCATGAGGACTACCTATACTGGTTCGTACGTTATGTCGGAATATACGTCTAGCAGGAGTATTTTCTGACCATGATGGATTATTCATCGAATGAGCTGGTTGATTATGAGCTGGTGGTGGTGGTGGTGGATTGGATTGATTGAATTGGTTAGGTTGATGAGGTTGATTGGGGAGGATTTGATTTTGAATGGATTGCATGGATTGAGCTGCTGCTCGAAGATTACCAAGTGATTTCGTTGCGTTTCGTCTAAGAGGAGTGGATTGTGGTTTGAAATTATGCTCTATAGCTGTAGGTGAAGCAAGAGGGATTTTAGAAGGTGTATCATCGTATGATGCTGGTGCTCGTGAAAGACGAGAGATAGGAGGAAGTGGCATGGTCCTACTTTGTGAGCTTGACTTTATCACTGGAAAAGTAAAGCTTACGCTCTTTCTTCCAACAGAGGTCTACTCGGAGCGGTGGAAGCTCGTCGAATGGGAGGTGCTACACTGTCAGCGGGACCTTTATACAAAGAGAGGTTTCAGCTGACGTTGGTTCTCTATAAGGACAGGTAAACCCATTCCAATAGATTCTTGATTTTTCTCTTTCTCTTCACGCAATTTATCCCATTGACCCCGGAGTGTCTCTACAGCTTGGTTGATCTTTTTCTGCGTCTCACGGATTTCTTCGTCCTTCAAAGCGAATGCTGCTTCTCGAGCGGATAAATTAGCTTCTCGTGCAGCTAGAGATTTCTCTCTTTCTTCTAGCGCTTGAGATCGGGCCATCAGCCGTTCTTCGTATTCTTTAATCTCGCCTTTTCGAGTGGCCAATATAGAGGTCCTATGGAGTTAGCTTTCTCCATCCGAAGCACTATTCATACTTGCGATGGGAAGTTTGCTATTCACAGTCGGATGCCCAGAGGACAAGAAAAGGTCAAAACTTACTGGTTTTGCACGGTGAAGAGTTTGCGATGTAATTTCATCTCGTCCATTTCCAACAAATCCTTGGTCGAAGGTCGTCGTACGGGCTATAAATGTCAGTTCACAATCTCCCAACCCGGGCTTGTTACCTCACATTCAACGTCAACATGGCCTTGATGACCCTTGTCAAAGCGGGTGAAATGTGACCAGGCAGAGCAGGCAGTTTTCCCGATTTGACCATTTGGATCAACTCGGCTTGTGTCTGGGCGGTAGAAAATGGAGAACTGTTCCATCAGTCACTCTCTTCCTAGGATCGAGGAAACATTTCGTGCTCACGTCAAAGCACACATTTCGTAGACCAGACACCCCAGAGACCATATGTCCGATTTGGTGTCATAGCGGTTTTCTGCCAGTATTTCCGGAGGCATGTACAATGGGGTCTGATTTTTAGCTGACCTTGCGACTGCAACAAATTAGACTCACTCCGACATATGTGCTGGTGAATGCAGAATTGCCCATATCCTTGCTGAGGCCAAAATCACCTAATTTGACAAAATCATCGGAGAGGAAAACTGTCATCAGCATTGAATTCGTCGCTTTTGATATGAGGAAGAAGTAAGTCGTGCTGGGAGAAACATCAAAATCACCATTCTCCGGTTTTAAGTCCCTATGTAATACCTGATATCTAGGTACATCACTCTTATCACTTCCCCCACTGGGTCTTCCAGCTCTTTGTCCCTGTGCAGGACGTTCAGCAGGCCAATGACAATGATGTAGAGCAAGAGTGATCTGTAGGAAGATGTTCCATATCTTATCTTCGTGTATTGGTTGACCGGTACGTTGAGCTTTACGTATGAGTGAACCCAAGTCACCGCTCGTGCAATACTCCCTCGTCAGCTCACATGTTTATGATTATGCCAAGGATAGCTTACCTCCATGACAATGTAGATACGTTCGTTCTTTGGATCTTTTATTTTTTGTATGAGTTGAACAATGTTGCGATGTTTGAGACTTTCCAGGATGGCCCTTTGGAGTTCAGTTATCATCCTTTCGACTGATCATGTATGAGGCCAAGACAGGCATATACATGAAGCAGACCTCCTTGACAAAGCCTGACTAGTTGAAAGATGAAAGTGTGATAGGCGAAGGTTCAAGATAGATAGTTGGGTTGAGGCGACTCACACTTCAGCCAAGATCTGTTTCCTATCCTTATCGGTCATTTTGCTATAATCAAGCTGTTTCATAGCGAACTCTTTCCCATCTTCGACTCTTTGAACCTTACTGATGACCCCAAAAGAGCCTTTACCGATATTACAAACCAATTTATATCTATCCAACTCGACCACATCTGCATACCCAGATGTGGGTGCTGAGGGTCCTGACGAAGCAGAAGACGCGGCGGACCTACGAGGTAAGGCCATGTTGAGCCGTCTGGGAGGTAGTTGTCAACACTAATGATGAATGCTATGACTCGACAGTATGAGATGGTCGGTGCATCTGTGTGGGGATGGAGTGTCAGAGAGGCAAGGTCAGAGTATGATAGGAGTGTGAGGTAGTGGTGTTGATTAGTGATAGAAGAAACAAGTAAGGATGTGATGTTGAGAGTTGAATGACGGAACCAGCCTCCTTGCTCCTTGCCCGGGTTGACGGAACCGGGTCAGCAACCAGGGGAAAATCAGGCGCGTCTCACAGTGGGATAAATAGAAATAAACTATGTAAAAGAATATTTACTTCCTCCCGATCTCTCCACCCCTCCATCTCCAGGATGCAGGTGATACGAGTAACTTTCTGCATCGAGCAGCTACCATGACACGTCTCGCTTGCCGTCTCCTGAGAAGGCCCACAAGGTTCTCAACCGCCAGTCACTCACAGGTATCAATCCGATCTGTGAGAGTGACCCCCCTTCACCATGTCACACCCAATCGTCAAGTTCCATTTCGTTCATATGCCACCGAATCCCCTCACCCCTCAAGTCAAGCGACCGACCGATCACAGAAACCCATGCCAGAAGTATCCCCAGACGACACCTATGATATAGTCATCATTGGAGGTTCCAACGCCGGTCTCGCTTTAGCTTGTGCTCTACGTCAGTCTTCCTTCTGAAGGAATGTGACATTGCTGAAGTATAGTAACTAAACCTTCCATTCGAGCCACTTCGAAAATACTTTTGTTAGAAGGTGGAAGTATGAATAAAACCAGAATATGGAACGGAGAAGGGCCATGGGAAAACAGGGTGTCGTCTATCACAGCGGAAAACAAGTCTTGGTTAGAGAGTTAGTTCTTCACCTGCTACATTCATCTCACATGGTTGAAGGGGAGGCTGGGTGAAAGATTAGACATTGATGAATAGGCATAGGAGCATGGCAACATATCAAACATTCTAGAATTTGTCCAGTTGAAGAAATGATTGTGAGCCTTCCTTCTTCGTCCCACCTCTCACTTTCTCTGCGTAATCTTCCCCGACAACGCCTTCGTCTGACATGAGAAATGCGTTCTTAGACGAATATGTAAGTTTACGAGAATGAGCTACGCAGGGTGTATTCTGGAATGATAGCTGATGTGAACAGGTATGGGCCAATCCATCTCCTTCTTCAACTCCAACACTTCACTTTCCCCCTCTAGGACATCCAATGGCATATATGACAGAAAATCAAAATCTTCAAACTGCTCTTCTCCATCGTATCCTCTCACTCGATCCTGATTCCTCAACCTTGAAAATCCAAGAATCATCCAAAGTGACCTCTATGTCACTTTCATCTTCTGGTCAATCCGTCTTCCTCCAACTAACTCCTTCAAAATCCACAACTGTCCCATCGTCATCCGCCGTTGCCCACAACACATCATCAGAAATCAACCCTAACAACGAAAGAACGATCAGAGCGGGATTAGTGATCGGCGCAGATGGACCTAATTCACCCGTTCGGAAATTCTCAAATATCGAAACTTACGGTCATCCCTATTCAACCCACGCTATAGTTTGTACACTTCATCATCCTTCTTCTCCATATTTGAACACCACCGCATTCCAAAGATTCCTGCCTTCCGGTCCTATTGCCTTTCTCCCACTTTCGGCAACATCAAGTACTTTAGTTTGGTATAATCCTCCTTCGATAACTTCTTCCCTCAAATCTCTTTCTTCAGAAACATTCACAACGATGATTAATTTTGCCTTTTCCTTGCCGGAAACAACCTTGAACAGAATATATCAACTTCTTTCTTCTTCTCCTCCTTCTACTGCAAATCTGACTGAACAAATCAATGAAATCCTAAACTCCGTTCCACTCGATACCCAAACAGACCAAACCTTACCACCTCGTATCGAATCCATTTCCCAAGAATCAATCGGTTCATTCCCTATAAAAATGTCACACGCCGATTCGTATCTAGGTCAAAGGACAGTTTTAGTAGGTGATGCAGCCCATACCATCCATCCTCTAGCTGGTCAAGGTCTCAATATGGGTTTATCAGATGTAAGAAGTTTATCAAACACTTTGGAAATCGCTAGAAGTTTAGGTGGAGATATAGGAAGTTGGACAAATTTGAAAGATTATCCAAAAGAAAGATATGGAGAAAATCATTTATTATTAAGTGCTACTGATAAACTCAATTGGGTTTTTAAAAGTAGAGGTAAAGTTATCGATGGGATTAGAGGTATAGGTTTAGAATTGTTAAATGAGATTGGACCTATAAAAAAGTTGTTCATGTCTGGTGCAGGAGCATATCCTATTTATACACAGACGAGTGGAAGTTTCACTAAGGGAATGGGAAGAGGGATGAGAGGGACAGGAAAAGGAAGGATGGAGATGTTGGCGGATGGTTTGGAAAGTTGGTGGAAAGTAAAAGATAATTTGGGGTTGGTAAGTGGTATGATGAGGGATGTGGCTAGTACGGGTTTGAAGAAAGTTGCAGAGGTAGTAGAGAAGAGATGATCCTGAAGGAAAGAAAACATAGGGTAGATTAGGTGGTTGGGGTTCTTGGTTTGATATTGGATAGGTAAATTTGAAGAATAGAACAAATTGCATCGCATAATCTTTGCCATTACATCCTCAACTTGCAATACCGTACCTTCAGATATCACGTCGGACTTGACTGGCACACATTCCTCACCAACTGACCCAAACACAGGTTTCACAAATATAAAGAGCTAAATCAATACTTCAGTCTGGGCTTCCACAAAATCATTTGATCTTCTAACGCGCATCTTACACCTCGGCCCCTGTTCTATCAGCGAATGACCTGAGCGCTTTGAGATGCCCAGTTCCCTGGAAAAGGGTTCCAAACTGTAAACCCATGCAGTATAAGTCAGAGAAAAGATTCATTAGTACCGAGATACTCGTCCGCTTGGGAAACTGTGAATGATGGCGGGACAAAGAATAGCCGCCATAGGAAGCGACACTTCATTTCGAGAGAGGAAGTGGGAGTTAATACCGTAATTTGAGGAAGACAGAAACATCACACTCACACTGCATCCTAGGTCTCTCTACAGCAGGCGTATCATCATCATCCGCAAATGGATCACCAAAAGGATCATCGGCATCGAGCAAACCTTTTTTACTCACTGGTTCATCGTCCAATTGCGCGTAAGGGGTTTGTTTCTTTGTCGAAGGTGCGGACACAGTGGAAGGACCTGCTTTAGCTACGGACCGAGAAGTGGAGGGTTGACCATGAGCGCGACGCCATTCTTCGTCGGAGGAATCGTAGTCTGAGAAATCGGATAGTGATCTGATATGAGCTGGTGACCACAACTGCCCACACGAGATGATAGGATGGGATGAATGGCGAGAATGCCGGGCATGACAAAATAACCCAATTTAGCGTCAAGAGAGAAGGTCAAAGAGATACAGGTTGCACGAGAGGAGGAGCAGGAAGAGTAGAAAACAAGTCGCTCACCCCGTAGCAAGAGACCCTTCATCTGAGTCAGGTCGTAAAGGAGGTTGTAAACCTCTTCTCCCTTGTTGTCCCCCAACTTGTCCACCACCGAAATCCAAATCTTGCAAATCTTCAATGTCCGAATCCCTACTTTGTACACTTGTAGGCTGACGCTGCGCACGACGTTGTTGACGTTTCGCGCTCTCCCATTTCTGTCTTTCTTGCATTCTCTGTAATTCACCCGTACGATCCGCTTCAAGACGTTGAGCTTCAAGTTTCTTACTAATAGATTTGAGATCTTTGTCCCCTGCAGGAGTCTCAGGTGCAGAATCAGAGTCGGAATCTAAGACGGCGGGTTTGGACAACTTGTCGTAAAGTTGTATAGCCTCTACGACTTTTTCGTTGGCTTCGAGAAGAGTACCGACAAATTCTTCATCGTTGACGAGTTGGATGTATCGTATGATCACGCGTCTAGCAGCTTTGGCTTTGTCCAGATTTTCTTGAACTTTAGGTGATTCCAAGACGGTCTCATGTTCACGGTTGATTAGCTGCTGGTCAGTCACAAACTCAAAACTTCAATCCCGTCCTGAGTGCGTGAAGCACGTTCTCATGCATGGTTATGGTGTGAGAAGGATTGTCAGATGGGCCAATGTAGTTTAGATGGACACTCACTCGACACGAATTGACCAGATTGTTAGCCGCTTGAATGGCATTTGCCACGCTAACCAAAATCTGAGGTTTCTCCTTTACGAAATCGAACTTTGGTCTTTTAGGCTGTGAAGCACCTTTCTTCTGAGCTTCTTTGAGATTACGTCTTCTTTCTTGTTCTTCCAATGCTTCTTGCTGTCGTCTCGATTCCAAAGCTGCCATTTCTTGTTTCCTCTTCAGTTCTCTCTCCCTTCGTTCGATTTCGGCCTCGCGTTGTTCCATCAGGATCCTACGTTCTCTTTCCGACTTGCGAGCTTCCGCGTCAGCCTTTGCAGCAGCCAAATCAGCGTATGTATCTGGACCACGTGTTGAAGGTGCCCAATCGTGAGAGAAAATGTCTTCGGTATCTGCAAATGCCCCTCGGTTGCTGGTGGACGATGTCTTTGTGTGAGTCGTCGAGGGAGCTGTGTGGGAGACGGAACTCGCCTGGATATGTCAACTCACATCGTTCAGTGAGGTGAATAGGGGAGCTTAAGAGACACTCACGTGGCGAACAGTAGGACCTCCACCTCCGTAGAGACGATAAAGGTTGGCCACGTTTTGCATCCGAGGCTCATCTTTGTATTGCAAGCTCCAAGCGTGGAAGACCATGATGAGGCGTTTCTTGACTTTGGGATCGAGTAAATTCTGGAAAAGTAAGAGAGCATTTCCTTGTGAGTTTATGGGTCTTGAGGATATAGAGGTCTGACGAACTTTCACTCACATCTTGTGCCATATCTTTGAGTCGATCCATCAATTGGGAATTCGCCCATCCCAACTGGAATCCCTTTCCAGCGTTTTCGGTCAAAGCACGGAGTATAACCAAAGCTCTCAATTGTCTATGGACATTCCCATACTTAAGCTTCTTCCGAATGGCCCGGGCGGCTTCCTGGCACTATCAGCAACAAGTCACTCATTTACCAACACCAGTGAAGTGATGACACCTCGCAATAATGTACGACAGTGGCAAAACTTAGTCGATATTGGCAAATATTGTGATGAGAGAGAAAGGGCAACTCACAGTTGTACCCTGATAAGCTTGTAGATTGATACTCTCTACCAATTCTGGTATCCCATCCAAACTGAGCTCATCGTACCTATCGGAAGATAAGACTTCGACCCAATCTGTGATGCTGGAATGTGGTTTACCCTCTTCCAAATGGGTCACCACTGACATTGCTGATTTGAGGTATTTGCCTGCTTGTGACATATTGTCTCTTCTTGCTACTATATCTGTACACCCACAGTGATTGACTTTGTTGAGAGGAGAGTGAGAAGGTGAAGATTGGGTGAGAAGGTTCTTGATGTCCCTGAGCAACGTCATTGCCAGGGAGTAAGTTGAATGACGTGTCTTTTCTGATCACCGAAATTGATAAGCATTTCCGACGGATCACATCGCGTTTCCCGTTTTCCCTTACAAGCCTTCTTTCTTCTCACCCTCGAAGTACCACCCAATTACAATACCGATACCACATATATATATTCACTGTCCTACACCATTGGACCACATCACCCATGCCACGACCAAAAGGACAACCTCTGAGTCTTCAAGAAGAGCTCACGACAGCTCGGAATGAACTTGAATTAGCTACTCTTCTCAACAAAGGCGTCTTGCATTCTCTCCAAGAAAACAAAATCACAATCGAAGAGCTGCGAAGGGAGAATGCCGTTCTTCGCGCTGCGGAATCACAGCTGGCTCGGACGGAGGATGCTTTAGCTGATGCTGAACAACGCGTAGAGGAGTTAGAGAATAAGTTGAAGAGTGTCAGTGAAGAAGTGGAAAGGGTGAGAGAAGCGAGAGCTGTGGTAGATCGAGAAAGACAAATGTGGAGGGAGAAATTGGAGAGGTGGGAGAAATTATGCGAAGGGTTCAGAGATATCATGGATGCTAAAGTCTCGAGTGGACCAGGACCGAATGTGAGTGTCAACATCTCATCGGTCTTCATCATCGTACAGTATCATACTGTCTAATCTTCATCATCGTTGAAGCTTGCTTCACTCTTGTTTAGTTACCCGGACATTTGGATCTCTATCTTGCATGGCGAATCTTTGTTTAAAGATCGGGGTTTGGGAGTTGGGGATGATTAGGAGGGGGGGATTCATGAGGAATGGTTTCGCTGATAATCAGACGGCCCATCAACAACGAGTCACTTCTAACCCTATGCGATCTGGCTCTCCTTCTAGACAGCTATCCGGGGGAAGGAAGAAAAGACGTATTGATGATACTCCCAGTTCTGAAGATCTTCCTATGCGTACATCAGATCAACAGGTGAGTTCAAAGTCTTTCCAGCATTGCTCGTCATCTAAACTCCGCCCTTTTCTTCCCTAAACCTTCATAATTTCTGAAGTAATTGTGAATCAATCCACTGAGACCCCAACACTAAACAAGCTTCTTCCTGTAAGTGATTAACCACTCACGGACGTCGAGAACTTTGAGCTGTAGAACACTGGACTGGCTAATGGAGTTATCGGACACTCAATCGCGATAGACTATGATAAACGAGCTAATCCGATATTCAGTCATCTTCGACTCCGCCTCCAAAACCAAATCGTCCGCTTTCCTCCTCCTCTAAAAAACCCACCGCTCGACAGGGAAATACAACGCATAATTCTCATGGTCGAGAATATGAAGATGATCGCGACAATAGAGAATCGCGAAATGTCGGGATCAGGAGACATAACAAAGAATCCGAGGTTAGAGATCACCAAGATTGGAAAGAAGCGAGAGATGTAAGACAAGCGAAAAGTTCAAGGGAAGTGAAAGATGTACGAGAAGAGTTACATAATAAAGAATCGAGATATGATAAGGATGGAAAAGATCTGCAAAAGAACAACGAAGGAAGAGAAAATAGGGATGGTTTTGACAGAAGAAAAGACAAGGAAAAGGAAAAGGACAAAGAGAGAGAGAAAGGTAAAGAACGTGAACGTGAACGTCCTGTGAACAATTTTCAAACTCCTAAAGATCGATCTCGACCTAAACCCGTCAAGGAAAGGAAGACGAGTGGACAAACACCCGTGACTGTCAAAGTGGAACCTACTGATGAAGTTTCTTTGGTGGTCATGCGTAGAGCTGTCAGTATTGATTCTGAAGAAGGTGAGTCATATTTTGTTTACTCATTTCCCCATTCATGTTGTTAATTTTGTTCAATTCCCCCTTGGCGTCGCTGAATATTCTGAACCCCACAATGCGCTCCATATGACTTTGCCAGGTTTAGGAAACATGCAGGAGAAGAATGCAACAAGCAGGAGCTAATGTACAGACCCTTTGGCCATGTTGTGACTTGACCTAATATGTTGTACCACCACCCACTCATGTCATTCGGTGAGAAGAACGAATTAGATGCATTCTTCCGGGACTTCATTCGTCAACACGTCACATGCTAGATCACTCCTTCGTTCGCTTACCCTAGTGCTACAGGATGATTTGGGAATCAGATGTCTACGGAGAAGTCCCATCGACGCTGGAAGTTAGTTGTGTCCCGATCACCCGGTGGAGTACAAGAGATACTGTAACGAACGATCAAAGAATTCCTTCTGGAAGGCTAGGTGTCGCTGGAGAAAGTATAGAAGTGAGGAGTGGAGGCTGGAGGAGTTCGACAAAGAGACAGGTGATAAGGAGACGGTGAACCAGCTTAACAGAAACAACAATGAGAGAATCGGTGCGGGTCAGTCAATGAGGCCAAAGGGAAAGGACACACCTCTAGATATCCCTTGAGTGTGTCGTCCATAAGTATCTCATGTCGCTTTTGAACGTATGCCTGAGTTTCAGTTCAGTCTTGACATGATTTCCGTTACTGCTAGGCTAAGGGGGGCAGGAGGAAACCGTACTGAGCGGAGGAGATAATCGGACATCGGTTCACGGGAAAGCAAAGAACTCACGGTTTGATTCGTTATGTCTTGTCTGAGCTGAGCGATGGAATCCGGCTCAATGTTCTGTTCCAGGGCGAACCCCAGATTCTCTACTGCTCGTTCAAGATCGCGTTGATTGTCCTCGAAGAGTTCGGTCATGTTATTGCGTTTCAAGCTGGTTCATCAGTACTTGTCCAAAACGTACTTCTCAACCGTCCGAAAAAAATCTGACTTGCCCAGATCTGATGATGTTCTCTCAATCAGAAAGCGGAAAAGGATGGCTGTGGGACAAAGCCAAAAGCATTGAGAGACAAGACTCACTAAAATGCCATACAGTATGACCATTTGAGTGTGATACGAGCTTTGATCACCGTCTCTACAGCCTGTTTTGCAAACTGCACTTCTATCCAACTCAAATTTCCAGAGTTCTGCATTTGTTCCATTTTCTTCTCTGTATTCTTGTAAAACTCTGCATCAAGTTTGGCAGAGTGTTCGTGATTTGCCCATCGATTGAAATACTGTTCATGAGTTTTTGTCTCACTCCAAAGCGGGAGAGTTGCCAGGAATTGGAGACTCACATGTAGATAACGTTCCAAAGAAGCTCGTGATTTAGCCTGAGCATCCCGAGCGTTGACGCCACTCTTCTCATCAAATCGATTGCATTGATACCAACTCGTGCCGTGTTCGCTCCATGGACCCATACAGACCCAGCAGAATTCGTATTTGCATTTCTTGCACGTCATATGGCTAATTCATAAGCGTCTGCACTCAAAATGGCACTTGAAGAGAGTATGAACTTGTGAGGGAGTAGGCTAGAATTGACTGAAAGAAGGCAAGATGAAAGTTTGAAGAGGACTCACTTGCACCCTCCATTCTTTTCAATGGTACTTTGACACTTTGAACACTCTTTCGTGTTTGCTTGTAACCAATTGGCAGTCTCCGAATCATCGGCGCATTTCCTCTCCCATAGTCTGACAATTTTACACAACACTGGTCGATGACTGCTGAGGTATCCGCAACCAAAACATAATTGACGACCGCAATTACATTCGACAGTGGGCACTAATTGGTTGAGCATCCGCGGAGGGGCTTGGGTACACTCGATGATATATTCACAGTCTGGATGAGGGCACCAACGGAGGTTTGGAGCGTCAGCCACAAAGGCCATGTTGAGAAGATTGTGATACCTGTCTTCGTCAGCTAAACGGCCAAATTGATACCGCAGTAGCTAGACTCCCCTAGGTCACAATACTGAAGGTTGAAAATGGTGTAGTCATACAATCAATGTTGTGCAAGTGATGATATCGTAAAGATTTACTGACCGCTTGGAGACACCAGCTGGAACCAACTCATCGATGATCTCTTCCCTCACGATCCTCTCGCAACCACTTTCCATACACTGTATCCTAGAACTCTCCCCCTCTGACCGGATCTTACCAGTCAGATACTCTGCCCAGCATCCTCGGCAAAATCGGTGCCTACACCCCAAAGCAAAAGTTTCTTTGACCACGTCTTCTTTGGCAAACTCCATGCAACAGACGGGGCATTCGAACGGTCCAGAAGGCTGTGGAGCTCGAGATCGCTTGACGGGGGAAAGAGCAGGGTTGTGTGAAGACCGCGTAGGTCGACGAGGGGATATAAGAAGGGAGGGTGACGGAGGAAGAGGACCTGTTCTGGTACTGGGTGAGACTGGAGGTGACAAACCGGCAGAAAGGAGAGCCGCAGCCGGGTCATTCCAGAACTGCTCTTGTAGCTTTTCCGAGTTCCATTGGTAGTGTCGAAGAAGTATAGTAGCTGTGGATGCCTGACAGTTAGCCAATCGGCCATCTGGACTGTGAGGTTAGTGAGATGATGTGAGAGTATCACTCACGGGCATCTCTAACAACGTCTGTATCTTCCGGACTTCCTTGCTCTGCATGTTTATGATCTCTTGAAGAGTGCGTACTTTGTAAGAGACGTCGTAAGGTTTCTTTGGAGCTGGTTCTGGACGAGGTAAGTGATCAAACCACTCGGACCATGATTACTCACCATCGGCTGTAGGACTCATGACATCGTACACTATGTCCGGCTCTGACATCCCTGATTCATCAGCAATCACAAAGGAAGTCAAACGTAGAGAAATACAAACCTTCTGATACCGGACTGTCTTGATCCATACTCCCTTCATCGTAGTCGTCCTCGTAATAGTAGTCTTCACCGTCAGAAGACATCTTGACTGGGTCGCACGAGCGGCAAAAACGGAATCGATGATGTCAAAGCGATATTGAGCAAGTCGGATGTAGTCTCCGGGACAATCAGAAGCAATGGAGCTGGAATCTGAAAGAGCCTCGTACGCCAGAAGTGGGGGTGAAAGATGATGGTGGAAGCGAGCGGTGGCGGTGGCGGGGCAGGTTTAGGGCGGAGGAAGGGAAGGGTGGGGGTTGAGGACCGGGATGACTGAGCGGGATCGGAAGGAGGAAGAACAGGACACTGCGGAATCGTCGCTCGCAAGCTGGTCAGAGAGATTGAGGTCGTCTAAAGGTTCTCGAGGTGATCCGAGAGGATGAAGTGTGAGTACAAAGTGAGAAGGTGAGTGTCATGTATGGTGAGGCTTACTTTACTTGACAAAGACATCATGATGGTCCCATCACGTCAGTGAAACCCGAATGCCACGTCACGCTTCTTTTACAAAGTGTTCGTTGACACCTGAACTACCTACAAGTTGACTATAGTCGATCTTACTCTTACTCTATGTCCTCGCGAACGGTCAGTCATCACTAGACATGTCTGCACCCTCATCTTCCTATCAGACATTCGCCTCTGCTTTTCAGTCGTATCAGGATCATCACTCCCAGGCTGGTCCCTCCAGCTCTCATCTCGACGCTCCTCTTCAACGTCATGTCATATTGGATGAAGAGAATGGCCTGGTGGTTCAATTGATGGCTGCGGTAGAAGAACAGTAAGCGTCTTTTTGTGAATTGTCACCTTCATGCCTAGAAATTCGATGCTGCCGTATTCACTTTCCAGAGTTCGGTCCAAGTCTACCGCCGAGTTATACGACGCGCCGAGTGATGATCAACTCTCCGTGGAAGAGAGAGAAGCTCTGTTACTCGAGCACCGGACATGGCAGTTACTTCGTACTGTCTACGAGTGAGTCTTCTGGATCTCATGGGAATGGGATGAAGAGCTGAAGAATCGTAGGAATCGGCTGAACCGTGACGACCCCGACTTTTCCCCCATATCAGCCGAGACACTGCTCCAAAAGTGCCCGTACATCTCCCCCGAAGAATTAGCCCAGACCGTAGTGGAAGAAGACCCAGAATTGAGCTTATGGGCTGTGAGTGCCCTCGAGAACAACCATCTGATCAAACTGATCAATAAGGTTTTGATAGAACATCTACAAACACGTCCTCTCCTCACTGAACCACCACCTCTGGAAGCTCGCCACGGATATTTACCATCTACCATACGACGTGCCCAAGCTAGCAAGAACGCTCTGAGAGGAGGACATCAAACCTCGTTGGATCCCGATTTCATACTTCGTGACCCACATGGGCAAGGTCTCGCTGGAGAAGATCAAACTTACCAAACCCCCCTGCTCGCGACTTTGTGGGACTTGGTGCGGCATGGTGAGCTCGATCAGGCTGTGAAGGTCTGCGAGCAAGCGGGAGAGCCTTGGCGAGGTGCGACCTTGATGGGTGGTAGGCGATGGAATATGAGTGGAATGAGTGAGTCAAATCAACCCTCACTTCCAGCTGGCTTATGAAGTAGCTAGCCATAGTATGGGTGCTGGACCATTGGAAGGCAACCGAACAAGGGCATTGTGGAAGAAAAGTTGTCGAGCTATCGCCAAAAATGTTAGTTTACCCCACACACAACGTCAAAACCTGACTGACTCGTCAGCCTACTCTATCGGCCGCGGAGAGATGTCTATACGCGGCACTCATCTCAGATTTGTCCACATTAATACCGGCCTGTGAAACTTGGGAAGATCATCTATGGGCACATGTTCAACATCGGATTGAAAACCGTCTGGAAGCTCGCTGCAGAGATTTGGGAGGGTTTTGGGAAGAAGAGGCCAGATTATTAGGTAGTGATGAGGAGGATTCTTCTCAAGTAGCTAGAGGCGGGTTGGATGAGGTGTTCGCTAGCATCTCTTCTGTGCAGTCAGAAAGTGTTGCGTGAGTCTTTTTCCTTCTCGAAAACACCACCTAATTCTTTGAACGAGCTTTTGTTGATGACTTGCAGTATGGCCGTAAACAATCCTTACTACCTCGCTCAGAAGATGATCATACTTGATCAGACTGATCAACTTCTGAATCGCATAGCTGATTTAATACCTCAACTGGCAGAAGGTGTGTCGCCGGAGTACGTAACTTCTTTCACCTCCATTGCCTTTCTGACATCATAAGATTGGTCGGACCGTATATTCGTTTTTTCGCCCATTTGGTCTTACTTCTTCGTACGCTCGGACAAAAAGTCCCCGATGTAGCGGCAAACATCATTCTGGAAGCGTATCTTCAGATACTAGAACGAGATGGGAACTCTCAATTAGTTGCCATGTACGCCGCTTGTCTTCGGGAAGGTAGTGGAGAAGAGAGTTATGCTCGTTTCCTCCGATGTGAGTGGATGAATTCCATTAGCCACCGTGGTTGATTTCCATATTGACTATCAGCCATGGATCCGAATACGACCAAAGAAGAGAGAATGCGAGCTTTGTCTAGAGCTAAGCAACATGACTTAGATGTTGCGATCATAGCGAGGGAGACGGTGCGAATGATAATCGAGGAAGCTTTCGCGGTACGTTTATCTTCGTCTCTGGATACGAGAGTAACGAACAGACTATACCACCTTTGACGGTGGAATTACCGGACATCACGTCCATAGTTAGTGGATTGAGCGAGAGGGATGTGTATTTGATACGAAGTATAGAGTGGTTGACTATGGTCCCGGAGACGTTTACGGATGCTTTGGTAAAGTCAAATGATTTGGCGAGGTATTTCTTAGGTGAGTTCGAATTTCTACTTCTTCTTTCTGACTCTGTCTCGCCATTACCTGTCTGAAAATCCTCAATGATCATAGGTATAGTGTAAAAGTCTCGAGAGATAGCTGTATATTCTGCATAAAATGGTGTCGCTTGGATGTTGTTCAGAGGATGAAATGTGTAGAGGCTTACAAACAGCATTGGGACAGGCGAACGCTGCTCAAGCTCTGCTAAAGACCCTCCCTTCAGATCTGACGGACGAGCAGATGAGTGGTGCCGACGACGATGAAAACTACCATCAGATCGAGCATGAACAATTCAGACAGTTGTTTGTGGTATTTGCATGTCATGAGTTGGTCGGTGAGGTTTTGAGTCGAGCGCCGAAGAATACGTGAGCATTTGTTGCCTCTTCTTGACACCTGCTCATGAGTCTTCCTCCTTCCCTCCTCATCAACTCGCATCTCTTTCTTTCCCCCCTCATCCCGTCCTCCCCCTTCTCAGCCTGTCGCAATGGTGGACGATTTGAGGGGCCCTGTGAAACAATCTGTGAAATCGCTCGAGAAGTCCGTCACTTTCCATTCCCGCGACGTTAAACTGCGCTCTGGCTTCAATAGGTAAAGTGCTGATAAGCAGAGCAACCAAGATTGAACAACATAGCTGGCGTAAAAGTCTAGGTGTGAGTCACCAATTCTCCAGCTTGCTTCACTCTTCTTCGTCTTCCGAACCAAAGGTCTGACCGACAGAGCGCCATCGATAAAGTTCACGGGACGACCATAGATTTATTGTTGAGTGATTGGTTGAAACTTCCAATAGAACGTTCAAGTGAGTCATCATCCTTCCTCTCTCTCCCTCTCAACCTGCACAAAGACGATATATCAAAAGGCTAATCTCAGGTCCGAGATTCAAAGAATTATCTCGTATTCGACAAATCTTCATCCCTTCACTCATCCTACAACTTCACACTTTACTTTACACCCATCGCACCCTCTTCCCTCAGATGTTACAACAAGCTTTGGCGTTGAGCAAGATCGTGGCAGATGAGGAGAATGGGATATACGAAGAATTCTTTTCTCCCGGAGGAGAGAGATTGGTCGTTTATCTTGATAAAATCAGAGAAGCAGCTTTGGCAATGTTGGAAATTGGGAAGAAACCATTTACGGAGGAATAGAAGTATGTATGCATAAAGTTGAAATTTCATTTCGTCTCCTTCTCTATCTCATCTTTTTTATTTCTCTCTTTGACTCTGTCCATCTCTTTCATTCGTTATCGTTCGTTGTAACGCGTTATACTGAGCTTTCTTCGAGACTGCAAGATGAATACGAGTACTTCTCTTGTGTTGACATGTTGGGGACGGACAGGGTTTACTACTGATCAGGGAAAGTGACTCTGCACGTTCACAAAGAAGGACATACGACGCTTTGTCGAGTGGCGTGGCGGAAATGATTGTGGCACCTGACGATTCTGACAATAGAGTACTGTAATGATGATTTTCGAATTGAAAGATGTACCACGGGTAATTGGACGATAGATGAAATGGATGAGGGATTAGAGGAACAAAACAAGATATAACATGGCTATAAGTTTTCTTGGTACAATTCTAAAAGATTACAAACATATATATTTGGATTTCTTTCTTTTTTTCTTCTTTTCTTTTCCCACTTTTGTTGCCTGCTTTTAATACCTTTACGAGTCCACGATTACCGAGCAAAATTCAAGATATCTCCATTATTGCACCAACAGACCCAGTTCCAAAGATACAATGACCCCATCCTGACTTCATCCTACTTTCCAACGATAGAAGACTACGAGGACGTCTTCCACCTCGTCCTTCCCATCCCCTATCTTGCACCTCCCATTTCCCATTTCCCATTTCCCACTTCCCATCTTCCATCTTTTATCTTGCATCTTTCATCTTCCATCTGCCATCTTCCATCGCATCGAATGCTAAATAACACAAAGTTCTTATGACATGACAAGATTCTTATCATAACTCCCAAGACCTTTTATAATCTCCCGTCGGACCTGCACTTTGTTGTCTCCTCCATTCTTCCTCTTTAACCTCGTAATAACCTCCTGGCGGTACGGGATAATCCTGATATGATCTATGTGGAGGACCTGGTGAGATGCTTCTTCTTTGTGTGGAAGGGTAAGGTTGTCTAGGTTGAGTGTAAGCGTAAGGATTTGAATTAATCGTCGTCATTCCCATAGACGGCGGTGGTCCGTTGGATGTCGGAGGGAGGGTAGAAGAGTGAGGGATGGGATTTGGATGTGGATTTGGATGGGGGATATTAGGACCTGGATGAGGATGATGATTGATATTTTGACCCGGGTGGGAATTAACGGTAGGATGAGAGTTAGAGTTTATTGTCGGGTTATTATTGTTGATACCACCTTGATGAGAGTTGATACCTCCTGTATGAGGGTTGATGGTACCGGATGGATGTCCTCGAGTCGGAGGTAAAGGTTGGGAATAATAACTTGAAGGATCATATCTTTGTTGAGGTGGTAACATATGAGGATTTGAATGTGAATGTGTATGTGAAGATGGTAAAGGAGAATCCGCAGCAGCTGCTATACTTGAAAAACCAGGTAAACCAATAGTCGAAGAATGTAACATATTTCCTTGTGTCGGATTCGAATTTGAATTCGAATGAGGAATAGGTGTTATAGGTGTTGGTGGTATTTGAGATTGAGATTGAGATTGTGATTGAGAATTCGTGAATTGATTCGATTGTATAGATTGATTCGTTGAAATACGTCTTGAATAATCTTGTGATTGAGATTGAGATTGTGAAGAAGAAATAGGAATATGTAAATCTCTTTGTTGTTGTTGTTGTAAATTTTGTTGAGTTGGTATAAGAAGTAAAGAAACAACGATATAAACTCTACTTAAAGTTTCAGATCTCCATAAAGAAGCACCTAAACCACCACCTAAATGTAATCTAATATTAAAATAATTAAATAAATTATCAGATCTTAACACTCTAGCATTTTGGTTTGGATAAGGATCTCTCATACCTTCTGCAGGTGATAATAATTCTCTTTCTGATCTTTGTGTAATAGCAGCTTGAGTTTCTCTATCTGACTGTAATGAACCTGTTATGAAAGAAACGTTTATAAGTCTTTGTCTTTCTAAATCTATTAAATGTCGATCGGAAGGATGTAACCAATCTAATAAATTTAAATTCACAAATTCGTGTGGATGATATCCTGTTAATGGATAACAAGATTGACTTGCACGTAATATTTTTAATTCTGTAGTTGTGAACAATGTGAAAAGGTTTGGTTGTTGTATTTGTTGATCGATAGGTGATATAGGTCTAGGTAAAGAAGAATTCGGGATTGATATTGGTATTGAAATAGGAGGAGGAGGAGGTGGTGGTGGTGGTAATGGCATAAGTGGTGGTGGTGGTTCTACTGTTGCCATATATGGAGCGTCATAAGAAGAAGGTCCACGCCATTTTCCTTGTGATGGATCGGGGAATGAATTTGTAGGTTCGTTAGGAGGTGGAGGACGACGTTGATAAGGTTCTCCCATTGATGGTTTGACGACTTTTGGACGACCTCTTTTTTTGTGCTATCAATTAGCTTGTACTCTTTTTGGTGTGATTCGAAGTTTTTCTTTGACGCCGGATCTCTGACAATGTCTTTAGATCATCATCAATCTATCACTCCTCAATATCAACTTGTATCTAGCGCTAACGCTAACTCCTCGAAAGAAACGATCCTACTCATAAAACCATTACTCAAATCCCATCACAACCTACACACTTATCGGAACCCAGTCCACGTAGACTTATCCCATCTGACACGATAACCTCCCTCTCCCCAAATCCCATGACAAACCATTCAAAACTCAACATTCTTTCATCGAGGAAAACCAAAATCAGATAATTAACCAAATACACTCACAGGAACATCCTCACATTGATCCTCTTTACCCATATTAACACATCTTTTACACGGTCTAGCCACATCACATGCTAAATGCGCCCTTTTGCACGGTCCACAAGCGCTAGAAACATTCGCCTTTCCCGCGCGTCTCGACACGGACGGTCCTGCATTTTCCGTCGGTGTGGTAGGTGAAGAAATAGGTGGTGAATTAGATGATTTGTTTTGCATTTTAGCTGTCGAAGGTGTAATAGGTGACATGATTGTTGGATTGTTATTATTTCTTCAGAAAGATATGATAATAAACCCCTGGAAATTGGTTCGTGGAATTCTTAGACATATATATATAAGTTTTGTCTTCTCTCTTGATCACTCCTGTATTCTCAGAGATATTGAAGTATATACAATCGTATCGATAACAATTTCGTCTTCGTACCTCTTTCCGAAAATGTATTCTCCTTCTTGTTCCGTGGATTGGTCTGATAAACCAGTTGGTCGTAATGTCGTTGTCTCGGTATTTTCTTGTCGTTTAAATTTCTCGGATGAATGAAACCAGCTTGTAGAATGTCAAGTTGTGACAGTGATCAAAAGAAAGGCAAGAAGAAAAACAAGATTGTATGATATGGAATCCAACAATGAAACTTGGTCGTATGTACGATTTGTTCAAGAATGTGAAAGACAAACGTCTACCGTCAGGTTATCGGACCGGACCGAAAAGAGGTTTTGATTTTCTGATTGTTCCAATAGGGTTTTAGGGACTTTAAGAAGACGAAAGGTTTAAAAAGAAAAAGTAGCGAAAGGAAGTATAATCCACTTAAAATCTCCGTAAAAACGCACGCACCCCCTTCTCCTTCTCCTTCGTATCTTAACTTCCTTCTTTCGTCTTTCTCTCTCAACTAATCCAATACTGTATCTCTGTTTTCCTCAGGATGAGAGAGACCTTGTTGATAAATGAAAATTATTGAGATTGGTATAAGCTACGTGAATCGAAGAAATGGGAAATAAGAGAAAAGAAGAAAAGAAGAGAAGAGAAAATGCCTCTGGACCCTCGGGCCCTTTAGAAAATTCGGCACAAACACCCAGGGGAAAGGTAAGTCTGCATATGTCCGAGGTTGTCAACTTTCCGATAGGGTCGGAGGGAAAACATTGTTCCTGTTTTTCGACAGACCTTTTTGTTCCAAGGCGCATGGCGTAAGGGAGAGAAGGCACCGTGATGGGGGGCAGGGGAGAGGGGGAAGGTCACGTCACCATTTTGAGGCGTAAGAGGAGAGGGAAAGGAAATAAGAAAGATCGGAGAATGTCCGGTGGCTTTTACAGAGGCGTTCCGATTGTCCGTCTCTTCTTTACTACATACCTCGGGTGACAGGCTGACAGCTGCCAGGCGAAGGTGGGTGCGCGTCGTATCCCTCCTCACGGAGATCGGAGAATCGGAAACACGCAGTATGAATTAACCGTCATAGATGATAACATGCATGGCATTTACGAAAGACGCGTCATGTCACTCTCCCACCTCTACATAGCTGAGGTTCAATGGTGAGTCAAATATAACAGGCAGCTAGCAGCAACTGGTTCATGTTGAAATTGTATACATGCGCTGGTGTGACACAAACATTGTCATCTACATCCATAGTCACCTCGTCACATGACTCCTCCACAACGATGGCTGCATCGTATGGACAGCTCGTAGCTCCCACAATATCGATCGAGTAATTCATGCCGCCAATACATCCTTGACGTCTTCCTGTTCATGTCAGGGAACTCCATCTTCATGCGAAAACCCTTGATGTCCCATTGGGATCGGCCCAGAGTTGAGACGTAAAGCTGGAGGAGATAAGAAAGCAAGATTTGAAGAAGGACCCACTCGTTCTGCTTCTCTCTTGTATCTTTCCACTTCTTCCACTAATTTCTCCTTCTCCGCCGCACTCTGCGCCGCCCCGAGCGATTGATGTTGAGCGTGTTGATCTTGAAACCGGTGCACGGCCATCATACCCAAAACAGCGCGTCGGACTGCCATTAGCACGTCCCCTAAGGGCCTTTTGTCCACATCTCAGGACACGGCCATCATCCCGTCGTGATATTCCCAGGGAGCGGGGCACCAGGGACACGGTAACAGGTAACACAGCTCACAAGTCTTCTTAGCATCGAATCCGGCTTTGACGTTGGGCAGCAGGTCCACAGCTGCTGAGTCTGCCCTGGCAGAATCTTGAAGGTAATGTGTGTCCTCGGTCTGGAGCCATTTGTGGGCCAGAAGTTGAGCGGCGGTGGGACGGTTGGTGGGATCGACTGTCAGACACGCTCGGACAAACGACCGAGCGGTTTCTGACACACCTGCCCAATATTCCACCTGATTGTAAGCGTGAGTCTGGCGCGAATCCCTGACCGATTGATGACCCTCATCCATCGAAGACCTTGTGTGAACTTATCGTCTGATCAATGCGGGCACGAGTGCCAAGAGTCATGAAGGGTTTATGTCAAGTACCACGGGACAGTGACGGGGAGGATGACAATGCACTCACCGGTTCGAATTTGTAATCTCCGTTACAGATCGCCTGCATCTCTTCGTACTGGGACTCTCTGTCGAAAGGGGTGTAGCCGCAGAGCAGGAAGTATCTGGCTCATCAGTAACCAAATGTATCGGGAGAACATCAAGAACTGACGCAATGACACCAATGGCCCAAATGTCGACAGGCTTTCCATGACCGGATTTACGAAAGATCTCCGGCTGAACCATCAGACTTACCCACCCAAGGGATCATCCCGCTTACCGCCATGTATCCTGGTGTCTGCCATTCAGCTGAGGTCCGCGAATGGTGAGCTGTCACTTACTCCGCATGTCGTGGTCAATATGGAGAAATTCTCATCATCGAGCACTTTGGACAGCTGATGCGTCAGCTTGACTTTCATTCGCAGAAATGACTCTCACCCCAAAATCAGCAAGCATAAGTTCCGCATCCTCGGCCTTCGATCGGAACAGTATGTTCTCAGGCTTCAAATCTGCTAGATCAGCGTGAACAGAGGGTAGTTCTGGACAAACCTCTATGGACGATTCCTTGATCATGCAAATACTTGACCGCAGACGTGACGGTCCGAACGATCTGGGCTGCGTCCCTGACAATGAGCTATAAGCGAGTGAGAGTTTAGAATGCACTGACTTCTCGAAATAACTCCCTCGGGCACAGATTCGGTCGAACAATTCGCCGCCTGTACATAAATCGAAGACGAGCTGAGGGTCAGCTTGGGAACGATAGCGCTAGGAGGCTCGAACCCATTCCCAAAGATTGAGAGGCAGGGGAGGGATGTGAGATCAATTTTAAGGACTCACATAAAGGTTATGAGTGGTTTCAAAGAAATCATGGAGCTGAACGATGTTCTTATGTCCCGCGGACACTCGCTTTAAAACAGCTATCTCATTCCGCACCTGAAATAAGTCAGCTAGAACGCCATGTGGCTTCAATCTGCTAACCATATGTTCACGACCCTGAATGTCAGCTGTGGGCTACAGAATATGAGAGTATCCTCACGGTAAGAAACTTCTTGTTTAAAACTTTGCAGGCGTAATACTTCCCTGTCTATAAATAAGCTACGAAATCATCCAGGTACTAGTAGATTCACGGTTATGTGTACACATTCCTTGACAATGGCGCTGCGTGTCAGCAGCCGGAGAGGAAAAGGGGAGATGATGTACTATGTTCCACTGAACCATTAGCGATCTTCGCTTGCCTGAGAAGCAACGTTTAGGGGGACGTACCTTCCAAGAGTCTTTCCGGTCTTATACTGAGACGAATTAGCGGTGCTATCTTTAAGTAGGTGGGTAGGTAGGAAGCTAAGCTCACTTGACATGGGACCGTTTGAGGTGGACCACCCATCTTTCTCAATCGACAATGGGTTGTACTGAAGGTTGTATGTGATAAGGTGTGGATGTAGTGACGCAGGGTTTTACGTTCAGGAGACAAGATTGAAGGGTTGAACGAACTTGGTGAAACGCTGATGGTTCCAAGTGAAGTTAGTGTGTGGGAGGAATGATTTCAGAGTTGGAGAGATGTATATATACCTGTATACCCTGAGATTAATGAGAGCCGGGATACCAAGAAGCAGAGGACAGCAAGTTGTGTGAAAGCAGTGTATGGTAGGTAGCACAGGTGTAATGACGAGGGGGAGAGGGGAAGAGAAGGAAGGGGCGGTGACGCACCGTGGGAAAATCCACACCACACAGTACACGGTCAAAAACTACTGTACACCGCGGCCGATAAGATGTTTCTTGCTTTGTACTTTGTGTGCTTCTCAACGGCCGTCTGGTAAGACTAGCTTCACATCGTGAGAACTATTCAGAAGGTCACATCGTTCTCGGGCGCGGAAACGACGGAGGATCGTATAGCTTGGAGGTTTTGAACGAATGGACCAAGGGTGTTGTTAGACCGTGACGGACGGACGTCACGGAGGAGTTTTCAACCGATATGTCAAGATGCGTATCCTGACTTGGAATGTGGTGAGCAGTGTGCACACCATAGAATCTTATAGCTGAATTAGAAGAACGTTTTGAGAACTTGCCTGGACTATCATCCGTACGTTCTTGTGCTTCTCGGTCGATTCAAATCGGAAGACTAACTGACAAAGTTTCTCATCGTTGAAGAAACGCAACATCGAGGGATTACTGGATGAGCTTGGCGCTCAAATCGTATGCTTCCAAGGTGAGTTCATACCTCTGGATCATCTTACCTCCAACAGATTCTTTGACTCAGACGCCTAATGTGCAGAGCACAAAACTCGTCGTCCACAACTGGACAAAACTATGGCCTGTCCTGGACCATATGACGCCTTTTGGACCTTTCCTCGGTCCAAAACAGGTTATTCAGGTGTATGCACTTACGTCGATTCTCGTATTTGCGTCCCTCTCAAAGCTGAGGAAGGCATCACCGGACTGCTGCTTGGTGATTCGAGCAGTACCATGCGACCGCCTTGGTCGGCGGAGGAGAGGATAGGGTGTTATCCCGATATGGAAGAGTTGTCGTTTGAAAACGAGCTCGATGGGAGCGTTTTCGATCCTAAGCGATTAGACATGGAAGGAAGGGCTGTGGTGTGTGATTTTGGGTGAGTGATTTACCTCATCGACCCGATTCTCTCGTATAATGTCATACTCATCTTCATTCTGACCATCTCATGACCAACATCAGAAATTAGCTACGAAGGATCACTTACAGAGCTAACACACCAGGCTCTTCGTCCTCTTCAACCTGTACTGTCCCAACGAGACAAACGATTCGCGTAGACCGTACAAGATGAACTTCTTCCATGCCCTCCAAGCTCGGGTGAGGGCTCTTCAAGCGGCAGGAAGGGAGGTTATCATCGCTGGGGATATCAACATCATGCGAGCACCTATCGATTCTGGTGAAGGGGGTATAAGAACTTCTGCAGAACAACATTATCAACATCCTGCTAGAGTTATCTTGAACGACTGGTGTGCTCCCAAAGGACCGATGATTGATGTTGTACGGGAGAGTTGGCCTGATAGGGATGATATGTTCACTTGTTGGAATCAAAAGTTGGATGCGAGGTGAGTGAGAACAGTCCAGTCTTTCAACATTACCAAACCTTCTGGGTCACCGATCAGTTTCAGTCTTCCTCTTACCTCGTCCGAATGCCTTATGGAAGACAGAAAAGCAACATCTCATTCCAAGTTTGAATATTGGTGAACATTTGGGATCTCGTCAATAAGTTCCACATGGCTGATCACAGACCATCAAATTATGGTTCCCGGATAGACCTCATCCTCTGCACTCCAGGTTTGAGACCCTGGATCAAAGGTGGTGATATTGTTCCAAAAGTTTACGGCTCGGATCATTGTCCAGTCTATATAGACCTACATGAATCTATCAGTCTTCCTTCCGGTCAAATCCTCACTCTTCATGACGCTCTCAACCCATTGGATCGACCACCGACGACAACCACAATATTTCCTAGTGATGTTACTCGAGAAGCACCAGAACCACCGAGATTCGCCACGAAATTTTGGGACGAATTTAGCGGTCGTCAAACCACTTTGAAGAGTTTCTTCGGGAGTGGACCAAAAGTTAGGAGCGTATCGGTCATCAGTACAGGGACCAATGACGTCTCTCCATCTCCTGTGGCCGGTCCGTCGTCCGGAGTGGCTGGATTGGAGAAGACTGCAGAGCCGATCATGGAGGCCCGACCGTCGATTTCGGTCATTGAAGACACCCCTCAAACACCATTTGGGATGGCTCGAATGGCTTTTAATTCTATCGACAATCCATCGACGTCGACCTCTCAGCCTCAATCTTCAAGTGGTACTCAAAAGCGGAGAACAAGTATTGAAATAATTGATGAAGATGAACCCTCTCCCAAACGTTCTACTTCACAGTCTAGTCAATCGAAAGAATCCAAGAACAGTAATAAAAACAAGTCGAAACCTCCTACCAATGGTCAGACTAAACTCTCTTCATTTTTCGCTCAACCGCCCTCATCGGCAAAACGGAAATCTCCACCTACTCCCGTCCCCAAATCTTCCAAATCTCCCAAGTCGAAGACAACCCCAACGTCCCCCGCGGAGAAAGTCGAAAGAGGAACGACGGCTGAAGAAGACGCCTTGATAGCTCAAGCTTTAGCGGAAGCGGATGAAGTCAAAGCTCAAAAAAGAGCGAAAACCAATGCTGAAGCTGCCCCCGTGTGGTCAAATTTGTTCGCTAAGAAGATTCCACCTTTGTGTACAGTACACCAACAACCATGTAAAGATTTTAGTGAGTTGTCTGTCATACACATGTGTGTAACTGCTGATGAGACAGTTGTGAAAATACCTGGACCGAATAAGGGAAAAAGGTTTTGGCTATGTTCTCTGTTAGTATTGCTTTGACCTCGTTCCCAATTACAATCCCCCCACAATTACTCAATTCGTCCTTCACAATGAAAAGGGTGCCCCGGTTCATGATGCTGGTCATCCCGTGATCAGTTGGAGTGTCATAGCATGTGACGATGATGCTTCGACTGGTCTCATATGGCAGATACATCAGCGAGGAGATATGGCTGACTGTTTAGTCCTGTTGGAGCGGGGTACGACACTGGAAGATCGAAGAGACCTCGAGAAGATGTCAATCGTGATTTCCGTTGTGATTAGTGAGTTTTTCTCAGGGTACATCATGTTGCGAGACGCTGACGGGATAGTTTTTTATGGGATTCTGCCAATCGACAGAAAGAGCATACAGGTACTTCTGGGTGAATTGAATATGTATCACTATCACATTTTTGTTAGTCGTTCGGCAACATTTCACGATGTGTCAGAGGTGTCCCTTTGGATATCTTCGATTAATCATGATTATTTCATGTTGTACATCCACGTTCCTGTAGCTGACAACAATGTCTTCAGCCTGTGCCCCCTGGCGTTGCATCCTGCCATTCAGAATTGAGGACTGAGGTTGAAAATTTCCACTTTGGGAATAAGATTTCGCCACCCACTCACCCGCGATCTCGTCCAGTCTACTGTAACTACCAATTTCATCTTCTCTCTCATCCATATCTCCATCCACCACACCCCACCAACCAACAATACAAAATGTCTCTCATCCCACGTCTTTCCAGAACATTCTCAACCTATCCAATCCGTCTCGCAGCTGCAGCCGCATCCCCAGCCACCACCCCCTCTGTCTCTCCTCGAAAGTATGTCCGTAAAACCATTTCTCGATCTAACACCGTCCCAAAAGAAGATTTCCCTTTACCTCAAGATACACCAATCGAAGATTATGCTCATCTTTCCGAAGTCAGTCCTCCTTTAAATGTACTACCAGGAGAAGCATATGTACCATTACCCACTATGACCGAAGATTATAACTCTAATCCTGTTCCATCATCTTTGGCTACAGTGGGACAACAGGTTGTATCAGGTTTAAGATCGACTACTATTGGTACTATTGGCAATAACGGTTTACAATCTGGTCAAACTGTTTTAAATGGTCAAATTCAAGGAGAAGCTATAAGTACAGGACTCGATTGGAGTACTTCTTTTAGAGGTTTGAGTGAAAAACCTTTTCCTAAAGAAGTAGCGAATGAATTATTGAAACCTTTACATGTTGATGATGTTGAGGTCAAACCTGGTATGTTAATCGTTTTTATACAATCCTTAACTTTTTTGTCGCTTGATCATTTCCCACCTCTTATAATTCTCATTTCCCACCTCTCATAATTCGATTAATCTCATCTTCCAACTTACCTTGTGTTTGGCTCGTCAGCCATCTTCCATCACATAAGGTATTTCATGGCTTGAATTTTTTTTATTCGATGATGGGATGAGAAGAGTTTTCGTAGACGACAAATTCATGGATTATGAAGACGAAACCATGAATCATATGATGAATACACGATTTATGATGATACTTCATGATGCTCTTGAAGTTAGAAATAAAGAGAACACACGTACTGATCATCCCAGACGGCCTACTTTACCTCCCCGAAATCAAATATCGTCGTACACTCAACGCAGCCTTCGGTCCTGGTGGTTGGGGTCTAGCTCCAAGGGGAGAAACAAACGTAGGACCTAGGATAGTATCGAGAGAATGGGGTTTGGTATGTTTAGGAAGATTGGTAGCTATAGCAAGAGGAGAACAAGAATATTTTGATCCTTCTGGTATACCTACTGCTACTGAAGCATGTAAGAGTAATGCTTTGATGAGGTGTTGTAAAGATTTAGGAATCGCTAGTGAACTTTGGTTAGTTTTTTTCCTATCATATTCTCCTCCCCACTTCCCCTTTTCCCATCGTCCACTATCATTCTCTCCTCGCTCACACTATCTCCCTTGCAGAGATGATTTTCATCGCACTCACTCTTCCATCTAAGTCCGATTAATCCAACTGATGAATCCTTCGCATATATTTGTTCACTCATCTATCGATATCTATTTGTTGTTCGTTATCATAGTCATATCGTATGATCATTCTCCGTTATTTTCTATACGATCTTCTTCCATATACAATATCTAGGTATCACCATAAAGGTCTTCTCGGTTAAATTGCTGGTCTTGCCGTTGTTGACAATGATATAATTTCAAATGTCATGTTTTGAAGTGGTAGAGATGGAAGTGGAGTAAAAAAGGTGTGATAGCACGTAAAGTACAATGCTGATATCAGGGACCCACGATTCATTCGTGATTTTAAAACGAAACATTGTGTGGAAGTTTTCGTAGAACATGTCACTCAGAAAAAGAAGTTAGTACAAGCTCCTTCTCCTTTGTTTTTTTAGTAGAGCTGATGAGATAGACGTAAGTTGTGGAGAAAGAAAAACGCAAAATTCGAATATCCATACAAGGAAGCTTCATAGATTATAATTTTTCCACTGTTCGTTCCCCACATAACTCTCCCACATCACCTTGTCAAATCATCGCAAATACCTGTATCAGAATGTAAAGATTCATTCTGATTCACCACTCTCTTACTTGATTTATTTCCAGGTCGTTGAAATGTATTCGTATCCATCTGTCATCTCATAGATACACTTTCATCATCCGTTCATAGACTGACCAACACCCTTGAGAGTGAATATGAAACGATGGCAAATGAATCTTTCATCTGTCATACAGTACAACAAATATAGTATATTAATACGATACAAGATGTGAACAAAAGGTTCAAACCTCGATTTAGATAGTGTTAAATATCATTCTATCTATCCCTGCTTGTCCACCTTCTCCTTCCCACCATCTTTTAGCAGCATCAGCCGTTTCACCATTATCTAACAATAACAATCCTATTCCTTCACCTTTTTCTTCACTCAAATCTATTTGATAATGTTTATCATCTTCTTCCACTTCTATCCAAACCAATTTCATATCCTCTTCCTCTTTCCCTTTCTCCTTTTTCTCATTATCCTTCTTCTGAACTTCATCTCGATTCCGATTTGATCTTATCATTCTCTCCATCCTACTCACTTTTCCCTGAGATTCATCAGATATGTCATTGGAACCAGCTTTATATGCTCTTGCGACTTCATCAGCCCTCCTATAAATCTCTTCAGCAGATTCAATTATATAACCCCAATCAACTCTGTATTTCAAATCAGCAACTAAATGAACGTGTAATTGAGGTGTCCAACCATCAGATTGAGAACCTTCTTCTGAATCTGTATAATAATCATTCAACCATTTCATGGGTATGATATAAAAGTGTTTTGACCATTTTGAACCTCTTTCTTGATCTTCTCTTTTTCCTCTAGTAAAACTTCTTGATATTCCCCCCATATTTCGACGGGTATCGAAGTTGTTGGATTTAGTATCAATCGTCCTTCCCTTCATTTCCTTCAATTGCGTTAAATCTCGAAGGAGGGAATTATGACCTTTTCTTCCGAATATTTTACCTCGTTTTATCTCTCTGAACCTTTCAAAATTCCTGTTATCCAATCTATCTTCCGTCTCTGGTTTGTTTTCTCCCAAGATATTCCTTTCCTTGTCAACCCCGGTATCCTTCACATGTTTCCCTGACTTCATCCATTTTAACAAAAATGATTCCACTTCAGGTATTATGATTGTATCCCGTTTGTCTAAACCACCTCCCCATTCTATAACATGTGCCAAACTATATTGATCACTTGGACTCTCTCCTTTACTCCTTTCCTCGGCTTCCCAAGATAAAGCAGCAATGAGCATATCGATTATATCCCTACAAACTCGATATAAAACCACACCATCATTGAATCCGTTACTATCTTGGTTTCCTAATATCCAAGGGGTTGGTGTGAGGTGAGAAGGAGGAAGGAGATGATGTAAAGGGATTGAAGGGTTGTAGATGAGTGTATCGGCATCTGTTTGCCTATTTGTCAGTTAGATTTCATCATTCTGGACTTTTCTTTCTTTCGTGCTCGATTAGTACGTATATGTTTCTTACATTCTCTAAGATGTCTTATCTGATATATGGTAACTATCAGGTTATACGGCTGAGAAGGGAGCCTGAGATGGATGTCACATGAGCCAAACAGTGAACCTGTGAGAAGTGGATGAGAAGAGATAATGGATCGAGATCACTTGGACTTGTTTAAAGAGCTCAGCATGCTTGATAAATAGAAATGAGAATTAAGATGGGAAGGGAAGGAGAGGTAGGAGATAAATCGATAGATCAACTCACATGATCCATTCCGCACCATTATCCCCTTTACCCTCTTCTTCCACCATAAACCTCAATAACGAATAAAGCTTATTGACATTCTTTGCTCCATCTTCATCAGGAACATAAGATTCATGATCGTCCATATATCCATATCCCCACGCTTGACAATACCTTCTATGTGTCTCCCTTGAAGCATTTTGTAATTCTGCTCCTGTCCCAGCGGAAAGTGGAGCGAAATGTTGAATGACCAAAATTGGTCGTCTCATCTCTATGATTTCTTCATTCAAAATTCCATCTTCATCAACTTGTCCGTTCGGTCGAGAAGATGAAAGATCATCATCTTCATGAGAGGCTGGTATGTTGACTTCATCTTGTGATTGCCAAGAAAAAGGTAAAGATGTTGAGGGTAGCAAACTAAGAGGTGTATCCGTCACATAGGCCAAGGTCAAGGTCAGAATGGTCGTTGCTACGATGAAGACGAGGACAAGTTGTATTAGCCTATATCGAGAACGTAGCAAGTTTTGGAGATCAAAGGACATATCGATTGCTGATTTCTTGGGAAATTTGGGATCGCGGTGGATTTTGAAACAGTGTACCGCGTCAGTGTATCAATCGTGAGGGAGAGGTAAGATATTCAGAAAGTTGAACAGATGATGTCTGACCATTTATGGGGACACAAGAAAGTGGATGAAAGGAGTGAGTCAACATATCAATCCTCCGTATCGATTACAGGGGTACCCACACAAAGGCAGGCGACATCATCCATGAAAGGATTAAAGTGTTGAAAAACGGGATATGAGTCGGCCCTTTGAAACTCAGTACGGGTTGTAAGATCCTCTTGGTACCAAAGATAGACCATTGGTCTTTTGACCTGACTTATGCAGATAGACATTTGACTCACGCAACTCCTGAAACCTTTAGACGATCCCCATTTCTTCTTTCAGCCGGGCCGTTTCTTTCTCCAAAGCGATCAGCTTTTCACTACTCATCAGCCCATCAAGAACAGTTCCCTTGTCCCTGACATCTTGCATGTCACCCTTTGTCCACGTCTAGGCGGTCTCGGGCTGTCCTCTCATCCGCGGCCATATAACTGTCCTCCCGATGCCATGGCAAATGTACTTCTCATATATGGCTCAGCATAACCTTTTATGATCCCCATGCGGTGAATCACTCTCCTCTCGTCATTCGAGGAAACGGTGATGAGCGGTGCGGGGGACAAATATTGAAGATAGAATGAACATACCGCCATCGATCCTGCTGAGAAACCAACTCTATCCTCGCATCGTTCAACCTATTATATTCTGCTTTCTCCATCTCCACCGAGAATTCCAATGGAACATCCGCACTCCCACTTTCTCCAGGTATCCCTACGGTCATCGCTCCCGGGGGCGGTACACCTCCCGGAGTACCCACTCCCTGACCTGGGGTCCCGACGCTTGCCGCGACATTCCCGGTGGCAGCCTGAGGGGTCTGCTCTCCGGTCCTACTTTGGCCTCTACTGGCCGCTGATAGAACAGGACGATTCTTCTGATTCTTCTTGCCACTCTTCAGCTCATGAACTTCTCGTTGATCCTTCGGTCGACGGTTTTTGGGCGGTAAGGGAGTGGGCAAATTTGCATCCAGTATGTTCAGAAAGACCAAAGGAGGATCAGTGAATACTATCTCATCATATTGCCAAGCGTGAACTGGATACCTCGCTGCCACGGAGATCGGAGAAGGTTGTACTGGGTCCGCGGTTGGAAGGGGGGTAGCAGGAGGGATGGATGCGTCTTCTTGTGGTTTGGGAGTTTGGAGTTCTTCTTTGACCTCGTTGTTTTCGACGGCAGGAGTTGAGGTTAGGTTCACAGCGGGAGATGATTCCATTTGTACATCAGCCGAAGCAGTAGGTTTGGGAGTGGAGTCTGTGGGTCCGGAGGGAAGGGCGAGAGGTGGATAAAGTGGTTCGATGGGTGGTCCCCAATGATGAAGTTTGATAGGATGTGCGAGATTGAGAGGTTTTTCACCGGATTCAGAGATGAATTGAACTTTGATTTGAACGGTGAATTCACCCCAACCAGTTTCGGTGACTTGATATGGAGGTTTGTCCAGTACTGGTACATAGTCAGCCTCCTTTTTTGGACACACACAAATAGTAACCTCCAGCTTGGCGTCCGCACAGACCAATGCAACGTGACTCGAGTTTCTTTATGGGGGTGGGAGAGTGAAGTCTGAACCCACCTCTAGAAGGATTGGCATAAGTCTCGTGAAGTCTGAAAGTGACCCGTTTGATGAAGTAAGACATATCGTCTGCTCCTCCAAGTATGTAATCCATATCATCTCCATTTGGAGGGTCGGTCGGCTGAGGGGGAGGTGTCGCGGCAGAAGTGAGGAAGATAGTCCATCTGTGTGTGTCTGAAGTCTTGTCAGCATGATACCTCCTCATTACTTTCTACACCTCATCGCCATCGGGAAGTACAGGTTGAAGGAGGGACGAAATGGATCAATTCAGGAGGTGGGGATGACGAGGAACACTCACGACCCGGTGGTGATAATTGTTTCTCCGCTTCGCTCAATAACCTAGCATGAGAGCCATAGATGATAGGTCTATGCACTTGTATGCCCTATATCGTCAGTCACGTACAAGACATAAAGGAAAACGACTGACTTTAGCTCGTTCGATAGACATGATGCGAATTCAAAATGAGATATCAATCCTTTTCCTCGCTTCTAGACTTTTCCAACCTCCCTCTCTTCACATATCACCTCTTGTCTTCACCTCTCTCCTCAACGTCTCTCACACCAAATTCAGCTCGTTTAACAAGTGGAAACGTGATTTGTGTATCCACGACGGATTAGGACAGAATGCCCAGACCAGAAACATGGCGAGAATCTCCAGAGCCCAGAGTACATATCCGCGGCAGATCCTTCTCCCCCGATAGCAGAGAATGGGGTACCAACGGGGGCGGTAGATCTTCTTCACGACGTCGTTCACCGGGATACTATAATCGTGAAGAACCTCCAAGATCTTCTGAAAGACGGGATGGTAGACGAGGAGAAGGGAAGAGACCGAGGGATGAGGGATATACAGAGAGGGACAGGGAGAAGGAAAGGGATAGGGATAGGAAGAAGTATGATGATGTTGTCAAAAGGGATCCTGTAAGTCGAGATCTTATTCATCTTCCCCTTGACTCGTTTCTACATTCAATCACGTCTAATTCACCATTACCAGGGGTTTATCTTAGTGGTTGTGATACAGATCTTGGAGAGATAGAGGAGAAGGGATGGCGTCGGTGAAGGATGAGCGACCGAACTGACGAGTAGGACGGTACAGTCGCCGAAGCTCCCAAACCGAATTTCTCAGCTTCCGGTCTTCTTGCAAAAGAGACGAATACGGTCAAAGGTGTGGAACTCAAATACAATGAACCGCCAGAAGCGAGAAAGCCATTGAAGAATTGGAGGCTGTACGTTTTCAAGGGAAGTGAGCAGATCGGTGGGTTCATGTTTTCTTCTCACGTATTCCAGAAGCTCCTCAAAACCTAACTTGGACTTAGCTCATATTGAAAAGTTGTTGTGACATGACTGATAGATAGATCTGATACATATCTACAAACAATCATGTTACTTAATCGGGAGAGATACAGTGGTAAGTTCACCACCTCGATCCAATGTTGTCAGCTTACGAAGAGGTCACAGACATACCTATCGCTCATCCATCATGCTCGAAACAACATGCTGTGATACAATTCAGACAGATCAGTGAGAAGAACGAGTATGGGGAAGTTAGTACTAGCGTCAAGTGAGTTAACGATATTCTTCATTCGTTCTAACCCTCCCTCGCGGGTCTGCACCTTTAGACCATGCGCAGAATATATATGTTCACCGCATGTTGTGCTAGGATCGAATCATGATCTTACTGTCACACAGAATTAACTATGTCGTCGTAAGAGGTTATTAAATTGTTCAGGTGCAGGACGAGGGAAAAGCGACTCTTGAGCTTACCTACAGACCATTCATCATAGACCTTGAATCCACCAACGGAACATTTGTCAACGATCAGGAAGTGCCCAAATCTCGGTATGTCTTCCGGTTTAACTAATGTGAAGATGTGACCCGCTGATATGGCTAGATATTATGAACTACGAAATACTGACGGTGAGCTGCACTGGAATTGTGGACACTTGCCTGTGTTACAGCTGATTAGTAGTGATCAAATTTGGTACGTCCAGCCGGGAATATGTGCTCTTGCATGAAGATGCGTCGGCTTGAGTAGCGATATGTACACTTTATACAATGCATTGTCTCGTTCTGGCTCATGCTACCTGTCACTTACATCTATACATGCAATGCCCTCACATAAATATCGCTCCCTGCCATACCAATATGCTGGAGAACTCGTATGAGTGTCGAAAATCATTACGTAAACAAAGCGGACTGAGCTATTCCTCCTCGGTCTCCGACGTTAGTCCAACCTTCCATCCACAGCAAGCAACTTAGCAACTAGCAACTAGCAACTCATTCTTCCTCAAGAAACATCTTGTCCAGCTCATATCCAAAATGTCTCCATCTATCCCCTCCATACAACAACGTCTCACAACTACCTCCACTCTCATCCTCGAAAGATCCCGTATCATCTCCCTTTCCCTACCTTCCAACCCCTCGGCACAGGCTCAGATAGTTCGTAATCTCACTTCCATCCGATCTGACCTTTCACAACTATCCGACGAAGCGGCGTTGGAGACTTCAGGATTACAAGTGGGTAAAAGACCAGCGACGCCGAGGGTGATACATGAGATCAGGGATTTGGAAAGGGGTTATGATAGTTTATTAAGTATGTTGGGGGAGGATAAAGTTGGAGAAGTGTTGGTGAGGGGTTTACGGAGGGAAAGAAAGGTGTAAGTATACAGATTTCTCTCTCCATCTGTCTCGGTAATTCAACAAATACTTGTTCAGACGAGGAAGACTATGTTGGTTGAAAAGGAAGTGAATTGAATGGAAAAGAAAGGAAAAGGATTCGTAAACAACTGACATGTAGATCCTCTTCAGACCCAGTCAAAAGCATTTCACCACCTCAACTAGCACAAAACTCTATTGCCTCCACTTCGAATCTCATTCCTATCCTCTCTATAGACCCTCCTACGCCTAATAACCCCCTAGACTCTGATCCGTTCCAAGATCAACTTCCCTCCTCTTCTAATATCTCAACATCTAATCAGGACACATCTGCGTCAGACACCATTGTTAGACCTTCAAGAGTAGAAACATCAGATCAACCTTTTAGAGATTATGATTCAGAGGAAGAAGGAGGTAAAACTCCACAAGAGTTGTTACAAACACAACAAGTGATGATGGACGGTATGTTTTTCTTCCATACTCACATCTTCTCCTATCATCATCTCTTTGAAAACTTTTACCCCTCGCGACCCATTGCCCTATGTCTTTCGTCAGGGTATGACCCTCTGTTGTTCGATCTCACGAAAATCATGCCCAGAATAGTAACACTTTCCAATCTTGTCTGTCCCAAGACATGCCACTTGATCCCTTATCAACCCAAGAATGTTCTGTCAAAAACACCATACTAAACTTATCCCCCCCCCAAAGAAACGGATGGGAGTACGATCATAAAAAAACCAAGCTGACTAAAATAAGATCAAGACGAACGTCTAAACCTTCTATCCCATTCTCTTCATAGGCAAAACCATCTCAGTATACAAATAGGTTCAGAACTAGATTTACATCATGATCTTTTAGAAGAGACGGATTTAGCTATGGATCGGACAACTGCTAGATTAGGAAAAGCCAAAAGGAGGTTAGATAAAGTAGCTGGGGAAGCTAAAAAGTATGGAAGCACAGTGACGATTGTTGGTTTAATCTTCGTTTTGTTAATCTTGATTATTGTTTTCAAAACTTGATAAATGGGTATTTGGTATGTAAAGTTTCTCTGTCATCTCTTTATGTCAACTCATTTAAAAAGGTCTACGAAATCATCACAAGTTATCGGAGACGGGGTGATTCTGATAGTTGAGATTTCCGGCGTGGTCTGAAACCTCACTTATCATCGATTTCGTAGTTGGAATCACCGTATATCCCGAAAGTCCGATCTGTCATCAAACCTCGGACCAAGGATGATGGTGAAATTCATGAGGATCGTAAACGGGGTTAACATTTGGGATAAGGGATTTCATACGGGATGTAATTGAAATTGAGATGATGATATATGGATAAAGACTGTATGGTTGATTATGCAGGATCCAGGAGTGAAGGGTCGAGATGGATTAAAACACATTTTGTTGTATTTCTCGAGCTGTATGAAAATAATTATCCAGTCTTTCAGCTACTTTTTCAGCATTTGTTCAAATATTAACTGATTATAACATCTTTTCACACAAACAGTACAATCCAATGCAATTAAAATAACCCCCACTAATATTCCGTATCTCGTCCCTATCTTCAAGCCGCGCACATGGATACAAACTGGGTCTGAGACAAACTCTGTTGATCTTCTACTGAAAAGCACATGAAGATGACCTTTAAACCAATGACATCAACAGGTATTCTCAGAATGTGATTAGTACCCCAACGGAACATGTATACAACTCATGCATAATATCAAATCAATCACCCCATCCCTCTTTCTTCCACCTTCCCATGAAACCATGAGAAACACATCTGAAAGTAGGTGAAGGTCCTGTGAAATCCCATTCGTTAGGTTGAGGAGCAGGTTGTGCGAAACTCCATTCAGGTAAAAGTATCACGTCTCCTATTTTAGTGTTTATCTCTGGTCTACGAACCAGGTCAAGGGGTGTTACACCGTATTGAGCTAGGAGGTAACGGTATACTGCGTCGGTACTGATTGTCAGTTTTACCTTCTTGGTATTGGTTTTTCCCTATTTCACGAGGGGTTTTGAAGGGAAGAATGTCTGATAGTATCGACTTCGTTTGTAGGCGGGAAAGATGTGTGTGATGGTATGAAGTAAGATGGGAGATGCACAGAGCAGGTAAAGATAGAGACGAAGTTGATTAAAGAATGAGAGAAATCATCTCAAAAGAGGGGGGAAGTGGAGAAAGAGTACTGAGAGGTAAATTTTGAAGGAAATGAAAAAAATAAGCAAAGGAGGAAAGGGAGAAGTCAGTGTCACTCACAATGGTCCTGGTCCAGTTAAATCCAACTTTCCATCAGTATAATTAAATCGTATCAAGAGGAAGACGTACTGCTCTGACAGTACCATCAAGATTATTCTCTTCTATCCCTTTTTCAATATTATTCACTACGGTCTCTAGTACGTCGAGCATGATGGGATGGAATGGTTTTGCCTTGGGTTTGTTAGTTTCACTTCTTTTGTTTCCACTGATTCTCCTGATAGGATTCTCTCATAGATGACCCTGGTTATAACAATTGAGATGGATGTAATCACGGAGAAGGGGTTACGAATCGGTATTGAAAAGGGATTGAAAAGCCGTAAAATATGCCAAAATCATGTGTGATAATCATCACTCAGTCGAGACGAATTGCTCAACGAGAGGCTTGTTTTCAATTTTTTTGGCAGATGAGATGACGGGGGAATCGAGAAGAACAACATTGGGGTGACTATCGGGCTTAATCATACAGGGAACAGAAGCAGTACTCACCACAATCGTCCACTGTACCACTTGCAAAGCCCTGCAATAACCACAACACCAATTCTCTCCTAAATCCCTTTCGAAACTATCCCATTCTATACTGGCCACGAAAGCCACATCGTCATCTCCTATCCCCCCGCGATAACTGTCTGCGTAATTCCAAGGAGATTCAGGAGTTTGTGGTTCAATAGAAAGGTTATCATATGCAGGATGACGGGAATATGATTGAAGCATACGATTTATAGCTTTGAGAGATGGGGGCATGAGAGATTGAGCATCTGTTCCCCATAAGAATGGATGTGAACGTGGTTGAGTGTCAGAATCGGTATAGATACCACCGTGAATGAGTATCATAAGATATCTGTGACTATCAGCTCATGACTTTCGTCTCATAACGACGTTCCTTTTCCTACACAAGATATGAAGGAGTAAGAAATATTAACGCAGGTAGAGTATGATGACATAAGAAGGAAGAGAAGAGAAAAGACGACAATTGAGATGAATAGAAACTCACCTCAAAAGATCACTTCTCAAAACTTGTTTGGGTAAAGCATCCCATATTCTCCTAAATTTCTCTTCCCCCCTCCCAAACCCATCACCCTTGATAGCATCAGAAAACCATTCTTGCATTCTATCATCATCAGCCACTTCTACCTCCCAACCCACCGGACCCAACCTCCGTTCCCATTGGTTGAAGCCCTCCGGTACTTCTTCCTTTCCTCCTTTGCAGGTACTGAACACCTTACGTCTCATCGGTTGATCCAACAACGGAGGGGGGACATGATGGCCGAGATTACGAAGCATTTGTTTCAAAGCAGGTTTGGATGGGCTTCCTTCGAAGTAAGTATCGACAAATCGATTTAATCTATCCAAATAAGCTGTGAGGTTGCCACCCAGTTGATTATGTTCAGGAGTACCGATAGCCCATGCCATCCATTCGGCATCATAATTTTTCTCCTCGAGGAGAGACATACGTTCGTCTTCGTATGCCTGGCCCCATGTTGACGGAGGTGCAGTAAGAGGGTTTTGAGCTCGAGGTGGTTGAGTGGTCCAATCTTCGATCCATCGAGCATAAGGAAATGATCTCGTTCGAAGAGCTTGTATGGGGGAGGAAGATGGACTGTGAATGAGGAAGATGAGCAAGCTGAGTACTGCCAGTAAAGAGATGAGTAAGCGAGTGGGCGTATATCGTGCCATTACGCCCAGTCGATATATTCCCGTCTTGTTGAACCTTGGTAAGACTGTCAAGTATTCAAAGATGTGAAGCCGAGTTTTACACAATGTGATAAGCACAAAGGCGTCCATATTGGGAATGCGAGATTTTCACCGCAGGTCATAGACGAACCACGCAGCAAAGGCAGGGATAAAGTAGGTATGAAGAAAGGAGGGTGGGAATCGGGGATAGGGAAACATCAATGGATCTAAGCCGGTAGGCCGTTTCAGCTGTAATCAGGATCAAAATGCCCGTTTGGGGGGGAGAAGGGTGTGAACGTGAGCAACGTCGTGATAGGGGTCTGTCAGTGCATGTCAGGAGCTGTCAATGAATGGAACATAATCGCAATTGAGCAGGAGGATGATCTGCAATCAATACAACGCTCACAATGCAAGTGTTACAATGCACGACATTGATGAGGTCACTCGAGACCGCCGAGCTCGACGGCAAAAGCCACGACTAGCTTGGAGAACCTACAAAAGTCAGCTTGGGTGCAGTCAGGGTAGATCAGAGGCTCACTCTTTCATGTGTTTGAATGAGAATTCTGGATGATCCGTCGTGTCCTGGCTAGTGTGGATATTATGGTTCGAGTTCTCAAAGGTACTCTCAATCCTGAAAAGAGTCGTAAGCTCCATCCCTGGATCAAGACGACGTCGAACTCACGCGAAGGCCGATGGATAGCCCGCTTTACCGAACGACGCATGATCAGAGCATGCGTAACCACATTTCGTCTTGACTGCAGGGATGTCGACTATTTGATCAGCTTCTCTCCAGTCCACCCGGATCAGCTGCGACATACGGTACAGATCTACCAATTCCTCCACAAACTCAGTGAGACCAGGATCGACGTAATCCTGGATAATCCCCACACTTTCCTTAGTTCCGACCTTGATCCAAGCAGTCATGTCCATTTGCAACATGGCCAGAACTTTCCTACCCGCGTCTTCGTAAGCCTTAGCGATAGCCTGTGAGCCGAGCAAGCCCCCTTCTTCCGCCGAATAGTAATGAAACTCGACAGGAGTAGAGGGCGTGAAGTTGGCCTTGATCAAAGCGGAGAAGCCCTCAAGAGATGAGGTGGTACCAGAGCCATCATCGTCAGCTCCACTGTTCATCAGCACATTCAGCACACTACCGAGTACCGCAGACATAACTGACGGTGCTGGGAGGAAAGGCCATTGGTTGGTGGAATCCTGATGGGCGCCAATGATAGTTACCGGAGCTGAATCCGCCTCAGGGGTAGCGGGGGCGAATCGGACAATGATCGAGTTCTGTCCCCAAGGGTGGGGGAATTCTTTGATAGTGATGTTGGGGTGGGAGGAAGCGATCTGAAATCCTCATTCAGCTGAGATGACTTTCGCTAGGGATGAGATCCACCTCTGTTATAGTGGACAGCAGGAACTTTTGGCTCTGTTTCCCAGTCTCCGATCGATAGTATCTCGTTCTAAAGCTGAGGATCAGCTCAAACGATCGCTTGAGGTTTTAGAGAAGATGATCCACCTGGTGAATTTCGAAAGGAACTTCTTCATATGTTTTATATCCAAAGACTTGTGTATTCTCTTGATCTCCTCGCTATAATTACCTGGCGTTGGGTATGCTATCCAATCAGCGACACCGTAGACCTCATCACTTGTTCACTCACTGTACTTGACACTGGCAGATGATGGCAGTAAATATCCTGAGAATCCCAAAGTGGGGGTATCAGTGCTACTCTTCAGCTCTCGGTCCTTTCCCTTCGACCAAAATCTCACATGTCCATAAACCTCTTCCCGTCCGCTTTGGCTTGTATTTTCTCCAGCTCGCTTATCCACCTATAAAGTCAAGTCAGTCTTTACGTATGTGGAGGTGGAGACATACACGGGTGGTTCATCCTCTGCGAATTGCACCAGGCGCAGTTCACTCAGATCCAATTGAAGCCCATGATCTGTCGCCGGGTCGACATGTGGGAGAAAGGTCAACTGCTCTCGATCTCTCTTGAAGGAAGGTACGGCAGACGCCAGCAGGGGAAGAGCTAAGAGAGCTGTTGAAAAGTACATGACGGGGGGGTTTGGTGCAGATGGGTGATGAGATGGTGTGAGGACGACTTGCAAGTGACGTTGGTACGTTGGGGGGGTTGTCCGAATGGGGCAATAAAGCGGACATTCCCGCTTAATCGCTTCCGACGGAACTTCACTCGTCCTACACTTTCCTCATTCCGACAAGAATTTCCCACTCAAACCTAACATCAATCGTGATCTTGTTTTGTTGCTCCAACTTGATAGTGCTCTTCCCATCTCTTTACTTCTTTCACATCTATCCTCACATCTTCTTCTCTTCCCTGCTACCTGCTCAACATGATGCTTGTCTCTCGTCCCGTCCTTCATGGTGCCCCATGTCTGAGGATGTCGACACGTCAATTAACTCGGACTGTCCTTCGTTCATTCTCTGCGTCAACCCTGCGCTTTCAACAGGTCAGTTGGTCGTTTTTTGATATATCTAATCGAACAAGCTGATTCAAAAGCTCAAACATACACCTTTGTACGACTTTCACGTCTCACATCAAGCCAAGATGGTTCCGTTTGCAGGATGGTCCATGCCATTGAGTTATGGTGATGTCGGACAGAGTGGGTTTTCCCTTCTTTCCTCGCCTCATCTCAAATCCACTTATGATGGAAATGAATGATCCCATCATTGCCTCATCTCGAGACCATCACCTTTGATCTTCGAACCATGATGACTTACCCCCGCTGTCTGCACCTTTATGGCGACACCTTCTGTGCCGCAGCACCAAATATGGGAATGCATAAGAGCTTGACTGAACCCAAGTCGCCGCCCATAACCACGTTCGAACTTCTGCCGGATTATTCGATGTCTCTCATATGTTACAACACCGTTTTTCCGGTCCTACCTCTCAATCCTTCCTCTTGTCACTTTGTCCATCCTCCCTTCATTCCCTTTCACCCTTCACATCCACGCTCTCTGTCTTCCTGAATGAATCCGGGGGGATCATAGATGATACTATCATCACCAAACACTCTTCCGATTCTTTTTACGTCGTCACAAATGCTGGACGTTCCACTGAGGATTGTGAAATGTTCCAAACCGCTTTGTCCAAATGGAACGCCGAGCATCCTACGGATGTTGTCAAGTGGGAAGTATTGGAAGGATGGGGATTGTTAGCTCTACAAGGACCCAAATCGTCAGAAGTCTTGCAGAGTATTACTGAGACATCTTTGGAAGGGGTGAAATTTGGTCAGAGCGTATATGCTGAGATTGGGAAAGATAAGATCAAGTGTCATGTGGCAAGAGGGGGTTATACGGGTGAAGATGGTTTTGAGGTGATTTATTAAACGTTTTTTCATCGTCAATCAAATTTGACATGTTCATCAAAAGATCCCTTCCCTCAGAATCACTCTATCATGAGTTTGACATGAGGAGTGGGAAGAGAATTTGTACTGAAAGATAGATCTCCATACCTCCTGAGAATACAATCTCAATAACTGAAGAAATCTCCAATCATCCCGATGTCCAATTGATAGGTCTAGGAGCCCGCGATTCCCTCCGTCTAGAAGCCGGCATGTGTCTATATGGTCATGATCTAGACGAAACGATATCTCCCGTCGAAGCTGGGTTGAGTTGGGTAATAGGTAAAGATCGTAGAACCTCAGAAGGAATTCCTTTTCCGGGAAAATCGAGGATATTGGAAGAATTATCAAATGCTCCATCAAGAAGAAGAGTGGGTTTCGAAGTTGTGGGTGCTCCCGCTAGAGAGGGATGTAAGGTTTTTGATGCCTCTGGAGAGAAAGAAATAGGTCAGTCTAGGATTTCCTTTTTCTCCTCATTTGTCATTTCCTAAACAACATTCCAGATCTCATCCTATTGAACAACTCACAGAATCTCTAGTATCGCCAACGGGGATTGTCTTTATGGAATCATCTTTGGCCATCATCAATCAAGTCAACCAATAGGAGGGGATAAGAGAGTGCAAAGGCTATCCGAGTGCAGATGTCGTAACACACCAGATAATTGGATGTAGATTTAAGAAGAGAGCTAATCATTTAGGTGTGATAACTTCTGGTATACCATCACCTACGTTAGGAACTAACATAGCTATGGGATACGTGATTAACGGTCAACATAAAAAAGGTACAAAAGTCAAGATTGAAGTTCGTAAAAAGTTACGGAAAGGAATAGTAAAATCCATGCCTTTCGTACCAACCAAATATTACAAGTGACAGGCCAACCTTGTGATTTGCTTCCAGCGTATTGTTAGACTATGCATTTCTTGAAGGTTCAAACATTTTTTATGAAACACCCTCATTCAACACACTTCTATCAAGTCTCTCTCTCGGTGTAAATGGTTTTCCTTCCGGAATACGTTCATGCGCTCAGTTGGGGCGAGTTTGCTTATACCATATGTCTATAGATGGAGAGATGGGGATGAAGATATATGTTAATGCAGAGATATAGTATTATTACTAGTACTAGATGCTAGATGCTAGATAGTGAAAACTATTGTCCTTAATGTACACACTATCATCGGCTGATTCACAAAAACGTCCATATACCTATCAACACTCCCACTACCAGAGTCAATCCCAAACTCTGTCGATTGAGTATATATGTTTGTTCTCCCCAAGATGTGGTCGATCCACTGGAAGATGGTGCGCTATTACTTGTACTTGACGCAACTTTGCTAGATGATCCAATGCTGTTACTTGTTGAACTTGGAGAAGATGAAGTAGGAGAAGCCAGAGAAGATGATTCAGATCCATTACCTATTATACCGACACCGTAAGCCAAGGTGGAAGCTCCTTCCAGAGCCCAAGTGACGCCTCCCATTAGGTGATCGATGAATGTTTGGTTTTGCCATGCTGAGGATTAGCCAAAACCAAGGCGGTCTTGGATATTTGAAGATGGGGTGATGAGAGACATGCGTACAAGGAGCTTTTGAGTTAGGTTGGAATAGAGGGTAGAAGATCTCGGAGGAATTGAGTATGAGTATGAGGGTATTGGTGTAAAGTTGAAGTCAGATATATGCAAGGGATCTGGGAGATAGGGAGTGTAGCTGGTTTTGTGGGGACATGTGGTATAGGACCGAGAACTGGGGACTTACTGGAATTCAAATGTCCAAGGGAAGTGGTAAATGATCGTCCTGCTTTAACAGCTCCCAAGAGGAGGGGTTGTGCTGACAATGGGGATTCGATATACCATGCTGGACATCAGCTATCACATGATAATCCTATATTCCCATGACATCAAAAATTGGCCAATTGGGAAAGCAAACAATGGGAAAAGTGTCCTTTATGGTAGGAGAAAGACCTGAAGGCCTATGAGCTGTGGATTGAAGGAAGTATTGGGAAAGGAAACTGACCGATAGGATGTGGTTCTCCCTGACTTGGGTAACTACCAGAACTAGATCCATCATCTGTTCGTCAGTCCCATTCAGCTCACATTCTCACCTCCGCAAAATTGCTTGTCTGACATGAAGTGAACGATATTCAGAGATTGACTATCACTCACCATTATAACTACTCTCATCCACTGATAGAAGAACCACCGCACCGTTACTCCTTGGATCAGAACGGAAATAATAGACTTCTTCGTCATATGTCCATCGATCGGGTAGAGACGAAGTAGCAGGATGGGTAGTGTTTAGTCTTGTGAATGTCTATTGTTTCAGACCTCATAAGACAGGTGATATTGGGAGACTTACGGCACTTTGGATCATGGGATGATAGTCGAACAGTGCTAGGGATGAGCTATCATACCCCTGATGACAAGGGATCAGAGTTGGGGAGACGGCGCGAGTACAGACAACGCAGTATTGAGGACAGGTGACCGGGAGGTGTATTGAGGTCAGAGGAAGACTGGAGGGGTACTTGGAAGGGAGGGAAGGGAAGAGAAAGCATAAACTCACCTCCTACACTCTGATTGAATGCTGAGTCGTTGTAGAGACAAGCACAACCAGAATGAACAGCCACGATGACACCTCCCGATTGAATCCATCTTGCTAAAGCGGCTTGCTGGTCGGTATTTAGTACTGAGTATCATCAGCACTTCCCCATATCCTTTTCCTCATTTACTGCCCCCACTCTAATCCTCATGTTCTACGCCCCACTCCCTTTCTCCCACGATACCATAACCCACCCCTCTTTCATCGTCCCAGTGCCACCATCTCACTTCCTCGGGCCCAACGTCACCTTGAAATGAACATGTGGAAGAAACATAAGAAGAAGAAGGAACAAGAGAAACAAGGAGGGCGAGACGAGACAGACTTCAAATGATGAATGACTCACTCTCATCAGAGTTCAAAGCGAACATAATCCCATCATACACTCTCAAACCATCATCAGTGAACAAGCTCGCATCTCTTCTCATAAGCTCTTCTTCCACATTCCCTTCGAAACTTGACGATGAACTCACTCTGAGAAGGAAAAAGAGACATTATAATTCCCCCCTTGTTCTCCTAACACCTGTTTGGCAGTATCGATAGAATCATGTCTATACCCCGCTGTGGCAGTGAAAACCAACATGTTGGGTATTTGTTGTGCCATGACCATCGTTTTCACCATTACACCCAGACATATCAGAAGATTGAGCATGAGTCTGACTGAGGTATAATGTCAAACTGTGGATATGGGCGCGAGAGAGGAAAACAGGAAGCAACAAAAGATCGGGGATCTCGGGGTGAGAGAAGGGTTTAGTAAGTTAAGCGGAGCCCCAGGATTCGGCTACGGCATCAAATCCTCCCCGGGGTGAACCACACAGTTTCAGCGTGTTCAGAGAGAGGAAGCAACATTACTCAAGTAACTTAGTGGAAAACTCATGTTCATTCCTTTCTCCTTTTACGCCCGTGATTTCGCTTCTCAACACGCACCTTATCCCTAAACTCACCCCACTCAACGAACAAAGAGACCTTTCGAACGACTCTCTATCCAAAAGAAACACCAAATCTCCAGTACTTTCTTCAAACTCCTCGGCTCCCTCCTCTTCCTACCCTCCTTCCATCCACCAAAACAAAGACGAAATCATAAGTGCTCAAGACTTTCATCGCACAACAACTTAGAAACATATACCAACCATCTCAGATATCCCACATGAATGGGAATCTTTCATTCTCTTTTGAATTGTCGGTTCTTCCCTTCCTCATCTCGACCCTTGAACGCAGGAGACATTTCTCATCCTTACCCTTTGACACCAAAGATTCATCCCGTCTCGTCAATTTCTTCCATACCCATCAACACCAATCTCATCGAGCAGAAACAAAGTATCATCACCTCTCCGGGAAAATACAACCATGTAAAACTTCCTATTTCCCCAAATCGAAGGTATTCTATCTTACCTCCCCTTCCGCCTCGACATGTCAATCCTGTTCACAATCGTCAACACAGCTCAGAAGATCCTTCTCATGTCCATATGGAAGAAAAACGATATATACCTCGCCCTCGACAAACCTCTGGAAATCCTCATGTCCACCGTCATATCGTCAATCGCGGAGAGGGGACCAACGAAAGGAAAAGATATTCTACGATACCAAAGAGAACATCGCTTCACCAATCACATACCCATTGGACTTCACCAGATCTGATAAGAACATACGACCATCAACAGCATTCAATAGGTGGGTCAGGGAGTGCGGAAAGATCAGAACCTTCCGCTTCGTCCACTTTGGTACAGGATGATCCTACACATTTACAGAATTCCTTTGATTTCGATGACTCTAAACGTGGTGTTCACGTCGCTTATGGAGCACACGAGGATGACAGAGGATGTGGAAGGATCAAAGTGCGAGAAAGGCAAAGGGTAAATGCGGCGGGGGTAGTGGGAGCTCCAAGAGGGAGCTCAGAGGATTACATCTCACCTAGAATGTCGATACGGACTATAGGCTCAGTAGGGAAGGGAGGATCACCAGGGAGGAGATTGAGGAAAGTGAGAATGGTAGAAGGTGATTGGGATTGGTTAAGGGATGGAGATTGGGGTGATCCAAGTCCTCTTGATCAAGCTGTGAGATGAAGAGGGATGTCCGTGGGGTACTGTAGATGGGAAAGGATTGTCTCTTCATCGTATTGACGTGGGAACGGTTTTGGTGTAGAGCCATGGGATGAGGGAAAAGTGGGGGTGGGCGTCTTATGGTCACACAAACCTAGAAGTGGAGCGAGAAGCGTGGGTGGGGACATGGGAACTTGGGGACAGCTAAGGGTGGGGATTTACGACTTTGATGGACCTTTACGATTTACGTTTTCTTACGATTATGATTTAATGACTCATGGCATTATACAGTACGATTACCCGTATGCATCGACGAACTTTATTACGTTCACTCACATGACCTGTATGGGAGACTATTGTTTTTTTTTCCGACGAGGATCTGAAGGTAACTCAAGCCAAGCTCATATGATACTTGGAAGCTTGACCCTCGACAACTTGAAACTTGACTGCTTGACAATGGATATAGGTTGACATTGGATATAGCTTCTCAATGGAGATAGCTTGATATTCGATATCTTGACACTTGACAGCAAATTCAGATGACCGCATGCAGAGTGTCAAAACATGACACGTAAAGAACAATGAAATCACATCCCATGCACATTGTCTCATTCAAATGCCTGATGTATACGTTCGAATCAAGTACGAAATGTATCTCAAAACGACCAGCGTTAAACGTCAAAATTGATTATACGAGATTCTGAGATTCGAGCATCATGATGATTGCTATTCATTAGCGTTTTCTTCTTTAGCTTAATCTCCAGAAGAGAGATCACATCCTAGCTAGCCCACATCATATTTCACAGAGCCCACTAGGGGGGTCCGTTGTAAATCGGGTAAGGAAAGATGTTAAGAGATCATAGCGGGGAGAAGTGTTGTAAATCCGGCAGAATCTTCAAGATACTCATATGAAAATCTTGAAAGTTATGTCATGTAAGAAGAAGATAAATGTGATTGGTGTAAAAGACAAGGATAATCAAAGAAGATGATATATATAAGGATGAAAAGAATTAAAAGAAGTGTTTAAGGTAACTCACAATGAACGATTTCAGGTACTGTATCAACTCTTAAATCACATTTCAAATCCACATCTTTTTCTTCCGGTTCTTCATATTTATCTCCAACACCTGTAAAACCTTTAATCTCACCATCCCTTGCTCTTTTATACAAACCTCTCCTATCAACCTTTTCACACCATTCTAATGGTGTAGCTACCCAAACCAAAAAGAAATTCCCACCACCTGATCCTACCACAACATCTTTTAATGCTCTTCTAGAATGAGAATAAGGAGCAGTAGGAGCTGCTATGACTGCAGCACCTGCTTTTGTAAGTTCAGAAGCGACGAATCCAATTCGGAGCATGTTGATATGTTTGTCTTCTGGTGAATGACTTAAATCGGGGGAAAGTTCCGCACGGACTGCTTCGCCTAAAAGGAGGGATACGGAACGAGTACCGTTTTGTTGAAGAGTCACTTGAAGGGCTCTGGCTATTGTATCTTTACCGGAATTGTGAAGACCTGTCAGGAGGACTGGGGGTTAGATTATTGCTTAATCATCTTTAAGACTTGAAGAGCGGGTATGGGAACATGAGGGGATGACGAGAAGGGAAAGAAGAGTTGAGATGTGGAATAGGACCGAATAAGGAGGGACGAGGGAAAGAGGGAAAGAGGCAAAGAGGGAAAGATGGAAAGAGGGAAAGAGGGAAAGATGGAAAGAGGGAAAGAGGGAAAGAGCAAGAAAGGGAGAAGTGCAGAAAGGGGAAATGGAGAGGAAGAAAGATGACCCACTGGTAAACCCTTGCTTGGGTCGAGGAGGATAAGACTCCCTAAGGACTTTCACAACTCCATCATACGAAAACCAATCTGGTATATGAGCTCCAGTCCGAAGACGTTTTCGTAATTCCGTCCCTGAGATATCGGCTGTCGGAGTTCCTTTTGGTACTTCGTCCACTGGTTGATATTCGTCTGAACCGGGGAGATAAGTCATAGCTTGGAAAGGAACCATTTCAATCGATAATTCATCTTTGAATTGCGCTACGAGTGCTTGAGCGTCGTACTGTTATCAGCGTCATTACACCTTCCATTTTGATTTATAAATCCATCTCCCTTTTCCTGTTATTCAACCTGCCCTAATCCACTTCTCTTCCTACCATTCGGTTCTCTTCTTGTATCTGCCCCATGAGGCTGAACAGCACACTGAATGGACAGGTGTAGCCTAAGAATGATGTGAAGGAAGAAGGGGGAGGAGACGAAGCTATCATCTGTCGTCATGAAAGTAGATTAAAGGCCGCGAAAACAAAATTGAAGGGCGAAGAGAAGACGAGTCTGATCACTCACAGGTCCATAGAAATCCTTGCCTTGTGAATTCTTCCCGGGTCCAGCATGATCCCTCCCCACGATGAAATGCGTAGCTCCATAGTTTTTCCTTATGATAGCATGCCACAAAGCCTCCCTCGGTCCAGCCATACGCATAGCAAGTGGTAACAAAGCCAAATGAGCCATTCCTTCTGGATAAGAAGGCATAAGAGCCTGATATGCTCTCACACGAGTGTAATGATCCACATCGCCAGGTTTGGTGAGTCCTACCACGGGATGAATAAGAACGTTGGCACGACGTTGACGAGCCGCACGAACTGTGAGCTCTCGATGAGCTCGATGCATGGGATTACGAGTTTGAAAGGCGACTACTTTTCTCCAAGCGAGTTTGTGAAAGTGAGCTCGGAGTTCGGATGGAGTGTCTGGAATCAGTGACGTCTTTTCCTTTTCATATCTTCTGTTCACCTCTCCACATCCTTGACCTGAAATAATTGTATCTCAGTCATGACCCTACAAACTCCCGAACCATAGGTGAGAGAAGAGAAGGGAAGTATTACAAGTGAGGGCTGTGTATGCTACGATGATGATGTTGACCAACAATATTGAGACGGCTCTAGGATATGGTCAGGGTATGCCATATACGCGGTCATAGGCTTAGATATGATCTGATAGGATAGAGTCAAAGAAGAAAGAAGGGAGACTTACATCGTAAAGCGACATAGTCATAGTGCGTAGGTTTCTGTATAGCCTCTATCTTTCCTCCCACATAATAATCCTGAGTATGCTTGTGGAGATAAGTGACGGCTGGATGGGCGAGATCATCTGCACCCATCACGGCCTCTGCCTCGAGGTGCTTGTCAGGTTTGTAAATGTCCTCCACTAGGAGATCAGCGACGAATCCCGCTATGTTCCCATCAATCTTCGTTGCAATTTTCATCGCCCAGAGGCTGTGTAAAACATTTCCAAATTGATACCCAAGGCTTGATGATCATCATATTGATCGTCTACCTCAAGCGAGCCCTGATACCATATATGGAATTCTCGACAGGGCCCTAACATCGAGCATTCAGTCTCCGGTAGCTTCCGGGGGCAGATGTCCAGGAGGGGAGTAGCAGATCACAGCAAAGATGAGTTCACTGAGGAAGGAAGAGAGCGGCTGATAAGTAAATGAAGTTTAGGACAGATCTACTCACCAGTCAATATAGCTAATGCGGCTTCATCTCTCGGATCACGCAAAGCTACCCTAACACCCTTCTCCAAACTCAAAATCATGATGTCTTCCTCGGAGACGTCGAGGGTGATAGGAATGGGAAAGACGATACCCTGATGTTGGCCGTTAACGGGAGCAAGTCGTAGAGTGTCTCGAACGCTGAGGTCAGTTACAGTCATGGACAACGTTGGTATATCTCTCCGTACATGGACAGAGCACCAAGGTGTGAGAGTGAGGATCTGGATGGTTCGGAAAACTCACGAGATGTAGTCAACTTCAGTCATGAATCCCTCCAAAGGGGAGAAACCACCATTGAGGATCAACTCGAGATCACATAGTTGACGCTGACCATCAGTTTGGTGTATGCGTTCATGACAGTCGGCTCACCTCTGTCAAGAAGATATCTTTAAGATTTCTAGCTTGCTCTACGAGTTCATCGTGACGGTGAGCATCACGAGCTACGAGGTCTTTGAGAATTCCACCGTGAGGTGTATTGGCCATGACGATTACGCAAGTATGTTGTTGTAGTTTGTGACTGAAAGACAACTTGTGGGTAAAGAGATGGGTAGATGATGAAGGTAGAGCGACAATGTCCTGCTTTTGTACTTCAAAGAAAAGGAATGGATATATCAAGTGTTGGAATAAAAATCACACTTCCCGAACGGTATTCCCAAATGACAATGGTCGGTACGTTGCATCATCGGAAAAAAAAGACAGGGATTCGTCATAGCCGCGAGATGTAAGCTTCCGAACCTTGCGGACGTCTCTATATGTCTTTCGGGACCCTGACTATCACATACTACAGGCTGAGCCTCGAGGCAGTGAACAACTGGAATAAGATGAGAGAATGGTCACGCAATCCAATTTCAACCTCCAACATTTCCGCGGTTATCGCCGTTCTCACTCAGGTACCATCATCGGGCTCGCTTAAGTTTATCCCCTCTGGATTAAACAAAAGATATTAAGAGAAAATAATCAAAAGTTGAACATGTTCCGAACCACACCAGAGCACTCCAACAACTAATCAACGACCGACTTTCATTTGGACGAACAAAGGCAAGAGTAGTGTCAAAAGACGACAAGATGGTCAAATCTCACGCTTCTAGGGGTAAATTGCTCACTGCAAACTTACCACAACTACAGAATCTGATCAAGGTGAGTCTTCATTCAACTCACCTTCCAGGTCCTCCGTCTCGTCTGATGACTATTACGGGCTCGTGAGCTCGTAGACGACGCGCAGAGGAAGGCATCGGGACGATAAGAGAAGGGCAATTGACACTCAGCGGGACCCAAAAGGATATCATGAAGAATTTCTCACTCAATACAATCACTACACTTCTCTCCTCCGTCTTCATACTCTTGCCCCCTCTACATCAACCCCAAATGGGTCAGACAAGTCGGCCGAAAAATTTGCAGAACTCGTCACTTTCATATCCCAAGTGGCACAATGTTATCCGGAAGAAACCAAAGAGTTACCGTCACAGCTGAAAGGGCTGTTGTTGGGTACGAATGGGCCTTCTGTCAAAGGTGATATGCGTCGGACCGTTTTGAAAAACTTGGTCATGTTGCGGAACAAAGATGTGATTGATTCCATCGAGTGAGTCCGAAGTTCTCTTCGATGATTGACACTTCTCATACTGGATATCGAGAATGCGTCTGATCCTGGGGGATGATTTTAAATACGGACGATTGCCTACCAGGTTGATGTGGGTGCCCAAACTGATCAAATAGACTCCTGCAGACCTTACTCCCATTATTGCCTCACGTGCCATCGAGTCTGCGATCTTTCATCCGGCATACTATCCTCACCGACCTCAAAACCTCCAACGTCAAGACCAAGAATCATCGCCTCAATAGGGTGGTTCAAGGTTTGCTGTTCGGGATGGTGGAGAGCGGTATGCAAGCGGAGGTGGTAGGTGATAAAGGTAAGGGGAAGGGGAAAGAGAAAGGTGGAGAGGCTATGTGGGCCGTTATGATGGTTAGCGAATTGTGGAAGAAAGGTGTTTGGTGAGTTTGAAGCTGTCACATCACAGAACCACTCTCATTTCCCATCTCTTCCTGCTCTGTGTCTCATCTGCTGTTGCATGTTGTGCTGAGGAATGGGCGAAGGATTGTATTGCAGGAAAAACCCGTGCTCACGTGAACAGGACCGACGCAAAGACAGTCTCTATCGTCGCTCTCGCCGTATTTCATCCAAATACCAAAGTCCAATCTGCGGCCCTGCACTTCTTCCTCGGAAGCGACAACGACACCGGGGCCGAATCGTCAGATGAAGAGGACGAAGTTCGAGAGGCTAGAAAGGATGTAAAGAAGATGCAGCACAGCTTGGAGGTGGGTAAGACGAGGAAGAAGAAAGAGAAGCTACTTAAGAAAGTGCAAAAAGAGGCGACGAAGGTGAGATAACCTACATTCACTGCTAAGCCATGACCATATCTCCCCGAATGACGACACTTTCCCTCATGTACTCCGTCAGTCCGTATCAGCTGACGTGGCAGAAACGAAAACACAGAGACGCCGGTTTGGGAGCTAAAGCGAATTTCCCCGCTCTTGAACTGTTGCATGATCCCCAAACGTTTGGCGAGAAACTGTATGACAACTTGCACAAGCATGGTCAGTTATATTTCGTCTCTGGCTACCCTTCAAAGAGATGCTCATGAAACAGACAAGCAATATTCCTTGGATCATAAGCTTCTCATCATACAGCTTTTGTCAAGGGTCATGGGCACACACAAATTGTGTATCCTCGGGTTTTACAGTTTCATTGTCAAGTACGTTGCTCTCGTCGTGATCTTGTGACCTGCTCTCACATTCCACTCTGAGACTCCTATCACCTCTGATCACACACCTCTCACGCACCTGAGAGTCATGGTTCGGTGGAGATCATGACAAGGTTATGCTCAGCCGAAGCAAGGTGCTGACAATAGATACTTGACGTATCACCAACTCTCCGTCACCCTCATCCTCGTCGCCCTCGCACAATCAGTCCACGATCTTACTCCTCCTGATGTCTTGACCCCTGTCATCCGTAAACTAGCCCAAGAGTTTGTCCATCCGGGTGTTGGCTCGGAAGTGGTAGCAGCCGGTATCAACGCAATCCGGGAGGTGTGTAGGAGACAACCTTGGTGTATGGAAGAAGACCTCTTGAGTGATTTGATAGAATATAGGAAGAGTAAGGATAAAGGTGTGATCACTGCAAGTAGGGGATTGTTGCAGTTGTATCGGGAGGTGAACCCTAGTATGTTGAAACGACGTGAAAGGGTGAGTAATTCTTGTCCACCCTTATCAGTCATCTCAGAGATAATTCACTCGAGTGGCTCTTGGGATCCTGGTGAAGTGTCCGTGGGAAGATGCTGACAGTCAGGGTAAAGCAGCAGCTATGGGAGAAGTCAATCAAGCTCCAGCTTACGGTCACACGGATGTTCCTCAGGGTATTGAAGGGATCGAGGTAAGTCGCCGTCTCCCTACTGTGCCACCTTCACACCTTCCCATCTTACCTCCCCCACATCTTCCCGTCTTTTCCTGTACTACTCTCCCACCTGTTCAATCGGCCCACTTGACTGATACCCCCGACTTTCCATGCCTGTTGTCAAGCCATGACCTGACCACAAGCTGCTGGAAGAACATCTTGCCGCCAAGCAGAAAGAAGTCAACCCTGATCAATCTGCTTCCGATGTTGAGCTGGACCTGGACAAAGAAGACGAAACTGGATGGGAGAATTGGGACGTGGAATCTGATTCCGGATCAGAGTCAAGCGGATGGCAAGATGTGGCCTCGGATGAGGATGATTTGGAAATTTCAGACAGTGATGACGAAGGTCCGAAAGTGAAGCGGGCGAAACTTGCTTTGGTCGAGGAAGAGAAGGGAGAGGAAGGTGGAGAGGAGGAAGAAGAAGATGGGAAATCTGTGGTCTCTGTCGCTCCTTCAAGTATGACGGTTGCCTCGGAGAACACTAAGAAATTGTCTTTGTTGGCTCAACAAAAGGTATGTTCATCCCTGTCCCCCTCTCTTCCGCCTTCACACTATCTTGTATCCTTTTTCCTCCTCCATTGACAAACCGCTTCAGGAGTGTCCATGAAGTCTGTTCATATGACCGCGCAACAGTGTACGAATGAAGATCGACATAAAGTGTCGGGATAAAACTTACGGTCAGATCCTCACACCTGCCGATTTCACACTCCTCAACGAGCTCCGTCTCAAGGCTGCCCAATCTTTGGTCAACACCACTTCTTCCACCGGAGCTAAACGCAAACTTGCCGCCTTGGAAGCTTCCAAGAGACATGTCGGAGAAGACGAAGCTTCTAGGTTTTTGACTGAGAATGAGATTCTCGGTCCGAGGAAGAGAGCCAAGGATGATTACGAGGCGAGGATTGAAAGTATCAAGAAAGGTCGAGAAGGTCGTGAGAAGTTTGGGAGTAAGAAAGGTAAAAAGGATAAGGAAAGTAGTAGTACGAATAGAGAGAAGACTAGGAATAAACCTATCATGATGGCTGTTCAGTGAGTGTGGTGGTGCTTTCTTGGTCTACGATTTCCCTTCTCTTCACCGAATACGCTTTAATCCATACCTTCTCTGATATGGTACATGATCTACAAGCTGCAATCTTGGAAGAGTCGCTAACGATCAGCTCGAACAAGGTGGTGCAGAAGAAGAAAGCGTCATTGCGAGATAAACAAGTGAGTTGGGTTTTCTTTGTTGATGATCGAAGTTGACAGAGAGATCAAATTGCGTGCATCTATCGTGAAACGAAAGAAACAGAAGCGTTGAGTAGGTTGTATATATAGTCATGACCTGCTTGCATGCCTGTCCATAGCGATAGATAGATGTGGTTGCGAGTTGAAGCATGAAAGGTCTTTGTTCCGATCGGTCAAGTCAATTTGACGCTCGGACAGTTTATTGCCCTATGTTGTTCCTGTCCCCTGTCGATATGTACCCTGAAATCGTTCTCTCCGCCGTGGCCCGTGCACTGGTGCCATGGTGCACTTACTCTTACCAAACAAGTCGTCCCCTCGTTCAACCCTCTCTTCTCCTCTCCTCCTCCCGCCCCTCTCACCTCTATCTAACCCCACTCTTCTCTACCACCATCCATAATCAACTCACACGAGTACATCTCCCCATCTCTACAAGTAACGCTCTTTATTTGATCATCTTGTCACTGCGAAGAGGAATAGAGCGGGCAATAAGAAGATTGGATATTTTTTACGCAACTGCCACATCTCGACGACACAACAAAGGATACCCTTTCCGTCCTCTCTCTCCTGCTTTCTTTTCTCTCTCTCTCTCTCTCCTCTCACTTTGTCTCTTTCCCTACCCCTTCTCTCTGGTATCTCTGATTGCGGCAAAGACGGACTTTTCACTCGCCACTCATCACGTTGGGAAAGAGGGACGCATCCGGTCATTGGGTGGAGTCAATCAAACTTGAGGTTGTTATGGAAAAAGAGTTTATACCTATCGTCACTGTATCTACATCACAACCACAACCACAACCACAACCACAGCCAACATTTTCATCGACATCACCACTAGCAACAACATCGACACCATCTTCTTCTTCATCATCAACGACAACCACTCCAAGGGGGCTTACAGAACCCGACTAGAGGTAGTCTACTG
>NW_006711225.1:737987-763065 GCF_000271645.1 Tremella mesenterica DSM 1558
GGTAGAGCAGACAGGACTCTGTCGGATATTGCCCGAGACTGTGCTAAGTGATCCCACACTTACTCGTCGCACTACCCCATCTCACCTCTTGTCTTCCCGCTTTTTCACTTCCACGCTATACAATCTTTCACCTCCACGCTACTTCATCCCAACGTTGACTCAACGTGTGGTCGTGCTGTTCTGTAAGACCTTATCTTACAGGGGCTATAAAGACCTTTACATATATCATCAAGATGCAATCTGATCCAATAGGTCCAAGTGGAACATCACCTACCACCCCCATTCCCAAACCTTCAACCGCAAAAACAATCACCAAACCTCAAAAAAAAAAGAGAAGAAGAAAAGGTTTAGCAGGTTTATTCCTTGCTCTTGGATGTTTATCAGCGGAAGAATTCGAAGATTCACCTAAAAAACCTTCAAAGTCATCTAATCAAACTACGAAACCTTCAGTATCCACTAATCCTACAAAACCTTCATCACAAATCCAAACACAAACGGAATCAGAATCGAAAGCACAGGATTCGAAATTATCTTCTACTCCTACTATCACATCTCCTGAGAAGAAAGAGAAAGAGAAGGACACGGTTGTCGACTTGATTGAAGAGAAAGAACAGAATAGGGTAGAAGGAAAAGGAAGCGATGAAACTGGTCATCATACTACAGAAACGACAGGTACAACATTGGCAGAACCTATAACAATGGAGGACAAGGGGAAAGAAATTAATGTGCTTCCTGAGGTTGTGGTGGCTCCTGTTGCACCTGTCACTCTTCCCGATGATGAGGTGGGTGTTCATTCTCAATCGTATCTCACTGTCATCACTTTCAGACCCTCCTCTCACCCGCCCCGATCTTAGTTAATCCACGTCAACCTATTGTGCCATTATGCAGAGTTAGGAGCACTGGTAGAGTCCATCGATTCGTAATTACTAGCATGCCAGTCAAACTCATGGTTGCCTTTGTTTTTCTGGTCTCTAATCTCGATCACTCAGCTCACTTTCAGACTGCAGGCGTCACATCATCCGCCGTTCAACCTCCCGGGTCTGGCTCGGACCTCTTTCACACACCTCCACGTCTCCTTCACCGAGAAAGCGACTCTGCCGGAAAAACAGATTCCAAAGATCCTACCGATACGTCAGGTGGATATAGCGGTATATCCGAGTCAGACTTGACGGAATTGGACCAATCAGCTATCTCACAACAAGACGAAGTGGAATATCATCTTCAAGAATACGAGGATGAAGAGGATAGGTTGATAGCTCAAGGTGGAATGGGTATACCGCTAGACGAACATGGTCATCCGGCACCTTTATTACCTCCTATAGATAAAGCACATCTAGGAAGGAAATGTTTGGTATTGGATCTGGATGAAACTTTGTTACATAGTTCTTTCAAGGTGGGTCATAGGTCTTATCCCCTCATCTCATCTCATCTCTTCAACTTATCTGCCTTACGCAATTTCATCACATGATGAGTCGCCGCTTCAATCATATTCCCTCTTGACCTATGGACCGGGGAGATTTGTCGTTACCGTAGCTTCAATTGAATTTTCGGGTACAAGCTGACTCGCAGATGCTCCCTTCCGCAGACTATATAGTCCCTGTAGAGATAGAAGGTCAGGTCCACAACGTCTACGTCATCAAAAGACCAGGGGTGGATAGATTCTTATATGAGATGGGAAAGATATACGAGGTTGTGGTGTTTACTGCGAGTTTGAGCAAGGTGAGTACGAAGTTTTAGTCCAGCTTGAAGCGTCTTTCTTTCTGTGACATGGCGCACACGCCACTATCCATCTTCCCGTCTCTGATCGCGACGTGGGCCTCTGCCACAAAGAGAGGATGGGCGTAAGGGTCAACGATATCCTCACCTTTTGCGTAAACACCATCTACTCACCCAGAATGTGAGACCAGTGAGGGAATGGCGGCGTCTCCAGTAACCGAATGAAGACTTGGCGATTTGCGAAGATGGGAGTTCTCGCTGATGGACAGTATGCAGACCCAGTGTTGGACATGCTCGATCCGAATGGAGTGGTTCTGCATCGTCTTTTCCGAGAGAGCTGTTATAATCATAAAGGGAATTATGTCAAGGTGAGTGGTAATCCGTGTCCACTCCTTCATCCGTCGGAAATACTCACCCGGGCTTTCTGTTTCATTCATCGCCATCCCAAACCCCTGTCTTTTTCACATGTGTGCGCAATCACTCATTTAACATCCGCGTCTGCATCATTTTGCTCAAGTAAAGTCTTCATCCGCCCTTCTTCGTTCCAACGGGAACTGTGCATTGTTGGAAGTATGAATTACTCACACTCAGGATCTTTCCCAACTCGGTCGAGATATGGAATCATGTATCATCCTCGATAATTCACCCGCTTCGTATATTTTCCATCCCAACAACGCCGTGCCCGTATCTACTTGGTTCAACGATCCTCACGATACGGAATTGACGGATTTATGTCCTTTTTTGGTTGATTTGGCCACTGTGGATGATGTCCGAGGTGTCCTCGATGGTGCTGTTTGAGCGAGGTCTTGTATTCCCATGTACTCCCTCCTCATTTTCTCGTCCATCGTCCATCGTCCATATCTTATCCTATCGACCCTTTTTATTCGGTCCTACACTACACAATTATTCCAATCCTTCTTACGGTCAACACACACGAATTCAACAGACCAACATGATTCTCTTCAACATATTCGACATGTACACGCTTTCTTTCTCTTTCTACCAACGTCCCCTTCATCATCTCACCGCCGTCACCCTTACGACATCGGACTAGTCTCACAAGAACCTGAAATTTCCAATCATGCATTCTCTCACTTTTGATACCCGATAATCTGCATCATACCCTTCAACATATACCCCCTCGACACGTCATTCAACGTTCACGACAGACAAGATTTTACGTTCTTGTTCTACTTGATTTCTCTTTGAATCTCATATCGGACATGTTCCTCTTCAATAATTATCCAATGTTCAAAATGGCGATGGTCTAGTTGGAAACTCCACTTTAATAATCCTACTGGCGGTCGGAAGCATCCAGTATCATCCATAATTGCAGGAGGGGAATACTCCGAAGTATTTCAGATGGTGATGTGGTGGTACAGGAAGAAGGCTCACCAAGACCCCACTTGTGATACTTCCTCCTCCCTTGACACTTTAATAAGAAGAACGAATCGAACCGAACCGAATACAATTCCACATTCTCCCGTACGAAATCCTACTCCTCGCAAACCGGACGGGAAAGATGATATAAGTTTGAATTAGCATTAGGAAAGGTAAAAAGATGGTGATGAAACATTCTTCGATGCATGCATTGTTTTTGGTGTATCCGTGGTTTTGTGAGTCCTTGACATGAAGGTTGTACATGTTGTGGACATGTTCCGCTATGTCCAAAAGGAGTCGTCTATGGTCTAGTCATGCTACTCACCTATCACCCAAAGTTGGTGAATTGGTGAAAGAACGGGTAAGATGGGGTTCCGTCTTTGGAACATGACAAAAGTCCATTTCGGCTCTAACGCTTTAACAGTAAGTATCACGGAACCCCGCATCCGTCTTTCCGCTCTCTCCTCTACCCAGATACCAGATGCTCATTCTCTTCCTGAGATCTCTTCTCCCGAGCCTGTTTATCGCACACAACCGCGTACCTTTTGAGAATTTCTCAAGTAAAGAAGCGTCAAGCCTGGGGAATTGGGGAACCGCTTCTTAACGCGGGGTTGACTCCGGTCATTAACCCTTAGCCGATTAGTCCCGAATTCGAAAATCCCCTTCGGAACATGACGGATGGTATCACGCCAACAACTATGGTTATAAACTACTCTTCATATCTACTCATCTCCTATTCCTCCTCCTCCTCTTCTTCTTCATCATCTCTGTGTGTTACTTTGCTACTTTGATCATCTGGATTATTAGTGAACAGTTGAGTTGATTATTTCGGTATTCATCAAAAAGATGTGAGTTCCGATCTGATCCGGTTATATCCTTTAACCGAGTCTGACCGCTGTTTCACCTCTTCCCCCCCATTCACACCGCACACCGGTTGCTCTCATGCTCTCTATTCTATTCTGTTCTCTTCACTACACTTACAACGAATCATCAATCAGACGTAGGAACTAAAACTTATATCATAGTATAACGAATTAACAGTCAAAACATCATAATGTTAGGACATAAACATCATTCTCATCATCATGATGAATTTGAACAAAATCAATTTTTGGGGAAAGAATTGAAATATTTCTCTCAAGCTGGGTTTGATCTAGATAGGATACATATCAGTGTGAGTTTTTTTTTTGTTTCTTTCTTTCTTTTCTTCCACTATATGTTTCGTCCCCTTACCTTCAACTTCTCAGCAGCCCGTGGAAGAATCATTGGGCGGGAGGGTGAGATTTAGATAGGGAAAATCTGAGGTTGGGGGCATGTGCGTACCTTTCTTTCGGGTCATAGCTCGTGTGATCGTTTGTTCGCATGGTGATGTCTACGTCTAACACATGGAGAAGGTGATCAGACTTTGACAGATTAATGAGTTTAAATTTGATCTTGTTACGTATCAACTACTGTATAAAGATATAAACATCGCCATTCGTAACACGATGCTACGGGACAAAGGAGGAAAGAGATGAACCTTAGAATCAGGAGATATGGGAAGGGGATGAACGGAGAAGGATTCAAGAATAATCAACTGATAGATAGCGTAACGCTCCAATCGCTTCTCTATACGAAGATGCTATCCTTAACGAAGGAGCTGTCATCTCTTCTAGTGGAGCTTTGATCAATTTCTCAGGCAAGAAAACTGGGAGGAGCCCGAAAGATAAACGTATCGTTTTTGAAGAGACTAGTAAGGATGAGATTTGGTGGGGACCTGTGAATATCAAGATGGAGTGAGTATGGGATTGATTATTTCTCCCACTTCCCCCCTCCCTCCCTTCCCCCTCCCTCCCTTCCTCCTCCCTCCCGCCCAATACCCACCCTCCTTCCCACCGCCAGGCTATCTCCTATATGGTATATGTGTGCGAGTAGCCGGGGGAAGGTTGGATTCACATCTTTACTGCAATTCGACATCCACTCAACTACATTCCGATCTAACATCCATCAGCGGTTCATGGATTCAGTCTGCATGTGGAGTAGTCCGGGATCAGTTGATCACCTCTGACACACAGCGAACATACTTTTGAAATCAATCGTGAGAGGGCCATCGATTACCTCAACACTCGCGAAAACGTCTATGTCTTCGACGGGTTCGCAGGTTGGGATCCCAAGTATCGAATCAAAGTTCGAGTCATTGCCAGTCGCGCGTACCATGCGTTGTTCATGGTGAGTGTCGCTTTTTCCGTCTCATATACTCGTCCTCTCACTCCAATAACGCCAACGCCAACGAGCGCGAAGGTGAGACGTGTCGCTGACCTCACAGCACAACATGCTTATCCGCCCCACTGCTGAGGAGTTGGCCAACTTTGGCGATCCCGATTTCATCATCTACAACGCGGGTCAATTCCCCGCTAATCGTTTCACCACCGGTATGACCTCCACCACCTCTGTAGAGGTCAATTTCAAACGTATGGAAATGGTCATCCTCGGTACCGAATACGCTGGCGAAATGAAAAAAGGAATCTTCTCCGTCATGCATTACCTCCAACCGGTCAAATTTGGACAACTCTCACTCCACTCTTCTGCCAATCAAGCGAAAACGACCGATGGATCTGAAGGTGACGTCACGTTGTTCTTTGGATTGAGTGGGACTGGAAAGACGACACTCAGTGCGGATCCTAATCGACTTTTGATCGGTGATGATGAACATGTGTGGAGTGACACTGGTGTTTTCAATATTGAAGGTGGATGTTATGCCAAGTGCATCAACTTGAGTGCCGAGAAGGTGTGTTCATCTGTCCCTTTTCTCTCACCCATATCCTCCTCGTCTCTTCTCTTCTCTTCTCAGAGTCCACACACTCTTGCTCCTCCACCACCACCACTTTTGCATCCACATGATCACTCTCATCACAATCTTCACTCAGAACGTTGACACCTCAGGAACCCGAAATCTTCGGTGCCATCCGATTCGGTTCTATCCTGGAAAACGTCGTTTACAACCCTGCGGATCGTAAACCAGACTACGACGATGTTTCCATTACCGAAAACACTCGATGTGCCTATCCTATCGAATACATTCCCAACGCTAAGATTCCCTGTATAGCAGCTCGTCAACCATCAAACATTATCATGTTAACTTGTGACGCATTCGGTGTCTTACCTCCCGTATCTCGTTTAACACCCGAACAAGCTTCTTATCACTTTGTAGCCGGTTACACATCAAAAACACCCGGTACGGAAGATGGTATCCTTGAACCTTCTCCAACATTCAGTACATGTTATGGTCAACCTTTCATCATACTTCATCCCGGTCGTTATGCAGCAATGTTGGCAGAAAGGATGGAAAAAACAAAAGCCAATTGTTGGTTGATCAATACAGGTTGGACAGGTGGGAAATTTGGTACTGGAAAACGTTGTCCATTGAAATATACAAGAGCTATAGTGGATTCTATTCATGATGGAACATTAGCAAAAGCTGAATTTGAAACTTTCCCAGTTTTCAATTTGAGTATTCCGAAACATGTCAATGGTGTACCTAGTGAAATACTTCATCCGGAAAAAGTATGGCAAGATAAAACGGCTTTCAATAATGAAGTTAGAAGATTGGCAGGTATGTTCCAAAAGGCTTTTGCGAAATATGAAGATGCTATTGATCCTGTCGTTAAGAATTCTGGACCTATACTTTGATACATGGAATGATGGATGTTCGGAGAGGAGAGACAAGGAGGGGTGGGATGAGATGAGAGGGGAGAGGATGAGGAGATGTTTTAGACGGTTACGGGTGTAACGGTTTTTGTCTAATGTGTCTTTTTTCCATTTCTTCTATGGCACAAGGCCTCACATGCATGTGTGTATGTCTATGATGTTGTGTTTATTCCATCTACACTCGAACGTTCAAAGTGTGTTTTCTCTGTTTTCGCTGATGATGAATCACTTGCTGACTTCCATTCTCCGCTCCGACGGCCGACAGAAATGCTGTTGCTTTCGACCGGTGAAATTACTTACTTTCAATGTAAATCAACTTAAGTCGTTGATGCATCCAGTCGTAACAATATCTACTCATATTCTACTCTACTCGTGACCCTAAGTACAAGAACATAGAACCATCCTTGTAAATCAATTCATCTCTCAGCAATAGCTCTCGGTGTCAACTCTCCAGTCTCTTGACCTCTTTCCAAAGCCTCTTTCAACGCTCCTGGTTCTACGGCCAAACCCAACCCATGAGTCTTTATCATCCCCCCTGTCGGAAGCTTCGTATCGGCTGAAACATCTTCTTGTACTTGTTCCGAACCCATGGACAACGGAGGTAAATGCCCAAAGTAATCTCTAGCGGTGGTGGATTGGAAGACGAGTTCGTCCGGTTCTGCACTGAGAATAGGCGTGTTTTCCAAAGTGTTTTTACGTTGTCTCAAAGGTTTAGGACGATGAGTATCAACTGCTTGAATAGGTAAAGGATAACGTTTCTCGTCACATCCATATGCCATCGGAGTTATTTTTATCAATGTGTGAAGTGGGATCTGGAAAATGAGCAACGTGAACAAAATATATTTTACCATTGGTATTTGTGTAGCATTGTTATGGAGGCTGGAGCGATAGGTATGATTTGTACACGGACGTAAATCAGTTGTGAAGGGAAAAGACGATGAAGAGAGGGGAATTGTTGAGAAGAACTCACTTTGATATACGGTAATTGATCCTGGGGCAAAGCGAGGAAATAAGCATATAAACATCGTAAAATGGCTTGATGTCCTATAATCAGAATATTCTCTTGTCTTTCCAATTCCATAATGACAGGTTCTAATCGGACCACAACATCACGATATGATTCACCACCACGATATCGGTAATTGAATTTGTCTTCGTCACGGGAGATAAAGTCCTCGGGGTATTTCTCCTATGCTCGTCAGCAATCCACACATCATATATGACATAGAGTATATAACATAGATGAGGGCGATGATGATTCGTTATGATATCCTTGGACACTGCTAAGGAATACGACGAAGACTGAGGAGGGAGGACGAAAAAGGACGAGAGAAAAGATCAAGTTCCCAAATCACCGAGTGAAAAGGTCAAAGTTCTCACCTCAATCTCCTCATACGTCATACCGTCACAAACTCCCGCATCGAGTTCATCCAAAGACTTCCAAGTTTTTTTCTCAAAAGGTAAGAAAGACCCCGTTTGCATAGTTCTCTGCAAGGTTGACGTCCACACCTACTCATCAGCACTGGGGCTCATTAAATGTGACATGATGCTCACTTCAAGAGGCCCATCACCAATATTGTCCTTGATGAGGTTAGGTAGTGCCCTAGCGTATTGCCATCCCCTCTCGGAAAGATCAGAATCTCCCCCGATCTTCCCTTCCACGTTGTATATGCTTTCTCCGTGCTGAATGTTAGCTCCGCACTACGTGTAGTAGTAGAGTTGAGCTCACTCGTGAAAGATAAATACTTCGGGGCTTGAGATGTAAGTTCATGAGATAGAACGCAATTCGGGACTGAAGATACCCTTGAATCAGGTTCATAAACACCCTCTGGCCCACATTGAATATCCGACAAAAGCTGATACCTGGCTCTTCTATCGATTGGTAGACTCTCTCGTATTGAGCGATCCGACTGAGGAAGTCTCGTTCCGCTTCTTCCCTAGACATTCCGGCGTAATCGGGATCCCCTGATTGGACTTTTAGAGCTACGTTTGCAGCGATGACGGCTGGATCTGTACAGACGGATTCTAGGAAAAGAAGTTGTAGGTTAGGGTCACGAGCGACACGTTGTCGGATCTTGTCTCGGCGCTCGATGGTGGTATTCGTAGCGTCTGTGACAGTAAGTACACTGCCCCCAAACTCAGATATTCAGAGCTCCATGTCCGAAGCATCCCCTACATCTCAAATGGATGATGAGGTGAGCTGGATTCTTGGAAAAGGGGAGGGGGGGGGCGATGTTCACAACATACCCATTATACCGACGTTACCACCCTCGGCCTTGAGCCAAGTAATGAGCATCTCCAATGATTCCTCCGCAAGCTGCTCCCTAGCCGCGTTGGCCTTAGGATCTGAATGGGAGAAGAACTTTGCTGAATGATCTGCCTTCCCCTTTCCCCTGCATGTCAGCTTTAGTCCACTGCAATCACGATAGCAGAAAGCTCACGCTTCTTGCTCATGACGAGCTTTTGTTCGCCTCAATTGACCCACGTTAAAGACCTCCACATTGTATTCCAACCACTGCCAGTCAGCTCAAACGCAGATAGTCAACATTTGAGGCTTACCCGGAGATATCTCATCAGCTTATTGCTAAGGTACGATTTACCTCTTGCAGGAAGCCCAACCATAGCCACGACAATCTTGGCTTCAGAGTAGTCTGGTTTCTCCACTATCTTGTCAGCTGCGATGCAAGGATGAGGCGGTAAAGGCACATACCGACTGCACCGATACCAGACACTGACGGAGCTCTGGTAGGGGCCTTTGAGTTTTGTCTGATGACCTTTGTACTCTCGTCCAGTGCTTTGAGCCTGACAGTCAAAACACATCCATAGATACAAGGGCGGGGCGGGGATAAGAGTAAGGAGAGACTACTCACAGTTCGGTTTGTGCCCCAAAGTGAGGTGTGCCGGGTACGCTAGAGCTGTTCCCAGTGGACATGGGTGGAGCTAATGGTATTCCGTTTTGAAAGTTCGGACTGCTAGGTCCCGAGTCTACCGGACTAGAAGACGCAGAATGAGGATTGCTTCTTTGTTTTTGCAGCATGTTCAGGTTTGACATAGCAGCCGCTAAGACGACAGGGTCGACAGGGCCGCCATGATCGTCGGGCTCATCAAAGATAGGATCTAAAACAGGTTGGACGTGAGGATTAGTGGGAGGTGGTAGGTCGAGGTCGGCCATGAGAGAGTTTGGACCCACAGGACGTAAAGCTGGCGATCTGTGGGCGGACTTGGTCCTATTGGGAGGAGGCATCGACATTGTGAACAAGAGGACTGGCACGCTCGGCGCGGCTAGGCGTAGAAAGAAGGGCTTGGTAGAGAGAGAAAGAGATTCGGGGAGAGGAGCAAGACTTTATTTGCGGCAAGGGCGATACGCTGACTTTGATCTCAATGATATTCACTATATCCTCGTGAAAGCGAAAGGTATAGGGGTGAGAGAAAGCAAGCAAGGAGCGACGAGTTGAAGGTCCGGTGAGCCGGCAAAACGTTAATGCCACGTCATTGCTGGAGCCCCACAACCTACCCCACAATTATGTACTCGTACCCCGCAAGGTTGATGCGACTCTACTCTGGTACTCGTACTCTGGCACAACATCCTTCTCATGGATCACGGAATGGCATTCTAGATAAACAAACTGCGTCATGACCAGCTACTACAATGACAGAACGAGGGACATTCCGTCTTGGGAAGATCTTCAACAAGATGACGAGGACGTTGTTGATATTTCGGAGGTGAGCCGGGCCTTCTTCCCTACAGTACCCTTTCGACCCAACCCTACAAAGCCCGCTGACATCAACAGTATCAGTATGCCTCTCGCGATCACATATTGTTTTGCGTAGATGCGTCCAGATCGATGCAAACACCTCATCCGGACCAAGAGACACCCGATGGTCTGATCAGAGGTAAAAGCGCGTTGCATCAGGTGCTCGAGGCCGTGGTCAAGATTCAACGTAGCAAGGTGATCACCGGTCCTGCTGATAGTGTGGGCGTCTTGTTATGGAATGTCAATGTGGGTTTTAGTTTTCATGTCTTCTCTTTCCGAAATGTCAGAGATTGACCGGTCATGGCACTTCAACCGATCAACGATTGGCTGATCCGTCCAGCCCGCCACGGCACCCAAATCTGCGTCAGGCAACTACAAACCCGGCACTCTCGTGTATCAATCCCTTCGTACCATCAACGCAGAAGAAATCAAACGGATCCTCAAACTTGTCGAGCGTGCCAATGGGCAATACGAAGAACAGCATGAGGACGACTCTACACCGACCGTCGAACCAGAAGCGTTAGTTGAGGCGTTTCCACCATGTGCGGAAGGCGAACAACTCAACATTGCCGATGTTCTCGTGACATGTAACTTTTTGTTTCGAGATGCGTGAGTGCTCCTAATGGGATGTGCTCGGCTCATTGAAAGCGGTACTAAACTAGCTGGGAACAAACGAGTGTTTCTCGTCACTGATCAAGATCAGCCACCTGGCGCTTCATCAAACCGCGAACCAGCTCGCACGGTCTATGGGGTCAGTAAGATCTCTATGCGTATACTCATTTGGATGCTCATAAACAGGATCTCATGACTTATGGGATCACTATCAATACGTATTTTGTCGATCGTCCAGATCACCGCTTCAACCCTACCTTATACTGGAATGTGAGCATGCTCCTTCAAATGGAGTTTGCTGATCGACAGGACATTTTAAACAGAGAAGACAACGATGGTGCTCCTGGGGATGACGACCCACCGGATATCGACGGTCTCGCTCAGTTGGCTGACGTCATGAATGATCTCGTCATCCGTCATGCTCCAAAACGAAAGCAATTCTCTATCCCCCTCAAATTTGGCGGTAAAGACGGTGAAATAGAGATCGGAGTCTCTGGGTCCGTCTTTACCCTTATAAGTCTGGAGGGTATATCTGACCCTAAGATATTCACTGGTGTCCTCACAAGGCAAAGGACAACCCAAGTACGTCCGAATGCGAGGACAACAGGTTGAAGAGGTGCTCACCAGAACTGAATACACATCAGCTGTGAGTGTACTGGTATATTTCGAGTCTGACTGACCAGATAGGAAACGGGCGCTATTCTCAGGGAAGAGGAGATCGGCCAGGCGTTTCAGTTCGGAAATGAATCGACCGTCAAAAATGTCCTGGAGCCAAATTGGTGGGAGACCAACGCATTTGAGCAAGAGCAACAAGCGCTCGCCGATGAGGCAATACGACTTGATCAAGAAAGACGGGAAAGAGAAGACGATGAAGATGAAACAATGAAAGAGAGGGAAAAGGACTTACGAACAAAAGCCGTGGCTGTCGAGGGAGCACATCCAAAAGTAGTCGCCCGAACACGGGTAGGTGTATTCACTACTGTATGTTCGCCTTTGCAGCACTGATCTGGTCAGCTTCAATTTACTTCGTCTGAAGTGGCCGAGCTTCGTTCGTTAGGTCTTCCCACTGGTATGTGCCTATGTTGCCCACTTGAATCAGAGTTGACCTGATAGGTATCAAGATTCTAGGTTTCCAGTCACCTCAAAATCTGAAATTCGACGAAAATATCCGACATTCCTTTTTCCTGTACCCGGATGAATCCGTCAGTGTTCCTGTACTCGGTCATCCTTCGCTTCACTACGAACTCTATCCCAGAATGAAGTGTAACCGTGTAGCTGATTGAATAGACTTACAGCGGCAGTACTCGGACGTTCGCCGCTCTACTCAAATCGTGTCTTAAATACAATCGTCACGCCCTTGCCTTATGTCGCTTCAAGCGCAATTCCACACCGGAATTTGCTGTTCTGATACCCCAAGAAGAGACGTTCACGAAAGAAGGAGGTCAAGATCAACCTCCTGGATTTCATGTCATCATCTTGCCATATCGTGATGACATCCGTGGGGCACCTAAGAATATGACGGATAATCTCGTTGGTGAGTCAACTCTAGCATGTTCCAAACTGGCGAATCACTGATAGTCAGCAACGGAAAGACAAGCTCAACTCATGTCGAATATCGTGAAAAGGTTGAGGATCAAAGCTGGGCATTATCGTTCGGAGGTGTATCCAAATCCTTGTGAGCCCATCTGCTTGTTTCCCCCTACTACCGCTTCCCCCGATAAACCCCTCTGTCTTGATTTCATCTTAGGAGTTAGTGCCGGGAGATCGAATCGCATTTGAGGGAGATGATATTGATCCCTTCTAGCTCTTGCATATCACTACGCTCAAATTCAAGCACTCGCGTTCGAAGAAGATTTCGACCCGTCCACTGCCACTGATCTGGACAAGACCGTCCCCAAGTACAGAGGGATGCATAAGGCCGCTGGGGATTTCATGAAAGAATGGAATATGTCCATACGAGAAGACGAGCGTGCGGTGGAGAGTTTGACGATGGCTCATAAGCGTAGTACGGCGGTGGAGGTGGGTTTTTGTCCTCTCTTTCACAATATGACTTGATCCTCGGCTGATGTCAGGTTGACGAAGATGATCTAGCAGATGTAGCGGGCGCTTTCGCAAAAGGAGAATTGACCAAGGTGATTTCTGTTTTCTATCCCCCTTTCATCCCTGTTGTATCCCTCGTTGTCTGACTGCCATGTTGTTATTCGTTGCTGCTCTGCTCGCCTTGTCCCACCTCGATAAACGTTAGAAGATCTGCTGACGACCAGCTAAAAGTACAAGAACTGAAAGATTATGCAAAGTTCAAAAGTACGTTTCAGCTACATAGTCGTCGTAATAAGCTGATCCCGAGAAATCTCGTTGGAAGGAAAGACCAAGAAAGCGGAAATCATCGAGATCCTCACTGCACATTTAGCACAAGATGGGAAGAAAGCTCGAAAGTGATACGTCACACCGTTTCGAACATTATAAATATCTGTCCATTCGTATTGTATGTATACTTGCATTCACCATATACCTTACTTTACTCTACTGATCGGATCTGGATAGATGATTCTACTGATCTTCTGTTTTGCTTGAGATGATTACTGCTTGGCGACGATCTCGACCCAATAACCTGAGTGTTAGCTACTCTCTCGACATCTCTCAGAGCCTCCAGTTGTGCTTGAAGTCTATGGCCTCAGATGGAGTCGAGGATTCCATGAAAAGGAATGAAGTCAGATAAGAAGACCAATAGTCTCGTGTAGAGTCGACGTTTCTATGAAACTGAAGAATGTTAGAGAAGAAAAGACGAAAGGAAAGGCAAGAGTAACAATAATAAAGAGTCATGAATCAGGGATAGGAAGAGGGAAAATAAACTCACCATCGGGATCATAAATAAAAGCGATATTACGCATCCTTCCTTCTTCCGGTCTCTTCTTAAATTTGACGCCGAGGTCGTCGAAACGTTTACAAGCAGCATTTAGATCATCTACAGCCTGATGATCAACCTTTGGTCAAGTGAGGAGTGAGGAGTGAGGAGTGAGGAGTGAGGAGTGAGGAGTGAGGAGGAGGAGGAGGACTGACGATACAAATATGACCGAAACCACGGGAAGGCTCTTCGTTCCCAGATACATAACCTTTGAAGTTTGGGTCTTTTTCTGAAAATTGAGCTGTCACACTTTTTGTCCGATTAATGATATTCTCTACGATTAGTTGTAGAAGCAGGAACGAAAGCAGACGTAGAAGTGGAATCGGGAATAGGAGTAGAATTTCAATTGCGAAAGAAAGAGTAAGAGTACATAGTGCAGTGTGGGTGGAAAAGAACGACTGACCAGTCCCATGATTCCAACATAGTTCCAACACCCCCTCACGTTGATTTTTCATCTTACTCTTTTCTTCCGATGTGGGATTCATCTTACCCGCCAAGGTCCAGCCGGAAGGATGAGCAAGGAAAAAGTTTGTAAAATCGTTTCCTGGACCTTCGTGAATTACCTATTTGTCAGATGGTGTCGGACCGCTTGCCTCTTATCTTCACATCTCGTCACTAAGATCGCAAAGGTTGTTTCCATGTGGGAGAGGAAAATATGAATGTTACGTCCAGTCTGATAGCACAAAAAAAGAATGTGAAAATACAGAATCAAACTCACTTCCATACCTAATACTTCCTTGTACCAAGGTAAAGAAACCTCCGGGTTTTTGATTCGGAACATGGTATGGTTAAAGATGTACGTAGAAGGGTCGGAGCTCATTTTGGCTAAATGTGTGGCTGTAAAGCTTCTTCTTAGTGTGATAGGTGCAACTAGTTTGACAGATTCGATTACTGGGACTCTTTTGAAAGATCTGAGAGAAGTGAGAGAGAGAAAGGACATGAAGATGTTGAGAGAGAACCGAGGTTGCTAAGGTAAGTAATTGTGTAGGTGACGTCAGTGATGTTGTCGGATCTTCCTTTGAGAAATGCGGCATTTTTCGAAACGATTGTCACTACTTTTTGACATCTGTCATATGTATGTACTGTACATTTACTTTCATCTCAACAAATCAGATCGTTACAAGTACAACCATAGTAGATAATCTGGATCTATCATAGAAGTGGCAACATTTAAGCATAGTCAAGTTCTGTGAGATATACAGAACCAGAGGAGTACAATATGGATATCACTGATGGAGGATCCATTGCCGGACCTTCAAACTTGACGCTCGAAGAGAGAAGTACGGATTTAGAATTCATGTCGATACCTTCTGTTGTAGGACGTGAAGCCGGGGAAAGGGATCCTCTATTGTTGAGAAGTAAACTTGTTAGTCATGAAGATATTGATGGTCTCAAACAGTGAGTTATAACGGAACTCCATATCAAATAACTATGTAGATTATATCCCTTCATCCAGTATTAAGAATCACGACAGTATCACTGACTTACTCGTACTACTGGTGACCTTGATTTTGAGATGAGTTGGATCTGATACGAAACTCGATCCCCCTGATCACTACTACTCTTCGACGAGATCAAGTGATACAGCCTCCTATCATCATGTTGTTGTTATAGGAAATGGAGAGATTGTCGTGTCAAATGGGATATGATCATGGAGAGGAGTGAAAAAGGGAGATTGAATTGACCTCGCAGTCGGAAAAAAGGAAAGAAACTTGCCAATTTCTACCAAAATCAAAATGATCATATAACCACCGTTCTCAAACCTCTAGACATCTTATCAGCAGAAGGAGAACAAGATATCAAAGATAACGCTTTGAAAGTTCGGATAGCCATCAACGTGTCTTTCGCTGCTAATATTGTTTTGGCTGGATTACAACTTTACGCAGCTATTAGTTCTTTGTCTTTAGCTTTGTTTGCAAGTTGTATTGATGCTGTTTGTGAGTGATCTTGATCTACTCTTCATAATCCTTATCATTCTTTTGATAAAATACTCTGTGTCGTATAGTTGTCCAGAAATCGGCGTGGTTAGGGTCGAGCAGGAAGGAATTGAAAGAAAAGAAGAATGATGGGTGTGATTGATGAATACGCTGACAGACAGTTGACCCATTAGCAAACCTCATCTTATGGTTAGCTCATAGAGCTTCGAAAAATGCAGAAGAAAAGAAATGGCCAGCTTCGGGATCTCGATTCGAAACTAGTATGTTCACTTTTCTCATAGATTTACCACCACAGGTTTAGCGCTGAACGTCATAGTGTTGGTTTATTTCTTCGCATTATGAGTAGTCAGCTAAAATCGATTTTTCAGAGGCAATATCGGTAAGTATTGAATGAAAAATGGTGTTGGGATGTTGAATCTTCAGTTTACGGTTCAATAATGGGTGGAGTGAACGTTATCCTCATAGTCGAATCAATACAGGAATTCATCACTCATTCAGGCGACGAACTACAACAGTTCCATTTGCCCTCTATCATTGCAGTCGGGATCGCATTTGGTATGCCCCGCTATTCATCTCCATTCAGTCCATCTGTATGTGACAAAACAACTTTCAATCAATCCGTTCATGCTCGTCTCTCACCCACCTTGATTGATTGGAAGAGAATGGCTGATGGAAACAGTCACTAAGCTAGCTTTATTTTTATATTGCTATGCCATTCGAAGCTCTTCATCTCAAGTTCAAGTTTTGTGGGAAGATCATAGGAATGATCTTTTGACGTAGGTGTTCTCTCGAGATGTGGCACTATAGCTGATAGGTAGGAATGGGTTCGGAATATTGACAGCTGCCGGAGGAGCAAAGTTGGCTTGGTGGATCGACCCCATGGGAGCTACGATCATCGCCGTGTGTATCATTGCCGTTTGGACGAGGACTGTTTATGGTATGTTGAGTCGGGTCGTTCCGAGACAGTAAACATCCTGCTTTTCGTTCCAGGAGGAAGACGGAGAAGTGGGGAAGCGGAGTCGAGGTGGAGTCGAAGTTCAGTAGGACAAGATGTGTGTGGAGGTGAAGCGGGGGGAAGGTGGGGACCTACTGAAGTGGGGGTGGGGAGAAGGACGGACAGGGGACATTGCTGACGTGGGGATGCGCAGAGCTCTGAGTAGAGACATAGACGAAGTAGAGAGACGGGTGACAGCAGAGACATGAGACAGAGATAAGTTACTGACAAAATAGAACAGTTCACTTTCCTAGGAGGTATCACCGCCCCACCGGAATATCAAAACCTAGTCACTTATCAAGCTATGACGTTCTCCTCTGATATTCAAAAGATTGATACTATCCGTGTGTATCATTGGGGACCTCGATATATTGTCGAGTGAGTTTCCAAATTTCGCCTTTTTTCAATTGTGTTGTTCGTCAGATTGGATATGGCTGATTGTCGCAGAATCGATATCGTGTTAGACCCTCACATACCATTATGGAGAGCACATGATATCTCGCAGGAATTACAAGACAAGATTGAAGCTTTGCCTGATGTAGATCGATGTTTCGTTCATGTGGATCATGAGGTTGAACATAAACCAGTGAGTAATGTATGGGATTGTTTGAAAAGCCGATCTGATCCGTTCAGGAGCATCGAAAGAGAGTGTGAAGATGTAGGGTGTACGATTAAGCTAAGTACTGATTTCAATGTGATTGTTTATTTGTGAAGGTAGGGCTGCCATGTGTTAAAGATGAGAACAAAGGAGTCTTGATACAACACTTTATACAACTAATGTCTGACTGACTTTACCATGGTTCTTAACTCAGTCCTACTAGCGCAGGAGAAAAGACAAGAAGACAAGCGGGTGAGAGAAACGAGGCTGACATGAGGCATTGATGGCATCACATTGTTCATTTTTGATCATCATTTAGGAACGCGCTATCCCGAATTAAACGAGGCCCCAGCACGTTTCACCTCTTTGTCGGCACTCGGCCATTTACATAAAAGAAAACCCCATCAGCATCAAAATTCCCCCATTCTCATCATCCCCATCGAAAAAAGACATGGTCGTTCCATGGTTCTCGTCCACCCATTGCGTACTACTATCACTCATATCCGACGCCCCTCCTCCTCCACTATCCCAATCACACTCAATCTAAAGGACTCCATCTCGTACACTTTCTCTTCTCTTTCACAACATTCAACTCGGAAATCGCGCCCTATCATCTAGCACTCGGCCCTCAAGGCAGAGGCTACACCCAAAATTATCTACAGATCGATGGGCTGCTGCTGTTCCACTGTGAGTATTTATTCCAACCCCTTCCGAACAAAGCTTGACCAGAGATTATAGCCTTACGGATACGGAAACGATTATTATCGAGGTTATAACGGATATTACGATTGTCCCGCTCAGTGTTGTGACGAAGATTTTTACTGTTGTTGTTGTTCCTGTTGCGACACGAGGTATAGGCAAGGTGAGCTCCATAGAACTTACATAGCACTCACAGACTTTCATAACTTCCCAAACCCCCCTTTTCCCTCTCTCCTCGAGGATAGAATTCCGTCATGCTTCTTTGCTTCTCCCGCTTCTTTTATATTTCGCTTTTCGTTTACCAGCCACGAGGTGCGGAGCGGTGTATGTGTTTGTATATGAGGATTGCGAATATTTCCATGCTTCTTCTTTAGCTTATGGAATCGTGGGTCGTGGAACCATCCCTTCTTCTTCCGCTTTCAATCTATTTGTATTTTGGTTTTCTCTTTTCACCCGTCAGCGCTCCATAGCTTGTCACACCTGAAACTGGCACCTGTCTTAGGTGTAGATCGACTGATCTTTCAGGTTATCCACCCAGTTATCCCGTACCAGTACCTATCGCTCAACCTATCGTCATCCCACCCAGTCTACGTCCGCCACTTACACCATACCAAGCTTTTTCAACACCTTCTATCCCACCTCCTCGAGCATTTTCCACTCCGATAGGTCCTCCTATCCAACTAGTACCTCCCACACCTCCAGGCTATCCTCCAGTTTTTCGTTCATACTCCACACAACCTTACTTGAATCAGACCCCGGCATATCAATACAATCAACTTTCACCTCATCTTGAACAACCTCAATCTTTTGCTTCTCCTTATCCCGCCCCAACACATACTCATAGACATCGACCTCATCGTCGACATTCTATTGATTCTCCCTACCCCCGAGCTGTAATTGAAAGAAACAATCAACTCGGTCTTCATACTTCTCCCGCTCAATCGTATCAATCCCCAAATTGGAGTGAACCAGCTCCTTTACACAGAAGTCATTCCTTCGATCGAAACCAATATCATCAGACTGTCCAACCGGGTGAAATCGAGGAATATGAACAAAGATACTTCGCATCTCAACGTGAACCCTGGTCAAGACAGAGGCCGAGTAGAGATAGGTCACAAACGATCCAGTAGTGATTTTCTCTCTCCTAATTCAGCTTTGAACTCATCTCATCCTCCTCCCGCTCCGACGAAATCACCAAGACATATTCACCCATCACCGGTACCGCCGATCCCTACCAAATCCCCAAGACATGTTCAAAATTTGAAAATCGATACCGATGTCGATTCCTCCGGAACACCTACACCTGGTCAGAGAGCTCGTACTTTGTCCAACACGGAGACTTTCTATCCTACTCAGGATAGTGCTAAGGAAGCATTAGAATCTGAAAGAAGACACAATCCTGAGCATCGTAGAGTACCCAGTCCGTATACTCGTCAAATCAGAAAAGTCGGTTCGGAAAGATCTCTACGGTCTAGAGTATCATTCGATTCAGGTCGTCGAAGTGCAGCCAGTGATCGTTCAGATGGTACTGATGGGGCTACGGTCGGACCTCAAGATGTCACACGTCAAGTAGGAGCTGGTGGTGAAGCTATAGAATTTATAGCTTCTGGTCATAGAACCCCTCGACATCGAAAGTTCTCCGCGGGCATGTTGAAACCCGCTTTGAGGAGTACTTCGAGAGTTAATAGTTGCGTCAACTTACCTGAATTATTGGCTTCTAACCGCCACGAAGAGCGTAGGAATGAACATCATGATAGATCTATGGATCATGATAGATCAAGGGAACATGTTCATTTATCAAATCCACCAGCTTCAAATGGACATCATCCAACTTCTGCGGGACATGGAAATATTAATACCAACTCCAGTATGTCCAGTACCAGATCTAGATCCCGATCTAGATCTAGACCAACATCGAGTTTGCCATTCAGTAGTAATCTCTTTGCTTTGGGTCGACAACATTCAAGACATCCTTCTGATCCTCTTACAGCTTCTCCAACTGAGATCGATCATCCATCTTCCACCTCTAGACCTATGGGTGGACATATAGCTTCTATGTCAAGTGTTCAATCACAGGCGGGAAGTGGGATAAGAGGTATTTTCTCTTCATTATCTTTGGAACCACGTAGACCATCTCAACCACCTACTCTATTGTTACCGGCAGATCAACTACATGCTTATTTGGCGACTGCCCATGTACCCAATTGGACCAAATGGCCCGTTCTACCGACTAGCAAAGGATTCTTCGGGAAAAGTAAAGGGTTTGATGCGATGAGTTGGGAATGGAAGAGGAGGTGGCAGTTGGCAGAAGAGGGAAGACAATTTAGAACGTTAAGAGTTTGGGATGTTAATCGAGAGTTTGAGAGGGAAGCTTTGCAATGTGAGTTTTGTCAGTTTTTTCAACTTCTCTTCTTCTCCTCTCTCTTTAGCGAAACGTTCCCCTTTTACTCCTAGCTGCTTGAGAAATCCTCCTATTCATATGTCCACTTACATCCCCATTGACATCCTCCTGTCTTGCCCTGACCTTGAGGTCGAGGTATGTCTATTGGTCTGTATTTGAATCGCTGAGACGTTTCCCATCTGATAAGAGAGCGGAGTCCTCGTAACCTATTTATTAGCGAGCTGATACCCCAGTTCACCAGGAAAAAACACCTCAACATCCTATACCCTTCCATGATAGATGGGGAAAACAGTCAGCTCTTCTTCCACGTCCTTTCGAAGCTGACCAGTTAAGAATATTTGCCCTACCTGCTGAAGGTTACGAGACGTTGGAATTTTTCGACGAAGAAGCTAACGTGGCTGATGATCATGGTCTTTTATCCTGGCTCACTAATTCCGTACGTCTCTCTCCCTCATCCTTACCTTCCCACTACTTCAAGCATTACATCTCCTCATGCCCCACTTTCCCCATCTCTGACTATGACGGTCAGAAGTGATCTTCGTCTTCTTGTGCTACCTGTGATAATCGCCTGAACAATAGACACTGGGACCTTTTGTCATAAGAATGGTGAACGATTGCCAGTGTCCGTTTGCTGACATTGGCAGTTACTAGCCACAGCCACTTCCGCACTTCATATGACCCGTTTCTCTTCCCAATCCTTCTCTTTCCATCTCATCCCCGCTCCATACCCACCAACACCGACAAGCTACGTGAACGAACGTGGTACTCCCAAACATTGTCTCTGGGAAGGTTTTGGAACATTAGCATTAGTCAACAGATCCCAAGATTCAGATAGAGCGATGATTATTGAAATCCGTCCTCCAAGTGTTGTAGATAGTGGAGTTTTGAATCATTTCGCCAGACAATCAAGGTCAGAAGGATGGTGGCATTTACCCGCTGAACTATGTGTGGGTGATATGGGACAGGCTAATTTACTCCAAGCTCAAGTGAGCCCCTCATCTGAATTTTTGAGTGCCAGTACACCTTAAGCTGATGGTTAGGTTTATGATGATTGCGTTTCGAATCATGTGTTTTACTTTGCGGTTACCAATCTTAAATATTGGGTGTTTGGTCGATTTGTAAGTTTCTTCACTGTCCCTTCTTTTGGTTATTTTGTCCGTCCTTGAGGTTATTTTGGTTCAACTTCTGTTCATGTGGAATGAAGAGCTGATTGGAAGAACGCAAGTTACACGATGTGTACGGTTTCTCCTATTATTGAACGTAAACAACGTAATCCGTCTTTGATGCAGTGTCTCACAGCATGGACGATTAGTGCGTATGATGATGTGAGTTGAAGTTTCTCTCTTTCCTCAATGTACTCCAACAAGATCTCACAAATCCTGGCGCAACGCGACGCTTTCTCTGGTAATCACACCTAGACATTTCGAGCCATCTTGTTTCCGTTCCGACCCCTTCGTCCCCACTGTGAGAGGGTATTTCTGCCCAGGTCACTACGATAACATCATAGTCAAAATTCACCCGCTCACTTTTAGCGCCCCGGAGCCGACAACCCCCACGTCGAAACTCCTCAACCTGAACCTATCCGACTAGCCCCCACTTCCCAACCCGTCCCACCTTACTCTGACCCCCGTGCGCAAGCAGGATCATTCTCCACCCTCGCCTCATCTGCCTCATCCATGGCCCCGCTCACACCCCAGGGTCCAATGATGGGTATGAACATGGGATCGGGTTTCATGCCGATACAGAATCAAGGTTACCCTAAATTTCCTCCGGGTTATTACGACTTGCCCCCATCGCCGTTCGCCCCTTCACCTTCTCCAGCACCGGGTGGGTATGGGTGGAACACACAGGGATATGGGTCGATGGGGTATGGGGGTTGGGTGAATGGGTATGGGTATGTGAGGTGATTATCGAATATTTGATTTGTCCATATTCTCGGATTCGTCCATTATCTGGAACGCAAGATCCTGATGGTCTGGATTGAAGCCCCGGATGAAGTTAATATCTGAGTCCTGGTGGGGAATGAGGATATCTGGCATTTTGAGGGGCTTGTCACGGTCTGTGAGAAGTGGACATACAGTCAGCAGAGTGGTCTAGGGAGGAACATAGGAAACAAAATCAGTGAGGATCAGAGTGGATATGTGAGTAATCGTAGTATATCTTGATTGATCTTGTGAGCATCTTGTTTGTGGTCTTGAGTGTTTGAATGTGACAACGATGCAGATGAAACGATAATGGTACAAACATGACATGTAGGATCAGAATCCTGTGGGATTCTCTCGTAAAGTCAACTGAGAGTCAGCGTATGTTGAGCAGCGTTGGATCATAGGGGTAGACCATAACCCCTGAATAATGAACCAGGGCAAAGCTCGACGTGAAAAATGTCAAGCTGCAGCGGTTGAGAGGGTTTGACAAAAAGATCGTGTCTAAAGGACGATAGCGCTAGATGAGTCTACATCGGAAGACTACTCAGCTGAACGTTGGGCAAGATGTGGAGGGAGGAGGATCAGAAAGTAGGACGGTCAAAGAAGGGCAGGATACAAGGGACAGGAAGAGGGTCGAGTAAAACGAATAGGAAGACTAACCCTTGTCCATTTAGGTACCTTATGGACTGATTTACGATACCCTCTTACATGTTTAGTGAATGTTGTGTATTTATCTGATCATAAGCGGCATTCTCAAGGTCGCAGACAACTTTCGGGTTGTCCATACCTGACAATTGGAATGCGACAGGTAAAGAGACATGTCTACCCGACAGGTAGGATACATGGAATACAACAGGTAAAGAGACATATATACCCGACAGGTAAGATACGACAAGTAAAGCGATGAATGATCGTCAAGTTGACGAGAGATCCTCATTTTCCCAAAAGAATGTGAGATCTTATCATATGAAAAACAAGGTTGGAATATTATATAGGGAAGGAGGAAATGAGAAGACCAGGGAGACTGGGAGAAATCTAGTCATCTGGTTCCATAGAATCGGGGGGAAGAAAGAGAAAGACGAAGGGACTCTATTGAAGATAAAAACGGTAAAAGAAAAGAACAAACCTCTAGGATTCATCTCCCCTTCTTTTGGTAATTCTAAAGCTTTCACAAGTGAACGAGTTTGAACCCCACTTTCTTCCACAGCAGAAATGACGGAATCCACGGCTTTTAGTCTTTGTCTATGGTTTGTTTTTCTAGTGGGAGATAATCTGAATGGTGATTTCCTATTCCCATTAGACTTCAAATACATTTCAGTCACTCATTCTTCTTTCTTCGTCAAGAACATCGCCTCCCAATTTTACTGGTAGCTGTAATACTCCCTCTTCATCAACATTCAAGCGGAGTTAGGAGTTCTTGTACTCTCTAGTGAGCTGACACGATAGTATCTTCCAACATGACCACCTTTGATCATATTATATAGATATCTACGAATAATAATGTTTCTCCCGTATCATTGACGACTTCTTCTCTTCATCATCCTCTCTTTCTCGAAGGAATGATACTATCTACGCATATAACTCAAGGGGGTCAAAGGATTTAGACATTTGTGTTAGACGTTATGGGTTTTCGAAGATGACGAACGAGTCGAAGATGGAAAAATAGAGGGAGTAGAATGAAAGACGTACCATAACAACCCTCCCATAGAGACAGAACTAGGTCTGAAAGCCCCTAACATGGTGTGAATATCGTGGACAGAGCACTGAGATCGAAGTTCAGAGCGGAGGGGAAAGGGAAGGGAAGGGAAGGGAAGTGCCACTAAAGCTGGTATACCCAAACGCCGTGTGAATGCGTGACTGGGAATTTCGGCTGCGGAGCCCCACACCAATTTCTGAGACATGGTGACGATGGCAGCTGTCATAGAGTAACTACAACTCAACACCATAAGTACACAAATACTCAAACACCAAACACTCACAATCCAAGCATGGTGTCATCGAAATCGCACCTACTCAGTCAAGCAACAGTGTATATCATGACGATTTGACGGAACTATACATGCCACCATCTCATACGGACATGCGGATCCAATCTTTGCCTCTGAAGGCCGATCAAACTTGTCACACGGCTCAGTCTGGCCAAACTGGAATCATCCAACTGTGCACAAGGAGAAGGACAGAAGACAAGGAATGACGACACTATGATCTTATGATTTTCTTTCTGTCAATCTCTTCGGGGTGGATATGACGATCCTACCACCTTTGGCTATATACGTCTCAAGTCACGATTTTCTGATCTCAGATCCCCGGTCCTGATTCGGATCTTGGTCCATTGATGTCCTCATCCATCTTACCTTTTGATTCAGTCACGCAAATCTTCACTCTACTTTTAACTTCTTTCAAAATCTCTTTACTCCTTATCAATGTCTTGACTAAGAGTCGAAAAGATGGGGAAAGCTGGGTCCCGTT
>NW_006711225.1:763165-869639 GCF_000271645.1 Tremella mesenterica DSM 1558
TTCTGAAGGTGAAAATGGCCACCCGCTCGGATCCCGCAACACGAGTCATGGGGAATATGATTGATGAGAGGGATAGGATGGAGAGGGCTCAAGATAGAAGGTGGACTTTGTCTTCTACGTGGACCAACTTACAGAGGTTCAGACAAAGTTGGATGGGTATAATGATCTTGAAAGCTAGTATATCTTTAGGCCAGGTGAGTGTTTTAGATCTTCCGACTGTCTCGGATCACTCATCCCTTGCCGCATAACTGAATGCCCTTCATTCGTATTACTTCAACCAGCACTTCTACGAGTTATACAAAAGGATGTTAAGTGGTGATTGGAGGTGATGTTCATATGGTAAATAAAAGTACTCGATAAAAAGCTGATATTCTCGATAGGTCTTGGCACTTCTAATCCTCCTCATCCTCTCTTTCATCCTTCCTTCCCCACTCAATCACTCTGAAACTCAAGCCCGACCAAGTCGAAGTTGTCCTCATCCTGTGTTGTTCCAAGTGTGGATGGGTTTGAACGCTCTGAGGCTCATCATCTGCTGGTCGGCAAGTTGTTGGATTTGTACAAGGAGGAGACGACGGGAGAGGGTCCCTGATGAGGAGGAAGGGGAGGAGATGGTCGTGCAGACACAAATTCAGTCAGTGTTTCCTTACTGCATTAACCGCTTTGTAATCCTAATCCCGCCTTCCTTTCGTGTGAAATCTACCGTCTCCACGCTCTGCTTCAGGCCAGTCACGCCAGCGAACTCTCATTACTCTCATTGAAGTGTGAACATACTTTCCATGCGGTAAGGATCACGCTGATACTCAGTTCAAATCAAAACCCGTCGACTATCCCAGCTGTCCCTATTGTGCAAAGAGATCCCTTACCACAACCCATTTACCCCGCATCATCCTCTTCGTCTTCCCTCACACCTACCGCCACCTCTCAGACTGCCCACACAACACAATGCACAGACCTCTCGGGTTCCACCCCTACGCTACACTCAAGTGCTTCCGAGCAGGACAAGCATCCAACCTCTCACCCATCTCAAGTCGCTCCGATACCTCCAGTCAACGGCATCGGAACACTATCTTCTTCCTCGGCTGTACAAGTCCTCGATCCCCAGACAATCGAAATTACTCGACAACGAGCGGATTGGAGTAGATGGGCTGCAAAAGCCGACGATCTAGCCCCATTGTAAGTCATAATTATCAGAATGATAGATCGTAAATTGACAAAAGAGTGTTTCGAAACTCATGGGTCTTCTAGCACTCAATATGTTCTTACTTGGTCATGTAATCCTTTTCTACCCTCCACCATCAAAAACAGAAACATGTTTCCATTCTGCTCCTACTCTATGGTGGGGAGTTATGATTGTAGTGGGAGTTGGATGGTTTTTGATCTTACAAATATTGGTTGTTGTGGTGATTATTGGTTTAGGTGGAGCTTTGATTATGGTCAGTTCTAAGTTTTTCGGCTCCCCGTCCTTCTGACCACACCTTTTCAGTTTAAATTGGCTCCCTCATCATTCCCTTCACATTCCATCATCAACCAAGAATCAGTTTCTGAACCTGTATCATATCATCAGCGTTTGTGTGACAACTTTATCTTTGGCAGAAGACGGGGTCACAAGGGATATCGAAGCTCACCTTCCAGAACCTCTTACGAAGATTACGAATCATACCTCCTCTCCCTCAACCTGAACCTCCTCGTCCACCACCATCATCAACATTATCATACGATGAACTCATATTACTCCGATCGGTACATTACCTACCGGCACTTGTTCCCACTTCCGATTCATCTTCTACAAATGTTCCAAACGATTCAATCCTCACCGACAAATCAGATTCTACACATTACAAAGGTTGTAACCGATTAACACTGAACACTGGGTTTTGGCACATAAGAGGAGAATTATGGGATTGTACGAAATTAACTCGTCCATGTGTTTACTTGACACCGGACGAAGCTATCTGCGTGATTTGTCATGAGAATTATTGTCAACCGGATGGGGTGGGAGAGGTAGTTTATACAGCTGATGTTCTGAGATTTTTAGGTTGTGGACATTTGTTTCATGTGAGTCAAAAGGTTTTCTCATTCCTCCCTTCTTACTGCTCCATCTTACTCTTCACATCGTGTTTTACTTTGGTCAACTTCTCATGTATCCCATCCCCTTCCGTCAAAGTCTTACTTCAAGTTCGGTGATCGTGTGAACTGATTCACTTGGATCATTAACCGATCTTCAATTGTATTCTCCCTGTAAAGTTCTTCACACGAATCTTCAACCACTTCTAAATCCCATTCTTCTCCACACTTCTTCCTTCCATATCATCCCTTACCCCTCCTTCCTTCAGAAACCAAGTTTTCCCCAACATTTTTCGTTCATCTATCTTTTGAACATCTTCCTTCAACCCACACACTATGTAATATCATATTAACACACATGGCTGACAAAAAGCAACATTGCATAGATCGATGGTTACAAAGAGGATCCGGTAATTGTCCAATATGTAATCAATCCGTCAGAGAAACTTCTCTTCCTGGCTGGTCTAAAATTCCTCGTCGATCATTACCGACTCCCCGTCGATAGACAATTTACATAAATATCAATGTTAGTGTTGTTACCTACCGGTATAGATACAGGAAGGATAAGGATGTTCGACTAAATTATGAATTAATGCGAATAATACAATTTCCTTTTTTCGGTCTTTGATTGACTATTTGCCTTTTTGTTATAAAAAGTCATGGGAGATGGATATTTGTATGTATGTTATTTTTTGCTTACAAACTGCAGAGGTGTTAATAGCTTTTTCTGAAAGGATTCTCTAACGATGATGATCTGATATGGTGTGGATGATAGGATGTACAAACCCTCGAATGACTTAGCTGATTAATGTCACGCAGAAAGTATCCTAGTTCTAAAGTATCATGTAAGACCGCTCACCCCTTACCTCCAGACTCTACGAGTACTCTACCAGACTCATTCAGCATGACCGTGTTATTCACTTTGTTGCTGAACACAAACAGACATCAGTGGAGTTGGAGTTTTAATATAGGAATGGGGACAATGCGTGTGAGAAGGTTGAAAAAATTATGTGTAAATTCTCTATAGTCTATGAGAATGCTAATAGTGAGTCAGGGACAAGTACCAACATAGCAGAAACAGATACAAGCGTAAAAGTATGTTCCATCAAAAAGCAATGCATCATGCTAATACCTAATGCTACATAAGATAAAAACCCATCTATGATCTCTGAAACCCTCAAAATTCCCTTCCCACTTCCCAACTTCATCTCACCCTCACACAATCCCTCGGGACCTTAGAAACTCCAAACGTTATAAACCTTTGTCATTTAGAAATCCGAAATCTCATAATACCCCCACATGTTCAAATGATCATTCATGAAAGTATTCCCCCTCTTCTCCGGAATACGTACCAGGTGTATAATACCTAGTCTCCCCAGATGTCCCGCTCACACCACTTGTATTACTCAATCCTCTATTCATACCTGGACCATGAACCACCCCTCCGCCTCTGGCTACTTTGTCGTATGCATCTTGTGCTGTGGAATGACGTTTTCTTTCGTGGTTTGAAGGAGAATTGGGGACATCAGAATATTCGATGATACTTTTTTGTCTGCCTAATGCCGTATGGGAAGATTCGGCTGGGAATGTAGTCGAAATGGGATTAGAAGATACAGGTGAGGAATCGACATCGGTATTATCAGTCTTGTCGTTTTTGCCTTCATCGGGTTGAGCGGACTTTTCATCAATTTCAACAGGTCGGATAGCTTGACGGGATGAATTGTCAGATGCGACGAAACGATCTACTTCGAGACCGTCTTCGATTCGACGAGTGCGACGACGCCAGAGGTAGCCGTAGCCTTTGAATTAGCGTCAGAATTTCGAACAATTCATTTGAGGATGTGATTTATCCATGATCTCCCCCCACACGAATCAATAGTGGATAAGGGCAGCCTCGGGGGAACAGCCTGAAACAAAGTCAAAGTATTTGTGAGCGAGAGAATTGCCAGATGGAACTGGCAAGCGATAAGGAGAAAAAGAGAAGGAAGGGGTGTGATCCGGGGTATAATCAAGAAAAGAAGTTGATAACTCACCGGCATTCCATATCAATCCCAAAAATAAGATAACAGTAGGAACACCAAACAATATGATCATAATGAACCCAATGACTGTCCTAGGTATCGCAGCAACCTTTATCGAAGGTATAAAAGCAACCATTAAACCTGCCACCGCTAACCTACATGCGCTCAAAAAACTGACGATCCAATCTCCCTTCTTGTCTTTGTGCGGTCGACAAACAACGAGCGAGACAAATACAACAGCTTCCACCACGAGATTACCGATGACTTGGACCCAAGCGGAAGTAGGCCCCAATGCTGTGAAAGCGGCACGGACAATCATGGCGAGTACCAAAGGTGCGAACCAGAAGAAATGATATGTTTGTCGATAGGGTCGGTAAAGAACTCCAGCGGAATGGAACCATTTGTAATTTGTATACAACGCGGAGATGTCTGGTGCTGTTGAAGATGGTCGACGATCTCGGAGGAAAGAAAGGTAGACGGTGATGGTGAGAGGAACCAAAGTGAGAAGGATGGCTAGAACTGCGAGAAAGATGGATAATCCCGAATCACCAGTTTTGAATTGTAAGAACCCGAAGATCCATATTGGCAGAAAAGCGAGGAGACAGAGACGAAGAGTATTCCCAAAGCAAAAATCCCACCACATGTTTCGTAATCTTACAGCCCAGGTAGTTTTGGGACGAAAACGTTCGACGAGGAAGACGATCAGAAATAAAAGAGCATGAGTGGCAATGAAAATTGCGCACAGGGAAAGGAAAACGAAGAACGCCGTGTCGAATGCGTTGGCTGAAGGGATATTGAGTGTGTTGACATAAACAGGGATACCGGTGTCTAGATCCGTCGTGGCATTTTGATCTATAGTGGATGGAATCATGGCTCGACTGTCTAAGGAAGGAATAATCTCTCGAGGTTTGAAAGAATTCTCGGCAATGAAGGACTTGAGGGAAGAGGTCGACTGGAAAGCGTCGTTAATATCAACGACAAAAGTGTTATAGGGTGATAATTGACGGTCGATGTATTGAACGTCGGAATATGCTTCAGAGGTTAGATGTCCTCCTGTTTTCATGCGTAATTTGTCGATACTGCTCTGTTCACCGCTTGACGAAAGCAATCCCAATGCCCAATGGAAATTCTGAGTAAACGCCGAGTAGACGCTAGGGTAGTTGAGATGCATGAGACCGGTCGCACCTGCCGATTGGAATAGGTAAAGGATATCGAACCATCGGTATTGTGCTGGTGATGGGGAATTGGCGAGGATGGTGTGGAATAATGCCACTAGCAGAGCGAGGAGAGTGAATATGCCGGAAACCCACATCACGACAGGTTGCCGTGTGGACCAGCCATTGGAAAGAGTCGCTTGGAGACATGCGGCGATTTCGTTGGAACCTTGACGGAGGAGTTCGACACGAGCGTAGGCTTCGATATTGGGGACATGCCAGGCGATGGAGGGAAGTTTGGAAGTGTATTTGAGAGGTATGGGATAAGTGCCGTAGCCTGAGTGTCAACGTGGGTTGTGTTTTGATATCACGAGTCAAAACGTGGAAACCCTACATGAACCACCGCAATGTATGATCTGACCTCCTACGGCGTCCCCAGATACAAAGGATACAAGCACCGTAGGGTCGAGACCACTAAGGGATGGTCGGTAGGCGAAGGCTACATAGAGAAGTTGAGGAGGACAGAGTATGGAACAAGCTGTATAGTGGGCAGAAGGAGGAAGGATTGGTTGGAAGAATCACAAAAGAAGAACTCACCAGTAAAGTTCACTTGAGGTAAAGGACAAATAACCCCGGCGAAATAAGAACACAAATCCAAAGTTTGATTAACAGCCTGTATCCCATAAACGTTCAGATATATATTCGCAGAAACGTTTAAATTGCTTTCGACAGATGCGAGTGAAAATGAGAATGTGACTGAATGATTGGCGCGATGATAAGCTATTTGGAAAGAATCAATGAGAATCGCTTTCGATTCGGCACAATATGTCACTGCGTCTGTAAAAAGAACATCTTCTGCTTTGCTGTGATGGAGAAAGGGCAGGGTCAGGAGGAAGAGGTATTTGGGAGTGAAAAAACGCATTGTGGGGGGTTTTCTAAAGTGGTCAACTTCATTTTTTTTCTCAAAATGAGTTATGGTCAGACTCGATGTACCACGAGGTAGTCTCACAAAACGTGGTCAACCCCATCCCATGTCCTACGGAACCAGGAGATAGTATGAGATGAATGATACTCTACCGCCATAAAGAGGGAAGAGGGAAGAGGGAAAAGAAGGGACATACCAAAATAGGTATGACCAAAACAGCTCTTTCCAACTTGGTCTTTACCGAGAAATGTTTTCGACCTCGAGTGTACTAGTGTGAGAAGGCAAAAAAAGTCGTCAAAGTCGAAGATCGTGATCCCCAGAAAACACGTTTCCCACTTTATTGTCCCACGTCAGTCGGGAGTTGTATACATGTATCGTAATGGTATTGTTCCCTTCAAGTCGATGATGCCGTTCAACGCGGCGGTGAATGAAATTTCCAACAGATCAAAGGACTATTTTCGTCATTCGTCGTTTCGTCGATTTTCCTTATTGTACGTACTGAAGATCAGTCGTAGTACTTGGTTCTTCCTTCCTTCTTTCCTATATGTTCTAGACTCTATTCTTTGAACATGGATTGGAGAAAGAGAGTAAATGAGAGAAGAGAAGAGGGAAGAGATGTATTAATTGAGTGAAACTTACAAATTGATGGCTGGCCGATGGCCCACGGTACCACGGTAATGGATCGTGGGAAGAAAAAGAAAGGCTCGGTATCAAATCCGGTTCGGTTTCTGACCAGCTGCCAAATTGATGATACAGTATATAGGTACACTCAAGTAGGTACTACGCACTACAATATGGCTGCAGAGTTACTGCACAGACGACGATGAAAAGGGAAAAGATGTAACAGAGGAGAAATGATGACTTGAGATTGAAGAGATTTGAGTAAAGACCAATCTCCGGACACCACGTCATAGGGAGAAGCTACTAGCGGAAAGATAAAGACGGCACTCCACTCAAAATCCCCTCTATCTCTCACTTGACCCGATATCACCATGCACCAGATCATTATAGATGCGGAACCTTGTGCTCATGCTTTCGAATATCATACCATCATATCCCTTCTCATATCTGCCCACTTTGTTCGTCTCACATTGTCAAAGGGAATAATGGTTCAATGACGATGACGTTTGAATCCTGCTTGCGGCGGTGCAACGCTTTCGGCTAACTTTGAAGATGACTCAGTAGCAGTGTTCAAGTAGTTGCCGATGAAAAGCACCCGACCCGCGATGACTGCATTAACATCTGTCTTTGGAGACAACCAAAATCACGATCTGCTTGACCATGGCGACGACAACTCAGACGACGTCGAGTAGGAACAAATAGCAACTAGCAACCATGCATCAGCATCAGATGAGAAGTGTATATCAACTGATTTATTTTTTCCTACACTTTGACCCAACATCGACTTAGTATTGATGTCGAGCAGGACGTGAAACGATGGATAAGATGGCATTCTTAGCTCCCACCACTGAAGTTTCGTCTGACCGTCAGCGGATTACTCACACAGCATAGCATTTGCTCTACTCGGTAACTAATCATATCTCTCCCACAACTTCTATCATCACACAGTATCACATGGACCCAGAACCAAGAGTTTTAGAAGCGAGTAAAGGAAAGTGGCCGCTTGGAAGGCAGGACAGGGGACAACTCATAGCTGACCGGAAAGAACAACTCACTACCATAGATCGTGATCAAATCATCATCCTTCCCCACTTGTATCTCCGCACCTGTCTCCGCTCGCAATCTAGATATAGTAGCCCCTTTCGACCCGATAATTCTCGGAAAGGCAGATCTCGGTAAGCCGGTCAAAAGCCCAACTGTCTGGTCAGCCCGCACTCACGGTCGTATTGCCTCTTCCAACGTACGAAAATATACTTATTGCTGACATTCCAAGCGATGTCCTGGATCACCGCGACGAATGATAAAGTCGGACTCATGATGGGTAAAGAAGAATCAAACGTGACACGGGCGTAGGGGTAGATATGTGAGAGGGTATGACTGCACTCATCGGGGAAGCTAAGACTCACCATGAGAAAGAGCTTTGGCCTTCTCCACAGCCGCCTCCAAAACCGCCACCGCCGTCTCCAAATCCTCCTCTTTAGCTTTCACCACCCAACTCGATGTCCCCTCATCCCCGTCCTCATAATTCCTCCTCAATTCAAATTCTCCTTCTTCGTCCTCCGCGTCCAAATCAATCCTTGCCGTCTTGGCCGCCAACCCGTTCCCGTTCATATGTTGTTTCACTTCCACTTTCTGCGGGGCCTGGGGGATCGTCAGGAATCCCCCTGCTGCTCTGATCTGTCGAATGAGGGTAGGCTGATTAGCGATTGCATGGAAATACTTGGATGGGATATCCACAGTTCTAGTCGGGAAATCAGGTGTTGACCTTCCCCCTCTCGAATCGTTCCTTTGGGCACGTTCGGGTGGTGTTACTCGAAGAGTTTCAGCTGCAGCTTCGCAAGCTTCCTTGGTCCCGATGACTTTGACAATATCTTTCGGATCCGCATCTGTTAGTTCGGAGGTGTTTGAGATTTCACCGACAAAGTTGTATTGTCTCGAAGCGGGGAAATGGATGGTCGTCCCGGTTTTACGTTGAAGATCTAGTAGAGCGGAACCGCCTCGACCGATTTTGGAAGCGTGGTGAGAAGAAGGTACAGGGACTCCGATGATGATGGTTTGGGAGAGGATGGAAGCTTGTTTGGTGAGCTCGGTGGAGAGTGCTTGGACAAGTTTAGCGTCGCCGCGGAGTCTGACCTGATCAGGGTGCTCGTCGCCTGCTTTGGGGCTGTGGTGTCAGTCACGTCCCTCATCGTCCGGAGTTCCAAGTGACTAAATGACTAACGACAACTGGCTTCGATAAGATGTGTAACCCGAGCTCTCTGTATCTTACAGACCCAAGACTCTGTGATGAGGCCTGTGGAAATGGTTGGAGAGGAGGAGAGATGAAGAGGGGAAGGAAGATGAAGAGGTATAGTAGAATTGGAGAGGTAGAGGATCAAGTAAGAGAAGCCTGAGAGAAAGAGAGAGAATGAGGGAAAGAGACTCGGAAGACCCAATAAGGACATAACTCACAAAGTCACCATACCAGTCTGCTTGGACCCCTCTGCTGGTCCACCACAAGCCACGACCAAATCACGTATTTTCTGTCCACCAGGACCAATCAAAGATCGATGCTATTTATCAGTACAATTAACCCCGACAACTTCCATTTCAATATCGAATCAACTCACGTATTTCGGATCGATAGTCACCGTCAACTGTATGTCATCCCCCACTTCTTCCACCACAGCCAAAACGGCCTTTTTCGCAGCCGCAATAGCCTGTTTATCTCCTTTTACAGTAACACTAGTCTCTCCATCTCCTTTTTTATCAATATCAATCATGGCTCCAGTTTCATCCTTGATCCCATTAATCGTAGCTCCTCCTTTTCCCACCACCTGCGCTACAGCTTTGGAAGGGATGGTAAAAGTCAACGTTTGTCTTGATTCCGCTTCGAAAGCAGCAGCTTCTAATAATTCTGCTTTGACAGCTGCCACACCTTTCCTACCACCTCGTATGGTCACTTCATCCGGTTTAGGGGAATCTTTATCTCTAGGAAAAGAAAGTTTGACTCCGTATTTTTCTTCTAGACGTACTGCGTATTTCCCACCTACACCAATGAGTGCTGGTTGGATAGCACGTTTAATCACGACTACTTCTGTTGTTTCATCTTCCAACTTCTCAATCTGTGCCTTGAGACGTCGTTCTGCCTCTTCTGCGGCCTCTTTCCTTCCGATAATCTTACACGCCACCATTACTTTCTTGGAAGATTTTTGATTTTCGATATCGTCAAAACTGATCTTCACTCCTAAAGACTCGCGCAGTTTGTTGATAGCTCCACCTGCTGCTCCGACAAGGTGAGGGACGTGTTTCTTGTCAACGTTGAATTCGACAGTATGACCATTGATGATATCATCATTTTTGGCATCTTCTACGATTTTCAAGATTTGTTCTACTACTCGTTCCACTTCGGTAGAAGGACCTCGCACGATGACATCGTCTGAACCTTCTTTAGAACCTGCCTTTGAACCGACTCGAACGGAGACGATTTGATCTTCGCCGATAATAGCGTTGAGAATCGTTCCAGAGGGTCCAATGATGAATTTATGCCATTTCCTATCGACATCCAGTGTTTCCGTCTTGATGTCGGCAGCTCCCTTAGCGAGTTCCTCCAGCGCTGTAGATGCGGAAGACAGTAGTTCTTTGAGTTTCGCATCCCGAGCTTTCTTGTCTGAAGGTAGTGAATCGAGAGGACCGGTGTAAACAAGAGCCACATCTGATGATTCTTCCGAGGCGGGTGGGAAGAGGGTAGCAACCGTGTGAGCGGTTTCGAAAGTTGTAATTTTGCTTCCTTTCTTACCAATCAAGATACTGTGAACGAGAGGATCGATCTCGAGGGTGGTTACTGCGGAAGGTGGGATAGATTTGACAGCTTGAGCAACTTCCTCCTTAGCTTTCCCTACGGCACCTTTGTCTTCCCCGACGACTTCCACTACAACATTACCAGAGGCGATGGAAGCTGTGAAAGGTGGATAAACTTTTACTCCATGTGTATCAGCAATACTCCGTAGTCGGTTGGTACGCTGCAGATACCTCAATACACGTTTGGCGTGCGATAGTGGGTCGGAAGTATTGGGACGATGAAGCTGTACCAAATCGACTTGTTCCACAGCGATCGCATTGGCTTTATCCATGACTAGGGTGAGAGCAGGAATGAGTGATGATTGAGGTCCTCGAATAACACATTGATCGGAAGGATCTTCCACAGGAGGTAAATCGACAATACAACCTGTCTGGTCTAAAATGTCCACTGCGGAAGTACCGACCAAGAATCGATGTTGACGTTTCGGAATTGATATTTTAAGTTCCCGAAGAGTATCGTTCAATTCTTCATACCTCCTATTTATTTCTTCCACTACCATTTTAACCTTTTCTCTATCACCCTTGATCTTGATAGATAAATCTTTGGTAGAAACACTTTCATCTTCTTCACCTTGTTTTTCCAAAGCTTTCCATACGGCAGGAGGAGGAATATGAATTTTGACATCTTCCGAATCCAATCCTTGACTTTTCACATGTTTAGAGATGAAAGGATAATAAGATGAAGGTATAGTTTTGATACTGGTCGATATTTGAGATACCTTATTAGCTATCAAAGCTAAAATTTTACTTTTCGCATCCGAACAAGCGACAGAAGGTCCAGATATAGAAATGGGAACATTAGGTTCTTCCGATTCTTCATCATCATCTTCAACTTCTTTCGGTTCGTAAGTCGGTAAAGTTTCTCTTTTAGGAATATCAATCTTGCAAGTTGTAGCCTCTGTTATACTTTTCAAAGTAGCGCCTTTTGGTCCTATGATAGTACCCAACGTGGTGATGGGTACATCTACAGTTATAGTGACAGGTTTACTGATACCCCTTTCGATGATCCTACGAGCATATGCTAAACGTTTTTGATCAGCAGCACGAATGAGAAAAGTTTTAAGACCAGTTTTCATTTGAGTGCTAGATTCCACCATTGCACCAGTTTGTTCTTGAGCTTTCTTGACCGTTTCATTGACAACTTTGACAGGTGCGAGATCATCAGAAGGGATAGAAAATGAATCGGTGAATGGATGAGAAGCTGCCGTTGGAGCACCTATACGACCTAAACCACCAGGGGCGGGGGGTTTACCTTTGGTTGATTTGACAGTAGAGGGTTTAGCGGACCAAGCGGATATAGCGGGCTTGATGAGGTTCGCCTGAGGTGCGGCAGATGGACCGAGAGAAGGGAAAGCATCAGAGGATGATGTGTCTACCGGAATAGGAGTTGAAGGTTTGTTGGTTGGACGAGGAGCAGTGGAACCGAGCGTGGGGAAAGGGTCAGGTGCACCTTCGAGACCATGTCGCTGGAGATTAGCATGGTAGTTTATCACCAGCTGGCCACTTCATCTGACATCCCAATGTATACAAAGCTCATGAAGGGGGCGATACAGAAGAAGATGCGACCTGGAGTTTCGTTGATGAAGGGTAAACGCCCTCGAAACTCTGGGGCAGAATATCACGCCAGCATAACACCAAACCGACATCTTCTCCCGCATACTGTGCCCACACACTCTCCACAAGTGAGACGTCCGTACTATAGAGAAACATGTAGGAATGGAGACTTTACCCACCTTTTGCAGCTCAGCAGCGGTGAAAGCCATCCTGATGTTATGGTTGACCTATGAGACCCCCAGATGTTTTTTTCCAGATTACCGTTGACCGTTGACTGTACGACCTAAGACCGTTGGGACTACAGAGAGATGATTATCACTTTCGACGCGTTCTCTGTGGCCTGTGGAAATGACAAGAAGAGATATATGAAAAGGGGAGGAGGAAAGTAGAGTAAGTTACTCGTTGCTGTGTGTCCCAAAGTGGCATGTGGCGTTTAGATTACGTCTCAATCTAATTATGCATTTTAGAGGTACTTGGTCAATGATCAATGAACGTGTCCATCTACTCTACATTGCATCAAGTATCGCGATCAACTTACCATTCAAGGCTCTTTATTCTGAAGAAAAAGGGTATCAACTGGTCGCTTTTTCACTCTCCCCTCCCCTGCTCTCATTGTCCCTTCTCTTTCTCCCATGATACTTCGTCACCATTGTGGCCATTTCCACCGTCAAAAAACTGTATCTGTTCATCAGCACTCGATCTTAGCAAACACTCGACACTTGAATACTTTCAACTTCCAATCATATCGAAAGAGGAGAGAGAAAGAGAGAGACTGACTTATTCTTCATTTGTGACAACATAGTCCTCGAACGACCTCCATGACGCCAACGCCAAGAAATGTAACCGCTCAAGAATCCGAATGCGGCCCATAATTCAGTGAAATAATCGATAATGTTGATCGTATCCCACAAGGCTTGTGATACTTTATATTTGACATAGGTACCATCTTCCTGTAGATGTTTTTCATCGACATGGTCTATATCATCCGATTTGGGTCCGATACTATTTCGATCAGTTTCTACCGCATTTTGTTGATTATATATACTTCCAAATGATCGAGAGGAAAACAGTAGGAATGTTCATAAGGGACGAGTAAACAAAAGAGAAGACTTGGAAACCAAGATAAGAGAGAATGACTGACAACTCATTTGCCCCATACGCCCAGAGCCTGAGTATTAGCATCATGTTTCATCGAAAATTGAAGAGGAAACATACATGTAAGCAGAGAATATGGCCATTTCTAAAGCGGTAAGAACCGACGTCCAGAGTTTTCCAGCGTCAGATTTAGTATAATACTGAGTGGATGAGATGATGTCCCCATGTTCAAGGATATCAATCATAAAGGCTGTTTCGTTAATGATATAGACTCTACCACTCTTGATACTCTCACTCGCTCCTTGCTGATGTTTAAGAACTCACTTTGATAAAAGAGGACCATGATGACCAATTTGATAGCCAAAAACTGTCCGTCAACTCCATGTCTTCCAGAGCGGTGCACTTGTCGAAAATACGACACAGTGGGGGTCAGATATGGGTCAGAAGGAAAGTAAAGAGATGGAAAGGGGTGAAATGAGAAGGAGTGAGATGCATTTGAGATGGAAGGAATCACCTTATGAAGAACTCTTCTCCCCTCAAGCTCGGCATGACAAAGCGTATGAAACACCAGTAAAGCATATATCGCGATAGTGACGGAGATAAAGTTGATGGCGGCGATCCATAATCCTGCAAAGTGTACCGAATATACCTGAGGACAAAGCTTTTCGTCAGTTCTCTCATCCCACCCCCCCTTCTCTCCCCTAAGGGAAATAAAGATCTTCCATCAGAAGGTAGGGTAAGGTCGAAAAGATGGGGTTGAAAGTGGGCATGTTGCTCCGTATGATCAAATAAGACCATTGAGATCAGACAAAACAAGGGTCAAAATGGAGCTCACCCAACCATCAGCTTCTCCAAGGATCCCAGCCACGGAAAGAAGAATCCGAATGGGCACAATCTGCAATACGGCGATGAGGATGAATTTGACAAATCTTTCTGAGGGTTGATAATATGATCTCCAAAAATGGCATGTCATACACTGTGGGTGAGTCATAATCCATAGTCATTCTCCGAAGAGTAAGAAGACGATCAGATAAGAGAAAAATGGGAGAGATGGGAGGCTTGAGAATGATACCAACCCAAAGCTTGAACCACCAGCTAACGGGAATACTACCTCATCAGTCATTTTTCTCAAGTATCGGATTGCTGGTATAAATTAATTAGCTTGGATCGAAATGCTTGAGAATGAGGTTAAAAGGTTAAATGAAGAAGAAGAGGTAAGAAATGAATAGAAGAGTATGATAACTGACGGATACATCACTCCTTTATACGGTTCTTCCCCTTTCTCCTTACATGCCTTAGCTTCATCTTGAACTTTTTGATTCAATCGATCGAAAAAATGTTGTTCTTGTCCAAATGGATGATCCGTCACTGCCAACACCACCAATCTATATAATAATAGAATGAAAGATGCAATTGCTAAAGCATCCCAAGTGCTCTTTTCATCAGTGATCTAAAGTAATAGAAGGGAGGAAAGACTGACTTCGATAAGCTCGAAATATTCGTATTGCTTAAACCATTTGAAAGCTAGTAATGAGATGATGGCGTATACGAAAGGTAAAAGGATGATACGAAGTATTTGTTTTTGTACCAATGGGACTCTATAGCTATTGATATGTCGCCAGAAGTTGTAGATGGTGATGACACACGCCTGGTGATGAGCATATAAATACCGCCAAGACATCTCCGGGCAGCCGGACCACCGGCATTTGTGGATCCGTGTTGATCGGCGGACGAAAGTTCTCTCCCTTAGAAGCGGTCGCGATCGAGGTAAGATGGAGGACGAGAGGATAAAGTAGTAAGGTAAAGAGGGGGAGAAAGGGGAGAGGGAAGAGAAACACTCACTACTACCGTCGATATGGAGATCACGGCCCACCTATGGATCAGCCAGATTTCATGTTTGACATGACAAGAATTCAACTGACATTCCTTCTTGCGTGGTCCCCTGCCCATGTCAGTAAACGGACCTATGTCTCAAGGTAGAACTCACGCCACATGTTGGACAATTAGTCCACTGTCTGTGTCAGCTCACCCTGCCACTTCGTACACCATAAAATTCATGACCGAAGCCACCACTCACATCAATCTCCTGCTCCGCAGGACAAACCGTAGCGCTCGACATGATTCCGGATGATAAGATTTTCCTAACCTATCAGCCAAGATAGTGTCAATAGTCAAGTCGAGGTGACGTCTAATTTGTGGTGAGAAAGAAATCCAGAGCCCCTTAAACATTTCCAACGATATCCTACCAATCAACGCAGCCTAGTTGAAACAGCTCTTCCCCATAGGAGAAGCTCAAAGGACTGTGTCTCAGCCTGATTAGATCTGAACAAACCCCTAGAAATACGGCAAAGGATGCATTCTGTATTCTCATAGCTCACGCGGGTCCAATAAGTATTAGGAATGTTAGTGGTAAGTACAGTCAGAATCTTTATCCTGATTTTTTATGTCTTGGGTTTTTATCTCCTGATTCTGCATGATGTAACTTATTCAGCTGGAGTGTAAGCCTGGTCAAAGATGTTTGAAATTGTGAGAACGTACTCTGTGCGTTTGAATGAAAGATTTCTCCTTTTCTAGGGCGATACGACCGAAGAAACGTACGCTGCGACCGAGTTCCCAAAAGAAATCCACAATATTGGCAGCATCGAGGACCGCTCTCCAATAACCGTACCGTCCGTTGGGTTTACGAAGCACCGATTCTGCTGGTGGAGAAGTGTGTCCGGCCTTTTTCTCTGAATAGTGCTCCAATTTTGGAAATGCGCGGCTATCAGGTGTGCTGGCTGTCAGCAGGCATTCAATTCAACATTAGGTCCAGAGGGAAAAAGGATAAGAAGAAAGCATCTTACAACTCTCTATAGTCAAACGCATGACACCTGCAGATCAGTATACGAGGAAGAGGGGAAAGGAATTCTCACATGAACGCTGCAAAGAAGACCATTTCCACCACCACAAGAGCTGCTTCGTAAGCGTGGCCATGTTCCACCGCATTATAGTACGCATTGGCTTGAATGTAGCCATGATCGACTAGGACCGAGATTATCAAGCCTGAGTGGGTTAGCTAAGAATTACACTCTGAATTACACCTACTTTGTATTATCACCAGGCCCACAAGAACTTTGATGGACAAGACCTGTAATGGTAAGACCAGGTTCTGATCTGCCGTCATAAAACTCACCTTCCTCAACGGCTTCTTCTCTGTTAATTCATGTTTCAAGACGTGTTGGAATAACATGAGACCTAGGAGTGCCGCTAAGGCCGAGATGGCGTTCAAGGCGGATAACACCACGCTGATGGTGCCGCAGTCCTGCAAGTCAGATATCCATCATTCTCAAGACGGCCACGAGAACACACCTCGTTCTTGACTTCGAGGTAGAAAGTGACCATCGCAATGACCGGACGAACAACCACGAACTGCAAGACCGACAAGAAGATTAGAGGCTGGAAATATGGTCTTGACGGATGAATGTTTCCACAACAGCACTAAGATGTCAGCACATGTGCGGGTAAGGGTATATCAACCCACAAGCCACCTGAACTGTCAGCGGATGAATACTACCCAGACTCAAGCTTACCAAACGTGCTCCTCGATCTTCTTTTCGATTGCGTCTTGTCGCCCTAGCTCGATCTTTCTTTCAATCGACATGGCTAGCTCTAAGATCAGAAGCAGAAAAGCAGCCACCGTGATTGCTTCCCATACTCCCTTCCTGATCAGTTTGAGCAATTCTAACATGGCCGGACTCACAGCTACTAGGTCGAGCGGGGCGAAATATTTGAGGTAACGGAATGCGAGGAAAGATGCGATAGCATAGCTAAGTTGTCAGTGATGTTCGAGTACAGATAGAATGCAGCTTACACAAGGGGCATGAAAATGATTCTCAAAACCTGCTTTTGCGCTCCTCGATGGTAGTAGTATATAGCATGAAGGGTCATGTGACCGAGGGTCAGTATTGCAGTCTGTCGTGTTAGCTTGAAACGTTCATAGTGTACTACTTGGATAAGCTCACCACAACTAAAGCCAAAGCGGCTATTGCCCATCTGCACGATGTTAGTACTCGTACATGGTGATCACTTGTGCTGATAGCTCACAAAATCTTCTGATCATCGTCCTGTATCAAGTCAGTCATGTTGGTATGAACAAAGAGGGAACGACTCACTCCACAACTCCAACAGTTGTCCCACTGCACCTGGTCAGCATGGCCGACTAATGTGGCTTATGACTCACCGAGGACTCCACGACAGGCGGACACGACATGAGTAATCAATGTAAGGTCAATATCATAACACAGGTGAGAATGGTGAGATTTGGATAGCAGAAGTCAGCAAGGAAGCTTGGCGGCCCGTATGCCGAGAGGTGAACCTTTCAACATGACCATGGTCGGGGTGGCGAAACGAGGGATGGAGGGGAGAGAAGATGAAAGGAGTTTGAAAGAAAAGTCAAAACGGCTTTGCAATGGACGGTGGCGGTGACGAGCATATTGTAAGTCTGAGGGTTACCCTCATGGGGTGAGGTGAAGCATATACCCACTCTCAGCTTCTGTATACAGTAGGTTTTGAGATGAGAGATGGAAGAGAGAGGGAAGAAAGTCATTGTCATCGTCATCGATCACCATGACAATTAACTCTGACGCAACTCACATTCCACACCTATACACCTATCTTCTTTCCTCTTTCTCTCTCATTACCTCTTCCTTCCTCCTCACCGATCACCCTCTTGTGTCTAGACCTGTGAATTATATAAAGTCTGATACCTCTTGGCCAACTGTCTTTTCTCTTGACGCCAAATAGTCACTGTACAACTACTCTCTTCCTCTTTCACCCACCCCGTTTCACGAGGTTCCCTTTTGGGTCCTCTCTTCACTTGTCCCTTCACCCACCCTCTTCCTTCTTGTTATTCACCAATCCTCTCTGGCGTATCTCTCACATGCGCTTCACCCTCTTCACCGCCATCTACGTTGTGATCGACGCTTGTATATCCCTCTCCTGTCTCTACCTCATCGTCCTCTTCATCCTCTTCGTTCATACCCCCCTCATCATCTTTGGTCTCTTCTCCGACGCCATACGTCGTATAATGCTTGGCAAGGCACGTTTACGTTCTTCTACTCACTCTGAACCTCCTTCACCATCCTATCAACGTACCTTACCCACCCCTTTATCAGCTTCGTTGCCGCTGCCCCCTCAAGCTCGTAACACTTTTGTACCCGACCCTCGATGGAGCGACAGCGACGTTTCCTCTGATCGCCCTGCTTCCGATGGGGATGAAGCCGACATTGACTCTCATGGAGAACAAATTGATGATCCTATCAACGAGCCGGCGAATGAACCGGCAGAGAAGAATACTTCACATATCGACGAATCTTTCGTTTCCGCTGATATGTCGGCAGAACTAGATCTAGGACCTCAAATGACACCATATGTACGTCGACAGGTCGTTCGTGACCGAGAAGAACGTCGATCCTCTCACATACGTTCTGCACCTTCTCGTACGCATTCTTCTGGAGGACCGGCGGTCACTTCAACGACAACACCCTCGACCGAACCTCTGAACTCAGCTCAGCAACAACCTCAATCAGCTTTCCTTCCACCCTTCCCTTTCAACAGACTTTCCATGTGGCGTCAGGAGCAATTGAGGAACTTGAAGACGAGCAAGATCACTTCGACCCAGATGAAACGCATCACAGCGCTTTATGGACCTCTGTCACTACCTTATGCTCGTAATCCCAGGTGAGTCACATTCAACATAACATGATCGTCGCTGATGAACAAGCGGTGTGGATGCTACACTACCGGAAGACGACATTGTACCTGCGACGTACCAAACCAGCGTGGATCGTTTCGAGACCGCTCGGTCGACTACAACCGCCGCTGTCGTCCCGCTGGAGACACGTAGCTCTGTCATTCCTATCAAGCGACCGCAAGAAAAGGTATCGACGATCAACAAGAGCTCAAACCCGCTTAGTCAGCTTGATACGAACCAGAATGGCAACACTCATACACTCTCTGTTGCTCGCCAGGAGAAGAGCAAGAATAAAGAGAATGCAGTGGGTCAATCCTAGATCACCAGATCTCTTCTGACTATCAGCGTCCTTCGGAACATATCAAGTTGACTGTTGAAAACAATCGCCCCGCCCTTGCCCCTCTCCACTTGGTAGCATCCAAACTCACTTTCAATCCCGTTTCACCGTCTCCAAAATCCAACACCAAGACGGTACTTCTTGGTCTCGGAGTTCCCTCTCTGCCTACTATACCCGGCTCACCTTCTGTGGAGACTCACCAAGAAGTCCCATACTTCAGTGACGATCTGCACAATTCCGCCGCCATGGATTTCGCCCATCTGCACTTCGCCACCGAAGGAAGGAAAGTCAGTGACCAATCGAGCATTACCAACACCTTCGGTTCCCGCGTCACTTCAGACTCTACACAAACATCTAATAGCACCAACGCATTGCTCAACAAGAGCGTGACACTCGTAGAGCCTTCTCCCAGCAAGGCGGACTCTAGTAAGAATTGGAGGATGCGACCGCACAGTCCATCAGGGATAAAAGGGATCAGGTTTTCTACCCCAGCCAGGACGGCAAATAAGGATATTGACGTGGCGTATTCACCCCCGTCCTTGTCAGCGGCGGTGATGACTATCGATGCGTTATTTGAGAAATTCAGCATGGTAAGTCGACACATTCAGTTGGAACGGGACACTGATGGTAAGGATGATAAAGCTAAAGTACCTTTCAAAGCACCTCCAGTCGGTCAAGTCGTCAAGCATAGCGCGAAAATCCCTATCACTCCTGTGCAGGACCATTAATGTCAACTCGACTCTGAGCGTTTCTGTCCCAAACATGTTTTCCGTCTCTCGTTCCTCGGTCCGATCATGTCAATCCCTCAGGTCTCTTCATACACTCACCCAATACAGCATTACAACTTTTCATTTTACAAGGTCTCTCTGTGTATACCCAGCATACAACCATTGAAGTGTCAGCAAAGTAAGTAGATTCGTTTTATATTATGTAGCGCTAGAGCATAAGTCTTGAGCAGCATCCCATGCATTGATGTCGTCGGAAGGCGGACGCTCTTCTTACGTACATACTGATACTAAACAGTTCTCATTGAAACAACAGAAATAGAGTCTATTCAAAGGAAGGAAGGTAGAGGTGGAATAATTGAATGTTTCCCCAAAGCATAACTTGAACAATGTATACAGACTGATCAAGGAATAAACGGGGAACCCTTTTGGGCATGATAATGTTGGCATCTTTATGACCCCCAAAGCCGGTGAAGCGGCCAAGGGGACTTCGAAAGAGCCTACGATTGACGATAATGTGAGTCATGTTTCGCACAACGGCAGGTTCGATAAACTGGGTCATGTAGCATAGGACATGTGATATGGGGCATGGAGCATGTAGCACGTCGGTATCGTCAGATACATAATTATGATCCACATCAGTCCATAACACGAGTCAGCATGGGGTAGACAGAAATTTCATGGCCAACGATGCAATGGTGATGCGGAGAAGTCATCCGAAAACCTACTTCATCAGTCCATTATCTTTCTCACTGAACTCTCAACCAGGACTGACCCTTTGTATATCATCCAATACATATCAAATCCTTCTTGGCTTCTTACTCCTAGTACCTCCAATCTTAGCCGGCGTTCTATCTTCTACACCAGTTATCAATCCCCTAACTCTTTCCCCTTCTTCTCCTAATAAACCACTAACGACGTTATACCTTCTTTGATTATACAAACCTTTAAATGCTACCATTATTCTCATATCTACCACTCCTCTGGTTCTGGGATACCTTGAAATAAGGTCATCAATCTTCATAGCCATTTTCTTCCCAGCAGCACGACAGGGTTCCGGCTCTGATTTTTTAGATCCTTTATACTGTTTATCCGATCCACCTGTTATAGTTGCGAACATTGGACCGACGGAATCGGAGAAAGTCAGAAGGACATTGTTCGGGGAACATGTGATAGTTAATAAGTGTGTATATGAGGCTGAGTGATGAGGAGAGGTGTTGAATGGTTCATGACGGGGTATATTCTTGTTTTTGTTGTTGTTTTTAGATTGAGAGTTGAGGGAGGGAATGGGACGTCGGAGGAGGTTGGAAAGTGAGAAAGTGGGTGTACGAAGGGGAGGTTTTGGGGTGGTTTCTGGCTTGGGAGGATCCGTCGAAGTTGTCGGAGTTGTGGATGAAGTGGGGGTGATAGCATCAGGAGTAGTCTCGGATAACAGAGGATTTGGATTTGTCTCAGGGGGCAGAGAGGGAGAAGAAGAAGAGGATGAAGAGTGAGATGATGTTGGAGTCGAAATTGAAGGAGAATCTTCAAAAGGGGTCACGGTTGAATTCGACGACTCTTCTATGGAGTTCTTGTCAGATAAGGAATATCGGAGGTAAGAGGAAGAAGAGAACGTCGCCCGTGATATCAATCCAGGGTATGGGAGGAGATAGCGGAGAGGACGGAGGGACATGGTGTATATATATGGTTTGGTTGATGTTGAAAAGTTGGACGGGGAAGGGAGCAAGTTTGGAGAGGAAGTCTATGACGTGGGATTTGACTACGGTTTTGATAACGAGGAATGCGGGGTCCCACAATCTCTCCTCTTTCCGTTGGAACTATTTGTGGCCATGAACCAACTCGGGTTCATCAAGACTGAGTGATCAGACAGAGTAGTGTAACACTCCATACGCTGATTATTATCGGTGGGTTCTCATCTATAAAGTACCAAGGTATGATAAGAAGTTGACTGACTTGTAGAGATATCCTCTCGAGCCATTTTCAAGCTCGACCTCGCTTACCCAAGACCCCCGACCTGACTATATGACATCACTTTCACGTTTATACTGTGTCCCTAGAATTTTCACACCACGACAAAACATTCCCTTCTCACTTCCTACCTCTTCTCACTTCACATCGAGTTCAATATCGACCCAGAAAACAATGACTACGACCAGTCAGAAGACGATAAAGGTCGCACTTCGCGGACCGGCGTTATTGAATAATCCAAGGTTCAACAAGGGTAGTGCGTTTACGAGGAAAGAGAGGGATGATTTTGGTTTAAGAGGTAGATTACCATATGCGTGAGTCAAACATTGCTATGGAATTTGACACCTCAATCGTTATGGTCATTTGGAAGCGTTCATAAACCTATAACTCGTTCGTAGACTTGTTGCTTGAAGAGAGGTTTCAATCGCTTAGTTGTGTCATCGGGCAATATCATTTGTAGAGGTCTTGGAGCAATAAACAGAGAAAGGGAATGTGAGAAGAGCTAGAAATCGGAAGAGTATATAAGATAACCTCTAGAGTAGACACCCTCCAAGAACAGGTGGATCGAGCTTATCAACAATATCAAGCTCGTAGTTCTGATATTCTACGTAACTCTTTTCTACAGTCTCTCAAAGGTGAGTTCCCTCTATGTCTGACGTGTCCCCCGAATCCATTGACTGCACTACCCTTCTTACTTGACTACAGCATTGTCACTTCATTGTTCTGCAGCGCGGGAAATGGGGTTAATTGTACAATTCGATTATGTGTTGCATCTACGTCCCACACGCAGTTGACACACAGCTCAAAATTGGACACTCTCTTACGCCCTCCTCTCTGCCCACCTTGAAGAGCTCTTCCCTATCATATATACACCCACAGAAGCGGATGCAATTGCCAATTATTCTCATCTGTTCAGACGAAGTGAGGGTCTCTACCTTTCACCACCACTGACGGACACTATGGAAGAGGACTTTCTGGATGCTTGTGAGGGTAGAGAATTGGAGTTGATCGTGGTTTCGGATGCTGAAGCTATTTTGGGGATTGGGGACCAGGTAAGTGCATTGGTTTATACCTATAGCCTTTCTATCCTTGTTCCATCGACCCGATTTCATTACGCTTTTGAGGCGTCATTGCCACGCATACTAAGCCATACCCTAGTAGCGCTATTGCCGGAGAGACGCAAGAGAGGCTCTTCTGAAGGGTTTCTTCCTGGGTCCTCTTGGATGGTCCAGCTGATAGGCAGGGTTCAGGAGGTATAGGCATCTCAGCTGCCAAAGCCGTTATTTACACACTTGCCGCCGGTGTCGAGTTCGTCCCTTCCCCCACGTCCACGTCTTCGGCTGAATGATAGCCCCGCAAAGGCCCTCGCTGTGACACTTGACGTAGGCACCAACAATCAAGATCTCCTTGATGATCCACTCTACATGGGCTATCGGGAGAAACGACTTCGCGGTCAGGGGTATGACGAATTTGTCGATAAATTCGTTGCACTAGTTAAGAAACATCAGCCGAAGTGTTTGTTGCATTTTGAAGATTTTGTGAGTCACTTCAGTCCGGATGAAGCATTCACTTCTCTGGTATCGTTCAACTTGTGCTGAAAATTAGGGAGTGAGCAACGCTCAAAGACTATTAGCAAAGTACAGGTTCGTTTTTTCATCGATCAACAGTTTCGAAACTGACCAGGAAAGGGATGAACATTCTATTGTGAGCCAAGTCCTTCGATCCAGCACTTGGTCAAGCTGAGTAAACCCAGTTCAACGATGACATCCAAGGTACTGGGGCCGTTACAGTGAGCTCTGCAGTCCTTTGACGACGCGTGAGCTTACGCATTCAGCTCGCAGCTTTACAAGCCGCCATCTCAGTCACCAAAACTAACGTCCGTCTGGAAAACCCTTGCCTTACTCGAGTATGACTGACCAACAGATTGAGGATCAGCGTATTGTGATATATGGAGCCGGTTCTGCTGGTCTCGGTATAGCTCGACAATTGCGCGATGCCATCGTTCTTTCTTCCTCTTGTTCGGAAGCCGAAGCGGCTTCTCGTTTTTACCTTTTGGACAAACATGGTCTTCTGAAACGGTCTCTTCCGGAAGATCAGATTCGGCCGGAGGTTGAAACATCTTTCATTCGGTCTGAAGAGGATTGGGGAGATGGGGAGACTGGGTTGTTGGAGGTTATCGGAAAGGTCAAACCGACAGTTTTGATAGGTACCAGTACTCACGCTAAAGCGTTTACGGAGGAAGTGGTGAGTCGCTCAACTCAGCTTCTTGGTAGCGGACGAAAGCTGAGCCTTGTTAGGTGAAAGAGATGTGTAAACATGTAGATCGACCTATCATCTTTCCTGTGAGTTATCTGGATCATCAACGGTCGATAATAGATTTCACACTGTGCATCTCGCGGTTTTATAGGGGTGAGCTGATGATCAGCTGAGTAATCCCACTCGACTTTGCGAAGTACAGTGGGTTCTTTCAGAAACACATGATGTGAATTAAGAGCTGATGAATAGCCCTAAAGACGCCAACGAGTGGAGCGGTGGAAAAGCTTTGATGGCTACTGGTTCACCGTTTCCTCCTGTTGACATTCCGGGTAGTGAGAAGAAGTATGTCGTAGCGGAATGTAACAATGTGAGTGTTGGACATCTGTTTCTTTTTCTTTTATCTTCGTCCCTGGAGTACCTCTTCCTCTTGTCTGTCATTCCAACTAACCGATCTTGAATTCTCATGATGTCATCATCAAGTCTTGAATGTTTGTACCCAACCTTCTCTACTCCATTTCAGCAGTGCACTCGGCTCGCCATAGAGCGGAGAGAGACGGTGGTAGGAGGATAACAGTTACGTCTTAAGACTAACGACCAGGCAATGATATACCCAGGATTGGGTTTCGGTACTATCCTCTCCCAAAGTAAAGCCATGACTCCCAATATGATAGTAGCCGGTGCCAAACGTCTTTCCGAATTAGCTCCCGCTCTTAAAGATCCTGATCAAGCATTGCTACCGCCCTTTGGTGGTGAGTATCCTTCCTTATGTTTTCATATGATGTACAAGAGCTGAGATCAGATATTGGAGATATCAATTTCGAAATCGCTTTGGCAGTGTTGGAACAAGCTGTACAAGATGGGGATGCTAGTTCTGAGGTGCCCAAGGGGGAAGAGGAAAGAAGGAACTGGGCAAAAGGTAGAAGATGGACTGCTGTTTATCCCGAGTATGAGTATGATGAAGGTGGATATAGGTGATTTGTAGATGAATATCGTATATGTATATAAGTATGTGGTGTTCATCGTTTGCCCCTTTTTCGAGTAGCAGCCACAAGAGAGAACCCTTGAATGAAAGAATTGCCACTTTCGGTAAAAACCTGAAAGGTAAAGGGGGAGATTGCGTCGTCCCACAGTAAGCAACTTACTCCACCCAACCTCTTTTCACATCTCATTACTCACATTCGTACATCCTTGCCCCCTCAGACCCCTATAGTGACTTGTCAAGTCAACGCCCTCTGTCTCTAATTATCTCGCTTACATCCTCCTCCGTCACTCTCAGACACCTTTCATCCGGTTTCTTTGTTCTGTGATCTGCAACTATCGGTCATCGGTCAATTCGGGTCTTCCCTCGTGCTTCCAACGATACACACTGCTTTCGACCAATCCATCCGTTCTCCCAGCTTACCAAACCTACCCCTCACCATCGAACTATTGGAAATACTCATCAGTCTCATCATCATCGAAACTCCGACCTTTTAAATCTTTTGAACTCTCAATCGTCAACCTTTCATCCACCGACCAATCAACCTTTCAACTCCACCCTCTCTTATAGATCAAACATCAAATATTAAACCATCAACCAATATGGATCCACCTTATCCACAACCTCATCCAACCTTTCGTCAACGTAAATCATCAAGTATCATATCTCTATCTCCATCAATATCTTCACTTTCTTCCCCATCGACATCACCACTCAAAACTCCATCAACCCTAACAAATCTGGATCAACCGAGACATTACGATTCAACTATCACGTTACGATCAGATGTACCGAGTTATCATACTCTTGATAATTCTTCTACATCACCAAATTTAAATGATCATTCTGATTCTCAATTTGATTCTCCTTCCACAACAACAGAACATCAATCTCAAACTTCGACTATTCCCCTTCATCCCATCTCGTCCGATTCTAATTTAACAACATACCAAAACCCCATAATAAAAATCATGTCGTCGAACGAGACAATACCTAAACCTATCAAACATATAAGGAAAGAATCTTTGGAAAGAAGAGATTCTGATGAATGTTCTATAGCTGAAGAAGGTGAACATGTACCTCTTTTACCTGATGAAAATTATGATCCTAATGAGAAATGGTATAATGGACCTTTGTTCGTTGCTGGAGTTAGATTGGCAGTTTTGTTCATGATTTTCACTTCTATTGTGGCTGGTACTTTTTATTGGGGTGTACCTAAATTGGAAGAAGCAGATAAAGGGGTTTTGAAATTACCTAGGTCTTTTGCGGATTTACAAGCTTTGAAGTGAGTAATCTTTTTCATACGATGATTCACACTCCCCCCCCCCTCCCTCCCTCCCCTTCCTCCCTTCCCACCCTTCGCGTCTACTCCATTTCATCCGACGGACATCTCATCCCCCAGTACTTGCATTACCTGTCATCACAGAATACTTGCATTCTTTCACCGTCAAACCTTGCTTTAACCGAGGACATCTCTTTTGCGTGATGATGACGACTAACAACCAGTCACATGTTCCAAAAGTACAAAGCCCTCTACCCTCTTAGAATCCTCGCATGTGGGGTTGTATCCTACCTCTTGTGAGTACCTCCGTTTACTTCCACTAGACAGCAAGCTGAATCTTAGCGTCCAAACGTTCTCCCTCCCAGGCTCGATGTATATCTCCATCCTCTTCGGTGCTGCATACGGCATGGCTAGAGGACTCCTTCTTTCTTGTCTGTGCGAATCGGTCGGTTCTGTCTTTTGTTATACACTCTCAGCTATCCTCGCGCCACCCCTGTTGGCATTACCGTTTTACCGCGCAAGAGTCGAAACGTGGAGAACGAAAATCATGGGACCTCCGGAGAAACAGGTATCGTGGGATGGAGTTTTCGCTTTTTTGATAGTATTGAGGGTAGCACCTTTTCCGCCGCATTGGGTGGCTAATTTCGTCGCTCCTCATTTAGGGATAAACGTTGGGTTATTTTGGCTGAGTTGTTTTCTGGGTGAGTGCGCTCAACTATTTGTCTTTTTCTCCTTGTCCTTGACCTTTAAACCTGCTCGGTCCTTCGATGCCCTCTGTCTTCAGATTCAACAAATTTCTCCCTCACCCCAGTCCGATTAGTGACTTGTGAAGTCGACCGTCTACTATGGCGCAGATCAGATCCCACCGAAGGACATAGTCTGAATATATTCAATGTGAAGACCAAATGCTCACTCTCAGGTATCGCCCCCGTTTCTGTAATCCACGTAACCATCGGCTCTTCTCTTGACTCTATGACCTCCGCCGACGATTTTCACATTCTCTCAGTCCGAAACGTTCTTGGATTATGTGCCGTAGTAGTCGCCGTTCTCATACCCGTAGGACTCAAGCGTATATTCCGTAAAGATCTAGGTGATCTAGATGAATCTGAACAAATAGATTCAGTTTTACCCGTTTCCCCACCACCTGCCGTCAATTACATCCAACCTATTCAAATCATCGACGGTCGACAAGTCCGATATCAAGCCGTTGATTCAGGTTTGGTTTTAGCTGGACCCAGTCAAGGTGATGGGAATTTAGATACTGGTAAGATTAATAAAGGTAAAGGAAGAGCGGTAGAGATTATCCCTAGGATTTTAGAAGATGATGAAGAAGATGTTTTTTCTCCTATTTCCGGTGTGAGTATTCCTAAGATTGGTGAAAGGGACGAAAAGAAATTAGGGAAGAAAGATAGATGGGGTCATAGAGGTTATGGAACTTTGGATACTACTCCTTTGAGTGTATCGAGGGAAGAGAACGCTGCTGCTTGGTGGGCGTTTCAACGGTGATTTGTATGATTTTGGTTTGTAAGTTGATTAGGGTCTTGAATAAGAGTGTGTGGGTTTATGGGAGTAGAATATGAATGTATCAAATGTATGAAATTTGAATAGGACCTGCTCTTCATCCTCCTGACTGGTTCGAGTTCACATATGAACGTTTTTCAGGCTTGTGGTCTTATCCGTTCCTTATCTCACGAGTGACTCGGTCCTTGTTCGTAGTGCCCTTTACATACTTATTCTTACAAAGTGACGTGATTCTGTATCTGCAAGGGGAGCGAGTGAACCGACCCCAACCCGGACCGTGAAAGATGGAGTCGGACTCGGGGCAGTATCACCCAAGTCACATTGCCGAGTACAGTAGTGTACCAGGAATAACATCAACCATCTTCCTTTCCTTCCTCTTTGCTTATTCGCCTCTTTGCGCTTATGACATACGATACCACTCTCCTGGTATACATTCAAACCGTCCGACAATCTCTTCGCCCATTCCCCCACTCAATCCAGCTCAATCAAACCTCTCAATATCTGTAGAATCCAAAGAACTTGGCATAGACCCTTTCAAGCCAGTGTCACTTAGGTTTATGAACGCGTGGGTACCCGCCATGATATCTCACCTATCACACGAAGTAGACGAACTCACATCTATCATCATGGAGGCGATAGGTAGGGAAAGAGTGAAGGAGTTTGATAAATTATTCCTGAATAAATACCGAGCTATTGATCCGAGTTAGTTTTTTTCCTGTTGGGACTCGGACCAGAGAAGTGGAGAAAGGTTTGATGAGGTTGCCTATGATCGTACGCAAGATGCTGATTCCCATAAGTCGATATCCCGGCTTGCTGCCATTAGCGATGCGAGGTATGATAATTATGCTGGCTTTATGAGAGGTATCGTTAGTAGAACGAGAAGATAAGACAGATGAGCTGACATCAGTTCGTTTGGTCAAGAAAGTATTGGGGATGGTGGAAGTATCTCGCGCATCCAGAAGTAAGTCTTGCTATGGGTAATGAATGAGTGGCTTACTATTGGAATATGACCTTCCTGGGCAAGTGAATTGTTTCGAGTCTGACAATGACGGATGATTGGGGAAGACTCCGTGATCTCACTCCTTTCCTCACAGGCTATGGATTCGTGAATTGGTACATATGTATTTAGATCGTATGTGACTAGATATCGGGTTATGCTACAAGTGGATCACTGCTTGTAGTTTGTGGTATGATTCGCCATCGTTTCGATGCTAGCGCCTTACAGAGATATCCATAACCAATACTACTACATCAGATCATGTCACAAAACCTGAAATACTCACCTTCTCCGTACCGGGATTGAGGGGATGAGAAATCATTTTTGGCTGGAACATCCTATCGAATACTCTCATTCAGTAACAATCTTTGTCGTTGTGCAGTGAACTCACAAGTCATTACCCAAGCCTTGGCCGCAGATTGGCATAGTGGATGAGGCATGACCAAACTTGGATTCGTGGGGAATGTCTCCAACTGCCTTATACATCCAACCGTCAGCGCACTCCGTTATTCGTACCAAGTACTCACCGGAAGGCGACAGATGGCTGGGGAGGACCGTATCTGCTGACTGTAGAATTGGCTTGACGCCATTTCTCATCTAATTGGGTCTGACATTTAGCAGGGTCAGGACAATCGACCCTCTATCTGATTAGCCACGACGTCCACCTGGTCAACAATTTATGATGGCGTGACTTACACAGCTGTACTCTTTTCGCACGTCGATGCTACCGAGCTTCAGGAGACGTTCAAGGAACCAGGTCCGTCTAGACCGGTCAACAAAATACTGGGAAGGACAGACGGACGGACCGGTGTGAAAGTTTCAATCTTGTCGTTTCAGTCAACTGAGACATCTCCTCGTGATCCCACGTAGCTGTACGTGAGCTTCACCTTTGACTGTCCACCAAAAGAAGCGAAGAAGATTGGAAGAGTATAAATACGCACATTGGTCTAGGACAAATCGACTTGCTTCTCTGTACAAGTCTGCATGTTCGTACGTCTCCGCCAAGGAGAGAGCCACGATAGGTTTACCTGATGCATGAGAGACGAGGAAGTTCTCGCACATCTTTTGTAAAGATGGAACTAAGAGTTTGGATGCTAGCGCCAGAAGCTGCAGATCAGCATCTGTATTTCCTTCTCTTCTCAGAATCTCAGACAAGTTGAAGACAGGATTACCCCCAAAGAGACGTCGACGACCGGCAACACTCACATCCTCCACATTGGTCCAGCTGACTTTACACTCCATATGCGGATAAGCCCACATCAGAAAATCCTGGAAGGCCGATGGACTTGTCTCGTGCAGCTCCACCACTGCCACCGGGTCCGTAGGCCGACGAGCATTGTCCGTTCCTGAGGAGAACGAGTGACGTATCGAGGACCTCCTTCGTCTACTCGAAGACGATGGGAGAGCATGGTCAAGAGGTGTTTCGTCGTGCTGTGTACGGTAAGTTGGGTCGATATGAGATGATGTTGCGCCTGAGGATCGCGAAGGACGATCAGAAAGGGAAACGTGTATCTGAGAATCTGGTAGCTCCCGTAGTTCTCTCAAGATGTCGGTGATACTTGGCTCGTCCTCGCTTGCATCTAGGTATACGCTTGTCTTCCTTCTATCCGCGACTTCCTCCTCATGATCCGGACTTTCTGAATTTGAAGACGAGGCAAAGGAAGAAGTAGGATGCTCCGCTAGAACAGGTAATGGGTCAACATCTGTATCGCGTCTGAATGGACTTGAGGATCTATCGGTCACACAAGCGGTCTCGGCCCAACTATACTGTCTCAGCAACATCTTACACTGGATGTATTGACAATTGTCTCACCATCCTTGAAGTAATCCTTGAAAGAATGGACTGGCAAAGTAGAGAATTTCCTTATGACACCAAAAATCACTCCCGCCTACTCTCACCTTTACCGTGCCGAGTAAAGCTGCGTCTCGTCGGAAGGTGGGATGTACCTCCACAGTTTCTACCTCTTCTCCTTCTTCTTCTTCCATATCTTCTGGAAGGTTCAGGCTTGAAGGATTGTTGGGGGCTGACTGAGTGCGGTGGTGCGCACTAGCATCGTTGGCGTCCAAGGAAACTAGGGAGGAGTGACGAGCCGCAAAGGTAGGGACGAGGTGTGTGTGAGTGGGGGAACGGGGTGAATTTCGAGAAATGAGAAGATGAGAGGGGTTGGAGGTTGTCATTCTGCTGAATGCAATTATGAGAAGGTTGAGGCTGTCACCTATGATCAAACGGTAAGTATTAAGGAAGAAAGACGAACGCAAGCAGGGGAGACATGTCATGTTTCCAGCGGAAACCGTTTCACATTCAATGTGGCACTGTGGCACCATCGCACTTTACACCGTTAGCATACCGTGCGCGGGGTAGAGGCAGAAGGAACGCTTTGACTTTTACCGGAGCATCAGAACCTGACCTACACTACCTGCCACATGACTTTATGCATTCCAACAATTCTCTTCTTACCAATGGACATCATCAACATTTTCTTGGTCAAACCTCACTGATCATTCCCAACTGTTCTTCACCACTCTATTGATTTGATGGATTGTAAGGATCTTACCACAGGGTGTCGTCAGACTCCCAACCGCTTTGGGCTTCGTGATTACCCTGTCCATTATCACTGATTGAATGACCAACACTGTCCTGAGTTGTCAAAGGGTAATACTCCTGATTGTCAAATTGGAGAGCGAACCCCTCCTCCGGTAACAAGGGGACCTCCCCGGGAGTTGTGCTTTGAGTGCTATCATCAACACCAGCAGTACTTTGGGTTGCAGTACAGTGCCTCTGATCATCAATAAGTGCTTTGCGTTGAAATTTGAAGACTTGCTGTCAAAAAGCCCTGTGGGTTGACAGAGTAGTCATCAAACTCCTCCTCGGTAATCAGCCCCCAGAGGATTGTCGTTCTGATCCATTCTGTCCAAGCTTGTTGTGTCCAATTGTCAGCGCAAGATTCATCTACCTCTTATATGGACATTGACTCACTTCACCTCCGGGATTCCTTATCCTTTGCTCATTGAGCTCTTTGGTGATGTCTGCCCAGACACTGGTGTTCCACTCAAGTGTAGGATTCTGTTGAGTGTTGTCTGAGGCCTGTTGGTCAGTCTGAGAGCATTGAAAGCGCACAAGACAAGCAAATAGTACTGGACTGACATGTGATCCTGGTCTGTCGGTATTCTGATTTTCCGACTCCTGTCTACGACCCCTACCGTTGCGGGAGGGACGGGTCTATGTACATGCTCAGCTATGGCCCACAGAGATCCAAAACTTACCTGTGTGCGAGAATCCGTATGGGTATGATTTGGCATATGAGTTGTTGACTGTCTGTTTAGTAGTTGATTAGAGGGAAGATAAGCAGATACGGGATCGGGTTCGAGCCCTTCTTATACGATGGGAGAGAATGGATACACCCGATGTATTCTTCCTTTATGGGACACGAGACATCCAAAAAGGCGTGAGATCCTTGGATCGAGAGGGTGAATCACAAAAGGAGTGGTTCTGTCTCCGAACATACGTATCAGATTACACTAAGGAACAAATGAACAAAGTATGATGTGCTCATACGTGCTCTCCCATACGCTTGTTGAACAAAGCGTTTCCTGTACCTATGGTCATACAACTCTCCCGCGTGATTCCAACTCGCGTTTCAAGCAGGTAATAGTCAGTCCCATTGATAGCTGAGATAATGCCAGAGTCCACACTGTTAGAGCACGCTTCACTATCTAGGCCTCTCCACGCGACCTGATCGTGCTGCATAGTGACTGGATGAGCGACTCCTCAATTGACTTTTGTTGTTCATCCCTTCAGTTCCCATGGAGGAAATCACTACCTAAGACAGTGTAACGGTACTGGAAACACGACGACTCAGTCGGAGGTTGGGTCGAGGTCAATGGGATACAGTGGAAATCTATGTATGTGTCTCTGACGCTATGTGATGGAATGTGTCTCCTCTGCAATTGATGTAGCCAAAGAATGTCCATTGAAGAGTCAGCAAATTTAGTACATTGCTAATTGTACTATATACTGTCTACAGGTATCCATGTCTCCTTCCTTCCTTGTCGCAAGCATCTATGTACATACTCGGACAGGTAAAGAACCACTTTGAGTAAACCCAGTGGGGAAATTCCAAAGGGGAAAACCTATCCTACCTACTGCAGCACTGCCTCCTGTTCTTGTTCTTCTCTATCCAATTCCGTTGAGTTTGATGGAACTGCTTTGAGTCGTTGTTACCCCGTAACAGACGGAACTTCCCCTCCCTTCTCCTCAGCATCCTCATTATCATCAGGAATGTCGATCCAAACATAATCCGGGTCCTGTTCCTCGGTCATGCCTCGAGGTAGGTTTTCAATTTGACTATCCCTTAACAATGCTACTGTGGGCTGTGAGGCTTCATCCTCGACTGGAAGCTGCTCCCCCACTGACTGCTCTTGTTCTTGCAGAGCATCGAGTTGATTGAACAAGTGGGCGAGATCCTCTTTCTTCGTACAAGTTGCCTTCAATGAGCTATGACCAGGGTAGAATAGGATAACCCACCTCCAAAAACCCTTGTGCATCGTATAGAAACTCATCCAAATCATCTGGCTTTATCACTGGCCAAAGGACACAAGCTCTTACCCAGTCCACATAGTCTCCTTTGGTCTGACAATCAGTGTTGTTGTCTAGTGTCTGATGTGTGCTTCATAAGTACCTTTTCACTTGGATTTGTCACATAAGCAGTCATGAGTTCCTTGGTTTCATCTGCCCATCGAAACAAATAAGCTTCGTACGAGCACATGTCCTCATCATCCTTCTCCCCCTCATCCTGCTCGGAATCCGAATAAGGGGTTTCTACCTGGTATCTATCAGAGTACGTCACTGGAAGAAATTCGAAGAACGTACAACTTCAGGAGACAAAGCGGTATGACTAGTCTCATCCTCTGAGGGGTAGTCAGTGTCTGTCAAATCCTACTCATCATTACTGGTGTAGGAGCCACAATAGGGGACATACTAGTTTAACAAGGTCATTTGTCTTGTTTCCAGAAGCAGTACTCATGGTGCTTGGGATGAACTATATATTCAAAGTGATGTTAGCGATTGGTGTTGAAGTGGATGAGGAAGGAAAGATGGTGTTGATGGCTGACAGTCACGAGACTTGCCTTCATCTCGTACAGTACAACTCAGCTTTTGAAGGGAGAAGCGATACTGAGTCTCTTTTGACACGCGTTTGAGAAAGTCACCCAAAAGGAAGGCTCAGGTGTGGTCAAGAACACATGATGTGAAACACCTCATTGAGTCACAGTCAGCTGCATCTCCTTTAACTTCTTTCAAGGAGGTTGCATGAATGCAGGGCTCATATATGATGAATGGAAGAATAGTCAGGTGGAAGCTGTCACGAACTACGTCGTGACACCTCGATTACTCCACCAACAATGACCCTCCTTTGGCCATCAAAACCCCATCACGCCTTAACCTCTTTACTCTACACGTAACTCAGGACTTCTGACACCAAGTACGGCGAGGTTAGACGGAGTTAGGCTAAGTAGGAACAATGGGAGCAGAAGTACGGCGAAGTTAGACGGGGTTAGGCTAAGTAGGGACAATGGGAGCAGAAGTGCGGCGATGTTAGGCGGAGTTAGGCTAAGTAGGGACAATGGGAGCAGAAGTGCGGCGATGTTAGGCGGAGTTAGTCGAAGGAGGAAGAGGATGGCCGAGGGCTCGGGGAAGTTGGACGAAGTGCGTTGAAGTACGTCAAAGCGCGAGAGGGTTGGATGAACGTCTAGGAGGAGTAGATAATATTAGCTGAGAAGATCGCTGAAGTTCTTCAGCGATCCTTGATTGTTGTCAGTAGTAAAAGACAGATAGAGATAGCTATAAATCAAGATACATCGCCATCAGTAGATCAAAACCCTAGTTAGAGTAACTACGCCGAAGTACGCCGTAGTTACACCCCTTTCGACGTCTGCGCCCTCCTGGTTGGGTGAGACATCGACTAAGAGAGTGAAGTTAGCCGAGGTTCGTCGACCGTCGGTCTATTAAGAAGTAGTTGTTCGACGGCCGTGACAGTATCAAGGATCGCTCTTACCGACGACCCGTGCGAACCTCGGAGAAGTACGAAGATAATATGGAACCAGAAAGAAGAATTACACGAGGCATGAGTAGGGATGGAGACAGGATGGAGGAGAACGAGAGGAGAGCATTGGAGGAGCTTAGCAGAGCAATGGGGCAGGACCTTGGAGTGGAGGATAGTGTGGGGGGATCAATTCAAGGAGATGAGTTCGTTCCACCGGTGCCTTCTAACCCTCCTTCTCCTCCGTCTAATGCTCTCCCACCTGTGGGATCCCCACTTGGATCAGACCAAACCCCACGCCCAAGAGAAAACACTGGAAGTACGGCGAACTTGGGAGAAGAAGGAACACAAGGGGTGGTGTTGGCCTTGATGCAGATGGTGGCGAATATGAACAAAGACATGATGGAGGAGAGAAGACGTAGGGAGGAATGGGAACAGAGAAGAGAAAGGGATACAGTGGGCGGGATTGCAGAAGGGATATCAGAAGGGGTGAGGTACGCCATGGGACGGCAAACTTCGGCGACCCCAAGCGTAGTGGGCGAACAACGGAAAGGGATAAAGCTACCTAACCCAGACCTATGGAGAGGAGATCGGAACAAGTTAACCGCTTTTCTGTCTGAGTGCGACGTACACTTCGAATTGAACTCTCATCTTTTCCCCGACGACACTAAGAAAGTCTTTTTCATGATCTCTCATCTACGCGAAACACCTCTTCTTGCAGTGCAGCCCGATCTATCCAAAAGACCTCTTCCTGAGTACCTCACGACACACGATCAGTTCGTTAAGTACCTCAAGACTAACTTTGGTGATCCAGACGAAGAAGGAACTGCGGCCCGACAACTTAACGACCTCAAGCAAACCGGGTCTGCTTCGGACTACTTCTCCGCCTTTCAGCGACATGTTGCGATTCTCAAGTGGTCTGATGATGGAAACCTAGTTGACCGAGCCAAGAAAGGACTAAAATCGCACCTTCTAGATGAAATCGCAAGACACGGTAGATCGTTTGGGACTGTAAAAGAGCTATTGGAGTTTGTGATTCCCTTGGACAACCGCCTGTGGAGGAGACAAGTGGAGAAGGAGGCAGAGAGGAAAAGGGAAGGAGGGATAAGGACAACGACAGTGGTGGAAAGTCAGAGGACGGAGAAGAAAGAAGAGAAGAAATGGGAAAAGGGGCAACCTTCGGCGCAGGGTGGTGCCCAGGCGGCTATGAGGTCGACGGTGGTAAAGAGTACACCGCCAAACATCGACGAAGTTCGCCGAAGATGGCCTAGGCCGAGCTCCGATCTGAGGGAGACAAGGAGGAAGGAGGGGAAGTGTACCGAGTGTGGTGAAGCAGGACATTGGCTGAAGGAATGCCCTGTAAGGGAGGCTAAGGTTAAGGTTGGACTGTTGCCTCCATGGGGGGAGAAGTTCGGAGAACGTGGTGGAGGATCGGGAGGGAACGCAGTACCTCTCGGACAGAGGAGGAACTTGAATGCGGTTGGAGGAGAAGTAGATTTGGAAGAGGACCAGGGAAAAGAAGAGGACCTGTCGCAGTAGGCGAGGCTCGGCGGGTCCGCCATATTCTCTCGGCCACCATTCCCAAACCCATAAAAGAAACACAGCTGATGGAGCCAGAGGATTGTGAATACAAAAATACACCACTCAGTACCCCTTGTTCATGCAATGTCGATAATCATCTCCTCATCCCTTCCGTTTCCAGAGATCAACCTAAATCGGACATTTTCATTAATGGAATGAAGCTAACTACGCTCTGGGACACCGGGGCTACTTGTTCATATATAAGTCCTAGAGCGGCGACGAAGATAGGCGCAGAAAGGAGACAATATCAGGTGAGCGTACCCGTTCACATGTTCGACGGCTCGGTGAGTGTCGCTGGACCCATCACCGAGTTTGTCGAAGTCGGATTTAGTTTGACGAAGGACGCCGAAGTGCGATCTGTTTGTCTCGATGTAACAACGCTCTGCGACGCAGATGTTGTGATAGGGTGGGATTGGATGAGGAAGGAAGGGGTTGTCCTTGATGGAAGAGACAACTCGGTGAAATTTCCCATCCCAACCCCACCAAGTGCGGCGAAGTTAGCGGCCATAGGGCTGCCGACTCTGACGGACGCGATAGACCGCCGCGGCGAAGGTGAGCTTGAAGAGCTGAGCCCGGAGGAACAAGACGAGTTGTTCCAGGTAGTTCCTGAACAATACCACCAGTACATTGACGTTTTTAATCCGAAGAAGGGAGGAGAGACCCTTCCCCCTTCAAGGTCCTACGATTTGAAGTTTGAGCTTAAGGAGGGGGCGAACCTTAAGGTCGCCTCCCTCTATGCTCAAGGAGAAGATCAGAGACGCGCGCTGAGAGACATACTAGATCGCGAAATCGCCGCTGGCCGAATTCGGGCAAGTAACTCGCCATACGGCTCACCAATGTTTATGATACCGAAGAAAGCCGAAGGACAGTGGCGAATGGTCATCGACTATCGAAAACTGAACGAAGCGACCATACCAGATGCCTACCCTCTCCCTCTAATAGGTCAAATTACCGAAGAACTTGGAAAAGCAAGGTATTTCAGCAAACTAGATCTAATTGGAGCATACCAATTGTTGAGGGTGACAGAGGGACATGAACACCTGACGGCGTTCAGGACACAGTATGGTATGTTTGAATCTCTGGTTGTTCGTGATGGGCTGCGAAACGCCCCCGCGGTCTTCCAACACTTCCTAAATGAGGTGTTTAGAGAGCTACTAGGGAATGGAGTCGTGGTCTACATTGACGATATCCTCATTTATGGGAATACGTTGGAGGAATTACGAGGAACTACGGCGAAGGTCTTTGAGGTACTGCGGAAGGCGAGCCTGTACGTGAAAGCTAGTAAGTGCGAGTTCGAAAGAGATTCGGTGGTGTTTCTGGGTTTCGTGGTATCCTCTAAAGGTGTATCGGTGAACCCAGAATACATTGATGCCATCACTTCCTTCCCACGTCCTAAGAATCTACGAGAGTCAAGGGGATTCATTGGAGTGGTAAGCTACTACAGGCGCTTTGTCCCCAACTTCTCGAAGATTGCTAGACCTATCAATGACTTGACAAGGAAGGAGGTACCATTTGTATGGGGAGTCGAACAGGAGTCAGCCTTCAAAGAGTTGAAGGCTAGGATGTGTACTGCGCCGGTGTTAGCCCATTTTGACCCTACATTGAAGACGATATTACAGACAGATGCGTCGTTCTTCGGCTGGGGGTTCATAATTTCGCAGATCAACACGGCTGGTCAAGAACACCCGGTAGCTATTGAGTCTGGTGCTTTCAACACAGCTCAACTGAATTATACGGTAGGAGAAAAGGAGTTCCTCGCTGTAGTGGAGGGTTTCAGAAGAAGGAGACACTTATTATTGCAGGTGGAAACCACAGTACTTACCGACCATCTAAACCTTACCTACTGGATGGAACCGAAACAACTCAGTCCTCGGCAAGGTAGGTGGGTAGAGGAGCTAGCTAACTTCAGGTTTAAAATGGTTTATCGGCCAGGAACCCAGGCAAGTCTTCCAGATGGATTATCTAGACGGGCGGACTATCATTCCGGGAAAGGAAGTACCATGGTACAAGAGAGCAACCTTATCCAAGGTCTGCCGAAGTTCGACGAAGTTGACGCCACCACGTCGGAGTTGCGTCACCTCCTTCGAGCATTGCAAGGGACAAGGGAGGTAAAGGAAAATGATCTTGTGGACCCTATGGATCTAGTACTTGGAGTTCAGGAGGACGAAGACATAGAAGGGGTCAGAGAAGAATTATTAGGAGTCGTTTGCGCTGAGTGTTCTCATCCTACGTGTAACGATAACGTGCAGGAACCAGGATCAATCACCGAACTACGCCGTAGTTCGCGGTCTCCTCTAATCCTTCGTGGGGGGTGGAACTCAAGAGGTTTCCTCACATTCGACGATTGCATTTATGTGCCGAACTACGCCGATGCTCGGCTGAAGATCATGAAGATGCGACATGACTCAGCCTTGGCCGGTCATCCAGGTTCGGCGAAGACTCTTGAACTAGTCCTGAGGGATTATGTCTGGGTTGGAGTAAGAAAGGATGTCGAAGATTATGTTGCTGGTTGCGCGGTATGTCAGAGAGCGAAGACTAACAGACAGAAACCTCATGGGGAGCTTAAACCACTGGAGGTAGCTACGAAACCTTGGTCTAGCATCTCGATGGATTTTATCGAGGAGCTGCCAAATTCCCATGGATATAATTCCATCCTGGTAGTGGTGGATCGGTTGACCAAATGGGCCATTTTTATCCCGACTACGACGAAGTTAACCGCAGCCGGCCTATCAGAGTTGATATTGGACTATGTGGTGGCCCAGCATGGGTTGCCAGAGAATATAGTATCGGACAGGGGATCGAAGTTTACCTCCAAGTTCTGGAAGAATTTGACCGATAGTCTCGGAATAAGACTACATCTCTCTACTGCATATCATCCACAGACTGACGGACAGACCGAACGAACCAACCAGTCTTTGGAACTGTATCTTCGAATCTTCACCTCCTATCAGCAGAACGACTGGTCAAAGCTACTCGCTCGAGCTAGCTTTGCTTACAACAACACCCAGCACTCTGCGATAAACAAAACCCCATTCTATGCGAACTATGGATATCACCCTCGTTGGGCTGAAGAGATAAAGGCTAGCGAGGTCGAAGTGCCCGCTGCTACGGTGGTGGTAAAAGATTTGACTGAAATACACAAAGATTGTATCGAAGGAATTGAGAAAGCTAATGAGAAGTACGCCGAAGGATACAATAGGAAACACCGGACTACGCCGAACTTCGCGGAAGGAGACCTAGTGATGCTGTCGTTAGAGAATATTAAGACGAAGAGACCAATGAAGAAGTTAGATGTTAAGCAAAGTGGGCCGTACAAGGTAGTACGGCAGGTAGGTTCTCATGCTTGTAAATTGGAATTACCAGGAACGATGGCAGGTATCCATGATGTATTCCATGTCTCCTTGCTCCGTCCTTATCACCCTCCAATATTTCCTGGTCAGCAAGCTGAGCCACCTGGGCCAGTAGAAGTAGACAATGAGGGAGAGTCTTGGGAGGTAAAGGATATTGTGGACTCTAGAGTAAATAAGAGGTCAGGAAAGTTAGAGTACTTGGTGGAGTGGTTAGGTTACGAAGGAACAGACGATTCAGTATCATGGGAACCAGTGGAGAACGTCGATGGAGCTGATGACATATTGGCGAAGTTCCACGAACTTCACCCTACTAAGCCGAAAGAAGGGCGACTGCGAAGGGCTAGGAGATAGAACGTACTGCATACAACATAGGATTACAGCTACGTACCGCTCACTTGTCCTTACTCTTACCCTTACCTTTTCCTTTTCCTTTCTCCTTCGATCTACTCGGTCCCGCGGGATTAGTGTGGAGGCTACCGATGACCGAAGGTAGATCGAGAGTCTCAGACGGGAACGCAGTAGAGAGAGAAGCATTCCATGCCCGATTCATAGCCCCAAAGAAGTCACCGAAGTCCTGGACATCTCGAGCAGCTTGCATGCTCGGAGTCCTCCACAGAGAACGTATGGTCCGTAGACACTCGAAGGGAAGACTGAGGAGGTCTAGAGCAGTCTGGGCGGAAGCTGGGACACGGGAACTACTACGGCGACCTAACCAGTCAAGGGACGGTGGTGGCTCATACGCCATAGGAGTGACTAGGAAGGGGGTGTCGAACAGTCTTCGGCGAACATCGGCTATCTCAGTAAGGCTTCGGCGAGAGACGTCCGCTAACCTTGTCCTTGCTTCGTCGTCCAGAGCCCCAGTGTTGACTGCATCTACTAACGCCGCAGTGAGATTGTTTAAAGCGTTAGCTTGACGAGAAGAGAAGTCAAGCAGGAGAGATGTATCATTTCGGGCGGCCTCGAGCTGAGTAGTGAGACCGAGGACGAGAGAACGATAAGTGGCGAATTCCTTTTCGTCCTCAGGAATACGGACGTCCAGGGAGATACGAGGGTGGACGAGGGACAACCGGGGAGCAGAGGGACCAGCACGCTGAGTATCTTCACTTTCCACATCACCATCATTGAAGGCAACCTCCTTCCCTTTAGATTTCCCTTTTGATTTCTTTAAAGAAGACTTCGGTGTCTTCTGGGAAGCAGAGGGAGGGGTGACGGGAGGGGCCGCCGAAGTGGCCGGAGGAACAGAAGGACGCCGACTTCGGGTGCTGTGAGCCGGAGGAGAAGCTACCACTGGAGAGGACGGACGTGGCGCCGAAGGACGAGAGGCCGAAGGACGGGAGGCCGAAGGAGCAGAGGCCGAAGGACGGCGAGAAGACGAAGGAGGAACAGCCGGGAGACGTGATGGGCCGGCCACAGGAGCGAAGGGCGACGGCGACGGAGGCGACGGGCGGAGGTCCGGCGAAGTACGGCGAACCGACCGGAGAGACGAAGGCGGTACCCGCGAACGGGGGACAGACGCTGGAGTCTGGGGAGGGGGGAGAGGAGAAGCGTCGAAGGGACGGGGCGGGATGTCCCGGGCAGAGGAAACGGGACAGAAGGAGCAGGGGCCAGACGTGCATGAAGCACAACGGAGGGCCTTGTTGTGTGGCCTGACTGCCTTGAGGCAGGGCCAGTTTGGACGATTATACGTGATAATCTCACGTCTACTAATTAGCAGGAGTAACTTCGGCGTAGTACGAATAGGTGGACTCACCGGCAACGATCACACGCTTCGTCAACACCAACCGCGATCCAACGACCAGGCTCGGACTTCATCTTCTCCCACAAGTACTCTTCTTCCCGCAGTGATCTCTTCACCCGTTTGGGCGAAGGCTCCCCTCTGGGAGAAGGGGGGGGAGCAGCGACGGGGGGGGCGGCAGCAGGACCGGCAGCAGGACCGGCGGCGGCGGCGGCGGCAGAGCGGGCGGCGGCAGCAGCGGCGGCAGCGGCGATAGCGTCGGGGGGGGAGAGAACCCCGGAAGAGGAAGAAGAAGAGGAAGAAGAAGAAGAGGAAGAAGAAGAAGAGGAGAGGGAACGGCGTCGTTTCTGGCCCACAATTTGAGCAGGGGGAGGGGCAGGAGCGGCTGCGAGTTAGCAATGTCTTGGAGAGCTAAAGAACAGATAAACAAGGCCAAGTTCGGCGAAGGTATAGGAGGGTGGGCGAAGAACTCACACTCAGGACTATCAACATTGTTATCCTCTACACTAACCGCCACCATATCATCATCTGAGATATCTTCTAACTCAGTTTCACCCTCACGATCCTGATCCTCCTCATCACTATAATCACCCCCTTTTCCTTCGAAGTCTGACTGATCGTCCGACTCCGAACCACTGAGCGACTCCTGGTCGGAGGAGGACGGAGACTCACCAGGACGAAAGGCGGGCGTCCTGCGGCGAGGGCTGGCGGCAGGAGGAGAAGCGGAGGGAGAACGGGCGGGAGAACCGGCAGGAGGACTGGCGGGAGGAGAAGCAGAGCGAGGAGGCGAGGCGGCGCCAGACGGTTCCCCCAGGGAAAGAGTGCCGAGGCCAAGAGAGGAAACTTGGCGAGACCTATCACCGAAGGAAACTGAACGTCAGCCAAGTGCGGCGAAGTGCGGTAAGTACAGGGGAAAGACTCACGAGCAGACGACACCATACCACCAAAGTTCCTCATGGCGGCGAAAGGGTTAGAGGTGGGAGTAGGAGGGGCCATGACGTTAAAAATACTTAAAGAAATAAAAGATGATACGTCGAGGTAACAAATCCGTTTTCTAAGCGCGAGAGATAGAAAGTTTTGAAAACAGATGGGGAAGAGAGAGAAGGACGATGAACTGCTCAGTACTTAGTATAACTCGAGTTACCCCTCCGTCGTCAACATGCGGCATCCTTCGCGTTTCATCAACAAAAGGCATCGCAGGGACGATCAAAATTCCCACGCTATAGTGTCTCATCTCAATATAAACGAGGGTTACTTCGACAAACTACGGTGTTGTTCGGCTGCCATTCAGGAAGCGTGTCTCACCTACAAAAGACACAGGGCTTCTTACGGCAAACCTCGACGAAGTTAGGGGAGTCTCATTGTCGGGTTCTGGAGTGAAAGGAGGCCCAACTACGAAGTGCGGCGCAAAGAACAGAAGAGTGAAGGTTGGTCGTGGGGAGGGAGAGAATGGGGATACTACGCTGCTAAGTTCTCTTGCCACGACAGAGGTGTAATCGCTCACGAGGACGTTCGCGGCTAAAGAAGGGGGCGACTGTCACGAACTACGTCGTGACACCTCGATTACTCCACCAACAATGACCCTCCTTTGGCCATCAAAACCCCATCACGCCTTAACCTCTTTACTCTACACGTAACTCAGGACTTCTGACACCAAGTACGGCGAGGTTAGACGGAGTTAGGCTAAGTAGGAACAATGGGAGCAGAAGTACGGCGAAGTTAGACGGGGTTAGGCTAAGTAGGGACAATGGGAGCAGAAGTGCGGCGATGTTAGGCGGAGTTAGGCTAAGTAGGGACAATGGGAGCAGAAGTGCGGCGATGTTAGGCGGAGTTAGTCGAAGGAGGAAGAGGATGGCCGAGGGCTCGGGGAAGTTGGACGAAGTGCGTTGAAGTACGTCAAAGCGCGAGAGGGTTGGATGAACGTCTAGGAGGAGTAGATAATATTAGCTGAGAAGATCGCTGAAGTTCTTCAGCGATCCTTGATTGTTGTCAGTAGTAAAAGACAGATAGAGATAGCTATAAATCAAGATACATCGCCATCAGTAGATCAAAACCCTAGTTAGAGTAACTACGCCGAAGTACGCCGTAGTTACACCCCTTTCGACGTCTGCGCCCTCCTGGTTGGGTGAGACATCGACTAAGAGAGTGAAGTTAGCCGAGGTTCGTCGACCGTCGGTCTATTAAGAAGTAGTTGTTCGACGGCCGTGACAGAAGCACTCGTCTTTGGCCATGATCTGCTACATCAAGTCAGGTGTAAAAAGCTGTACATCCGTGCAATTAGAATCCCCAAGTATCCAGCTCTTCTGTCCCAACATAAGTTAGCAAGCCATATACACTACGGGTAGACATGAGACATGTATCACCTCCCAGTGTTTCCTCTCTGGTCACCCAGGATGCTTCTTGCGCGTACCCGAGTATCGTTGAACCACTTGGCAAAATCATCCCTCGAATCAAATCCACAAGTTTCCATTAAAGTGTCAAAATATTCTTCTGTTAGTGCACCTTGACTGGTGCGTTCTTGATTGAATGTTGTCCAATCAAAGTTCTGTGGGTCCTTGTCACCAAGTGTTGTAGCAATATCTTTAGCTACCATTGACTCCATGGCAAGCTGTTTGGCGTACAACTTTTCTTCTTGTGAAGTTGTCTTACGACTCTCAGGGGGATCACCTTGAACAATTCTCTGTGCGTCGGACGATAGACGAGAAAATATGGTTTGCCAATCTTCTTCAGGGTTCTCAGCTTTGGCGTGGGTATCAGTGGATGGTACCAAGTCTGAACGACCGGACATGTTGGTCTGCTAATCAGTTGGAGACGCAGATACTGAGAATAGAAAACTGACTCGTCTGTTGTCTGCCATAGTGTTCAATTCAAAGAGACTACTTGTATTGGTGCAAGGGATGTGGTTTGGATAGTCGTATAGTCAACCAGAATGTACGTGGAAAGAGAGAGGATCGGGATGAGATGAGATGGGAGAGACTATTATGAATCTTTTCTAATGTGGGCTCGCTTATGATCGTTGATAGTCTCGTGAAAGGTATCTCCAATATTCTTCTCCCGTAAGCGAAGGATGATACGTGTTGAAGCAGATCCTTCCTGAAAGGAACTTGAAGATGTTTGTGATAAAGATGTATCGAGTCTCATCCCATGTGGTTGAATCATACCAACCGAGAAAGTCCAATGGGTCTACAACGTACGCGGTCAGATAAGACTCCTTTGCCAACTTGCTTCTTGGAAGACAAATAGCCATCTTTTGCAAGGTAAACTTCCTTGCCTTCTAGGAAGGAGATCAATGATAATTGAAACGAATGGAAGTATGAAATTGACCCTTTTCCTATCGACCGCACTTGCGTCACTTAGACCGAACAAGACAACTTGGTTCGGTGGTGAAACGGCTGAGTACCATCTTATCATCTGTTGGAATAGAGATGGCAATACAGGAAGGATGGATAATTTGTGCACAGTGCCCTGGGCGGATTTTTGTATCTACAGCTATTATACACTAGCTCAAGCTCATAGAGTGCTTTAGTCCACCTGTCTTTATTCACCTTGGAGATGCGGCAAAGACCAACCTAGATACAAAGCCTCTGGAAACTTCTCGTCAAGTTTGCATTTGGATTCCTTAGTGTTACTACTATGAGGTCACCATACTGCTCTCTCTTTCAGTCGCGAATTTTCTCCCTATCAGCTGCTTTAGACTTATCCTCTGTCTGGTTCTCTTGTGAATAATAGTAGTTTGCCTTCCATTGAATTGTCTTTTTGAACAGATCTTGAGCAAACTCTTGCCTTGTACCTGTGAACGCTTGCTTTCTTTGTATCTCTGTGAAGTACTTGTCAATGTCTCCACCTTCAGTTGTCTGAACACCGTCAAAAAAGGACCAGTCAAAATTGCCCATTGCCTCATCCAGCACGGTTGACAGGACGTAATCGGTCAGTAGAATTGTCATTTCACGATCTCGTTCCCTCTCCAGTTGCTGCAGAGCATACATTAGGTCAGTGTCTGACTCTGGGTGTTGGAATGCTGAGTGAGTGGACATGAAGCATTGATAACACTTTTCAGCCTCATGGAAAGGTTTGAACCTGAATGTGTCTATCACTTCATCCACTTGTTGTTGAATTGTCATGTCCGGTTGAGTGGGGTAGTCAGGAGGGTATGAAACTTGTTGTTGCTGCACATGAGTGTTGAAAATGATGGAGAATGTACAGACTTACTTGACTCATGATATGATTTGTCTTTCTGCTGGTGTAGGGTTGATGATAGATTGCTTCAAGAACAAAGAGGAAGAGGAGAAAGTCAATCAGCACGAGATCAAATAAAGAAAACAGGCGACGTGAGATATGGCGGATGGGGAAATGGGCCGTTGTCTACGAAGTCGGAGATGTGAAGGTAAGCGATGTTGCTGAAGATGAACGACCATTGTGAAACGAAACAACATGAACGGACGAGTCGATCTTCTCCAATGTCTCCATGACGCCCATACATTTGATTGACGTGACGGCCTCGCTTGTGATTCATTGTCAGATTTGATACTCTGCGCGAGCTCGGATGCCCGGGCAGCAGCCGTCGTCCCGACTGACGTAGCGTCTCTCAGGTGGAGATAAGGTGCATGCGGTTGTCGCCTTTGTGAGCAACCTTGGCCGCAGCACGCATGCTTGTTCTCTCTGTGACCATCTTAAGCATGCATGTCATGAAGTCCTTGAAAGTGCCACAAAGAAGAGAGAGCCACATTCGGTGCCCCGCACTGAAGCGACGGAACCCTTCTCCCCTTCTCCGGGTTTGTCCCTCTTCCTCTCAAATCATCACTACATACTCTAGGTACATCATGTCCGTCCTCTCTCCTGAGCAGCTTCAACGATGGCGACAAGATGGGTGAGTGTACTTCCCTCTGGAGATTTACATGGATATCAGAAGTGGCTCACTAACGAACTAGCTATCTGATCATCACCGATTTCTACACATCGGAGGACACGCAAGAGATGTTGAACGAGGCTCGACGATTGCTGAAGGAGTTTAAATTGGAAGGTCACCCCTTGACTACTTTCAAGACTGAAGTGGATGGGGGACATGTAGGGGATGACTACTTCTTGGGTTCAAATGATAAGGTGAGTGAGTTACCGCTTACCCCTCTTCACACCTTCAACTCTCTTGATCCTGGCCTTCTGCAGCCCCTTTCTTGCTATTGATCTTTGGCCGTGCTAGTGGGTTCAAGCTATAGTAGACTATAATCCTCTGAATGAGAAAAGAGAAGGTGGAGTTGAGCTCACTGTAGATTCGCTACTTCCTAGAAACATCCTCATTATCACCGGCCACCCAAACTTCACCTGCCAAACTGCTCGTACCCCCTGAACGAAGTATCAACAAAATCGGTCACGCTCTCGCTCCGCTCAATCCCGTCTTCCGACGACATACCCTAGAGTGTGCCAAAATATCTCAACTAGCAATAGACTTAGGAGAACATGACGATCCTCGGGTGTTGCAAAGCATGATCATCTGTAAACAGCCTCGAATAGGTGGTCCTGTGCCTACGCACAATGATTCGACCTTTCTGTATACAGATCCACCTAGCGCTGTTGGAGCGTGGGTCGCATTGGAAGAATGTACCACTCAAAATGGATGTTTGGTGAGTCCGCTTGTCTATTCGATATATCTTGATACACAGGGCCCCTCGTATAAGATAAGAAACGAGGTCGGAGTTGCACATCGCTGACACTCAGTAGTCTTTCCTTCCTGGATCACATAAAACAGCTCGGATTAGCACACGCTTTGTGCGCGCCCCTGAGGGTGGAACGACATTCGCACCCGTACCAGGTGTGGAACCCAATGAGGAAAAGTGGGATGAAATGGACGGATGGGTTGAGGCACCTGTTCGACCGGGTACATTGGTTTTGATACATGGTATGTTCATCTCTGTTTCGTCAGTCCAGTGTCCCCGGGCCTCAAAACTCTGGCTCCTGGCACAGTCGTCTCTCCTACGAAGCTTTGGAATGGGCCAGTCGGGCGGTCGGGGATGGCAGGAGGACAGATGCTGACAGACCAGGTAGCGTCATGCATCGTTCACCACCCAATCCTTCTGATTCTTCTCGACTTATATACACTTTCCACATGATCGAAGGGAAGGCGAAGTATGACGAGCGGAATTGGCTTCAACCTACGCGGGAGATGCCCTTTCCTAGTCTTCTCCGGGGATGACCATTCTACTTAGTGGAGTGCTGTTCTTGGAATGGCCTAGTCTCGTATCCCGGCTCTGATCTCTCATCTATGAGGACTTATGAATGCCATTACGAGCTGCAGAGGATTGACCTACTGCACCAATAGGCAGAATGCTATATGTAACTTATGTATGCGAAACGAGGTAAAAGCCACTAAGCCACCTTGACCTTATATCCTTTCGTAGCGTTCACCTACTTTCTCTTCATCTAACCTCCTGGTGGCCTGGTGGGCAGGCATCTCATGACTATCACACACATGTGCCTCACCTAATCCATCCTACAGTATATACCAATCAGAGAGCATATATAGTATATCCAGTCTACACCGGACGTCCTAGTAACTTCGACGCATGAGGCAACCCTCGACCCGCCGAAATCGTCGTCCCCTGCCTATCCCCCCTTGCTCCTTGCCCCCCCCTGCAACTCTCCTCTTCAATCTTCATCTCATCCTCTAAATCGATGTATCGCTAATCACCCGACATGTCCCTCTCTTCCATCTCGGACTTCGATTCCGACGCTGGCGACATCTCCCTCTCCGTCCCTTCTTCCTCCAACTCCATCTTCCTTTCCACCTTTGCTCCTCATGAACCCTCTCGATTACCTTTCCAAACCCATCATCCCACTGGTAAACTGCACCCCAATCCTCTTTTACACCCTAATGAAACCGTTTCCCCTACCCCTTTGGCAAAGCCTATGACAGCTGTGGACGAAGATGAAGTCTCTACACCCCGACCATGGCTGCCTAAACCTCAGCATGTAGAAGAGGACATGGACCCTGTGACACCGACCAAATTTACTCGTCAATTCTCGGGATCGCTAGGACGAAGTAAGAGTCTGAATATTCGTCTACCCTCAATCGATCTGCCTGTACCGGGACCAGTCTCCTCTTCTTCTTATGAACCCAAAGAAAGGATGGCTTGGAATAGAAGACCAGGTGAAGCCAGACCACCACCGTTACTTGATGATGATCTGGGAAGGAGGATGGGAAGATGGATTCAGGAGATCGTGGTGTGTAATTTCGATCTGGAGAGAGGTCCTGTAGTTGAGAGAAGAGCTGTGGGTAGACGTTGGGGTCCAGGAGAGAAAGAGAATGTGTAGGTTCTATCATGACCCCTTGATAGTTTGAACCCTTCAAGATGTCACTGCCTCCTCAAATACGGCTCAGATGATCTCGCTTGACGAACAGCTTGGGATAAGGTTTTGAGGAATCGCAAAGCTGACCGAAAGGGCATTCTCAAGTTTCCCAGATACTAGTCTTTTCGCAGAAGGAAACATCATGTTTTCATTCAAGATTCGTCATATCCCACCAGATCCCGCTTCTTTATCCCAACCCGAACCAGTATCACCTATGCCTGATCGTGTAGCCTCGATGGAGGCTAATTTCCAAGGTATGAGCATGGAACAAGGAAGTACAGTTCCAATGGAAACCCCTGCGGCAGGGAGTGCTGGTATGAGTAAAGGTGAGAAGGCAGAGGAATATCGAAAGTGGGACGAAAGAGGAAGAGAGTGGTTATATGGGTATGTGTGGTTTGAACAGCGTAAAGATAAAGATCTGGTCAGGGGGTATATGCAGGTACGTTCTAATTACTCTCATTCCCACACTCTTTTCCTATTCATTACCTCTGGTAAAAGCCGACTGCTGCTCATGAATTGCACGGTCTGATGAGAACTTGCGGTCTTAGATCATACGGACCATTGAACTAACGAATTCAGAAATCCCTTGTCATCCTTACTCATCTACCCTTTCCGTCCCTCTTCTTCACCATACTTGAGCGCATTGGCCCACCGTTCTTCCAGCATGGTTACAGTGCTTTGGAAGCCGCATGTCATAGTATAGCTACTTGGCAGGATCCCAGTCCCAACGCGTTATTGGAATTACCGTTGATGTCGGACGTAATCACTTGTCAACTACCGGACACAGGGGAGTCCCCTCAGGTGGGAAACATTATGGGCCTGTCATCACCCGAAAGACCTGTAAGTCGCGCTTTTTCTCACGCAATACCCAGAAACCACACTTCAAACAACACTGACATTAATCGTCGTTTCAAACGAGCATATCTGCGATATGACGACGTGATCAATCTGTGTGGAGTCGACTGACTGAATTTACAGATTCTCGTGACTCTGCCTCAAACCTCTCCTCTCCGTGCTCTAGCGCCTGTGCTTCCCTCCCTTTGGTCCATATGGGAATGTCTCATCCTAGCTGAACCTATCCTCGTCATCGCTCCCGATCCAAAAACATGTTCAGAGATAGTCTGGTGGCTACGAGATCTCATACGACCCATTCCTCCAGCTGGAGATTTCAGACCATATTTACATATACACGATCATGATTTTGCTTTATTGGTCAATTCCAACAAACCTCAGGCGGGAGTGGTAGTGGGGGTCACTGTGAGTTTCATAAATTCCCTCCATGTCATTCCCCTTTGTCTGACCTCTTCCTAAATACAATCTTGACAGTATGTGATCGGTGTCGATTATGTTCTAGCCTTGATTGACACGTAGAATCCCTTTTTCCGCAATGCCGCCTCTCATTGGCCCAACGTCATCTCTCTTCCTACCCCTTCCCGAAGACCTCTTCCCTCCTCGACCTCCGGTGATTTTCCTCGACCTGATCAACCCGTCGGGTTCCTCTCTCGACGTCATCGTTCCGTCCAGAAAGATCGTCCTCTCCTCAAACGTCTACAAGCATTGGTAGACGAAGGAAATCTGGATGAACCATCCGCCAACGAAGCTCTCCGAACTCATTTTCAACAATTGACAGATAAGATGTTAGTTCCCCTAAATCGATATTTTCAGACTCTCGTCCCTACACTTTCTCCTAGTCCTTCCATCTCCCCTGGATATATACCAACTCCTTTTACCCCCTTGTCCACTTCGTCCACACCGGGTGGTGGTGGAGGAACAGAAACTCTGAAACCATTCTCTCTTCCTAATTTTTTGACACATCTCAAAAGTCATGGTCCTAATCCACTTTCCTTTCGGACTCGAGGATTATCAAGTAAATCAAGAGTCGAAGGAGATTTCTATACCAGCTTCTGTATGTCTCCAACATTCGCAGGATGGCTATCCGCCAGAGTTGAGAAGATGGGTATAGCAGTTGCCAACACTAGGGGAGATCCTATTCTTTCAACTTCGGGTAGCTGGCTCACTCATCTCGCTCCACCACCATCTGGCGTCAGAAGAAGTTCGGCACCAGGTGTGGGATTAGGTTTCAATCTTCCTCCTGGGGTGAAGGTCTCGGCGGTCGCAGCTGTGGAGAGAATACAAGGAGAGGGAAGTGTGAGAGAAGAAGTATCTGGGAGTGAGGATGATTCTTCTGCTTCGGGTTGGAGGGAAAGTGACGAGTCTAACAGGGATGTTTTAGGTGATCAATATTATTTGAGAAGGGTTAGTGAAGGAGCTGTCAAGGTATTGAGGAAGGAAGGGTGATTGAAAAATGATCTTAGTGATGATTTCTATCTTACTACATTGTTCTGTGTTCCAACTATTTCGCCCTGAGATTGTTCGACGTGGGATACGGGAGATTATTGTATATAACTGCATCTTTAGCATCTTTACCACATACCCACGTCTGTGTGGATTGTACCAATAATGCATCATGTTGCTCTGTCTTCTAGTATTCTCACAATCTAGAACAGTCGTGTCCGAGTGTCAGATCAAGGTCGCAATTGTTTTGTCATAGTCGAATGGGACGCACAAGTAAAATCGGACGTCGATTGATATTCAGAATGCAAGAGAGAGGAGCGAGACTGGGACTTAGGAGAGCTTTGAGAAAAGTACAGAAGAAAGCGTGGTCAACGAAGAGAGAATGCGAGTGAAGTATGAATTGGTGAGCATGGAAAAAGTCGAGACAAAATGGATTAAGAAAGTCGTGATGCATTCTAATGAAAGGTCAAGCTTTCAACATCTCCATAATCCTTTTACTCTCCTCTCTATCTTTCTTCGCTCTCTGTTTCCACCTTTTCTTCCCTTTCTCACCCAATTCAATACCCATTCGTTGTTGTCCAAACTTTGCTTTCCTCTGAGCTTCTCGAATTTCTTTGAATGTATGAGTCACTTTGGCTTTTTTGATCGATGTATCGCGTGAATGACCTAGACCGTATCGATCAAGTTTGAGAGCTGTGGCTATGGGAGCTGTACGACCTGGACCGTCTTGATGTACTTGAATCAATTCCAGATTCGAATTATCGTCATTTAAGTTCTCTACCCTTTCTCCTATGATCTCTTCTTTCTCGGCCTCTTTTCGATCTTCACAATCACTTTTTTTATCATCTCCTGACATCTGACTGTCTACTTCATCCTTTTCCTCATCGATGTGTCCGATTATTGATGGATTGTCCTCACTGTCTTTCTTTTCGAGTGAGGTGATTTCTTCATCAGAATCCATGGTCAAATCTACCACTTCTCTCCCACTTTCCTTTTTGATTCTCCCCTTCACCGCTCTCCCTGACTTTGGTCTCCCTTCGATCCTCTCATCTTCCCCCGATACGTCTTCGTGGGCGGTATCTCCTTGACCCTTCGTAGATGTAGAACCCAATGCTGATTCAGAAGTTGGTCGTCCTAATCCTCCACCATTCCATCCTTGTCCTTCCAACAAAGCCCATCCCATATTCTCCGGTCCAAGCACATAATGCGCCGGACGGATCTTTGGTTGAGGTTTCATATCTAACATCCCTCCAATTGATGTGGTCTGGGCGGGTTTCTGCGCGGAAGAAGGATATGAACGAGATTTGGATAGTAAAGCTCGACGAATGAACCATTCGTTCTTGTGTATTCGAAGTGGTTTCACTTTTGTTCCATCATGATCTCTCCCTGGTTTCCGTGCTTGACTTCCCTCAGAACCGGCATGTTCTTTTGGTGTGTTCGGGGAAGATGAAGGTTGAGGGATGGTTGGTAATGGTATTGTTCGTGAAGCGGATGAAGAGGTCCGTGTACCCTCGTTGGAGATGGATAAGTACCATTCTGACATATCAGTCCCGTTCTCCCTATCCGCATTATTGTCAAGTCTAGCACCACCACCAATCTCAACAGTGACACCTTCCGCCGAACTGCGTCCTAACTCGTCGTACGTTCCTTCGCTGGGTACGAACACCGGGGGCAACACATGTTTTTCCTTTCCATGTCTAGTTGGGTTGAGATACCATTCTCTCCATTCTTTCTGATCAGTCCTGGAGCGATGGACGAAGAGTGCGGGAAGAGAGGATGCGAGGTCTTGTGGGGTTTGAGGTAAGGTGGATTCATGGATGTGGACATGTTGGAGGTCAGAGGTCGGAGGGGTGGAGCGGATCACAACGGCTGGACGGATTGGTGGAGCTCGCCAATTGGAAGGACCAGCTTGAAATGTATCTCCTGCCGTAGTATAGTTCATTTAATGAGGGAGGCTCTGCTCTTCCGACGAGAAGGAAGAGAAGGGAAAGAAGGAGGAGGGGAGACACAAGGATGGGTGGCGATTGGCAGTTTGTTAGAGTAGCTGGGTAGTTTCCGTCGGAAGTGAGAAGTGAGAGCGGAAGCAAATTTTCCCTTCCCAAGTTTCCCCACACTTTTGGCTGGTCCGTCTTTCTCGTCTTCCTCTTACTGTACCCATCTATCGACATGCTATCATCTATCACTCCTCCTCTCATACAATACAAGCTCACATGACAGTGAAAATCGTCACAAGATGAAATTTGGAAGGTCAGTCATGCTCGTCATTGATATCGCGAGCTGATCGCCAGATATCTAGACGAGAATTCCACTCCGGAGTGGAAACGTGCTTATATAGACTATCGAGCATGTAAGAAAGCCATAAAGGTCATCGCTCGACGGTTAGGACAAGAGAGATCTCGTATCAAGAATGGTGAACAGCCGGACAAGGGGTCGGGCAGTCATGAAAGCTCGGACGATGTGGACCATGGACCTTCAGCACCTCCGAGATCTAGTAAGGGTACCAGTCCTTCTATGGGTTCAGGGGGCAAATCGCCTAGAGATAGGGGAAGAGCGTCGTTGAAGAATACTCCTAGTATAGTAAGTCTACAAGTCTTCATCCCACTCCCGTGTGCGTCTACTTCGTCGATCGAGCACTAATCCGGCACTGAAACGTATATGGTGAAATATCATGTCTTCCCGTCACTGTGTCAGCTCGTCACCGCTGTTGGATACGAATAGCTAGTATGGTTTGGTCGATGGAAAGAGAATGTATAGAATAAATATGCGTAGATCGAATGCTGCTGACGTTCAAGCCCGGTTCTGCACAATATGGCGCTACAACTTCAACACCTAGGCACAAATCCGGACTGCCACCCAACCCACCTCCCTTAGACATCGGCGAACCCAGTGTTGCTCACTTGCCTGAGTCTACTGCTATCACGGACGACAGAATTCACCGAGAACCCTCTCATACGCAGCACAAGCCAGGTACCGTCACTTTTACCGAAAACCCCCCTTCACCCACAAGCCCCGAAGGATCTCATCATCGTTCGAGCGAGGATCCGATAGTCACTTCTGACTCCAATGCTCCCCTCAGACCAAATGCAGCCCCAAGATCTGGTTCGAAGACCAGAAAAAGCCCAAGGAGACCATTCGGGATACGCAGCGGGTCTAGTCCTTTCATTCAGGGGCACAGTCCAAAGTTAGACCGGAAGAGTGTTCGTAAGTATCACTACATCATGAATCGTCACATGCTGACACCATAGGTTCAATGACATTCTCTTCTCCTCGCATACCTGCTAGATCTGCCAAAACATTCGAAGAGCTTTATGGCCTCCTCGAACCCGACGAAAAAGCCTTTTTCGACCTGTTAGATCGAGAGCTAAATAAAGTCGAGACGTTTTATCGTGCTCGTGAAGGTGAAGCTATCCGACGTGCTCATGATCTTCGAGATCAATTACGAGAGCTAGCGGAGCATAGAAAGATATATCATGAGATTTATCCGGAGGGTACGCCGGAATGGGAGACCAAAGTCGGTCGAATCCTACCGAGTAACGTGCAAGCTTATAAATTGTCGACCGTGGCGAATAACCTGCAAAGACGGATCCCATTTTTCAACGGGGGTGACAGTGGGCGTGAGGATGAACAACCGAAGACGAATGGCGCACTCGGGGAACGAAGGGGATCAGGCGATGATGAGAACAAGGCCCTGCGTGAGGCTATAGTGGCTGATAAAGACCACCAGACGTACAATCCGGAAAGGTATCTAAAATACAAGAAAGACTTACGAGGCGCTGTTTTGGAGTTTTATAGGCAGCTGGAGCTCATAAAGAACTACAGGGTCAGTCAACCGTATCAACCCTTATCGCAGCTGATGGTTAGATTATGAACCTGACAGGGTTTCGTAAAGCATTGAAGAAGTTTGAGAAGACTACGAGAGTACGGAAATGTGCTCTTGTCAAATGTCAGGATAGGACTGATGGACAGATTCACTGTTTGGAAATGTATACCGACGAACGTGTGCTCAAAGAGTCTTTCACCAACGGTGACACCGTTGATGCTCTGATCCAAAAAGTGGAAGAAATGTTCTCGGAGCACTTTGAAAGGGGGGATTCGAAGAAGGCACGAGATAAGCTGAGACGACAACACCAAGTCCAAACTGTTTGTCAGCTGTCTCGGTCGAAGTTTCCAAGCTGACGGACATAGCACTACACGACCACATTTCGATCGGGATGGTGTATCGGTGCCGCTCTTCCAGCTGCTATCTATGCGCTCGTTCTTGGTGAGCTGCATCTACGATGTCAACACGTCCTGAAAGCTGACGGATAGCAAGACAAAAGGACACACAAGCGGCAGTCCCACAATGGGAGGCACTGTTATACCTTTACGCTGGGCTGTTTTTACCCGTCATCTTTGCCATGCTCGTTGAACTTAATCTTGATGCGTATGTAGCTGCGCGCATCAATTATGAAGTGCGTTCAACTTGCTACACTCACTGTCCCTCCGAAGTCCATAACCGTGTGGGACGAGTTTCAAGGGCTTGTGTCTCTCTACAGCCCTCCTCTATCGTCGCTCGTACTCCTTCCTGAACCTGGACAACTGATAATGCACATTGCTGACAAAGTTCAGTTCGTCATGGAGCTTTCACGACCCTCCCTCGATTTTCGCTCTTATCTCGAGGAAAGTCCTCTCTCTCATTTTGTAGTCTGAAGCTGACCATCAGATTCCTGCTTTTCTCTTCCTCACACTCTGCTACTGCTTCTTTTTCACCTTCTCGCGTGTGGGCGAACCACATATTGCACCTACAACGTGAGCTCGATTCATACTGTATCTGCGCTGACCAGTAGATGGCCGGCTGTTTGGGTTGTCTTCGTCGTGGTTTTCTTCCTGAACCCCTTGCCCGTCTGGAGGAAGAGATCCAGATATTGGCTGCTGAAAGTGTTGTTCCGGGTTTTGACCCCTGGATACAGTCGGGTGGAGGTATGTCCCCACCAGCTCGTCACATACATACCTGTCATTGGCTCCTTCTCATTCTCCTGATTGTCCTCCAATCCTCTCTTTTTTCGTTATCCAGGAGACTCTCCGATCTTTTTGGCATCTCGGAGTCTCTGCGAAGACGTTCAAGGCTGATCTCTAGTTCATCGCTTTCTTCATCGCAGATGAACTCAATTCACTTGTCTTCACGATGCAGGACATATACTTTCTGGGATGTGCCTGTGAGTTTCCATCAACGGAGCAGTGCAGCACTTTCCCACCAGCTCACACTTTTCCATCCCCTCTGGTCGACAGCTGATGTGATCAGACAGCCGTCACTGGCCGCCCGACGTTCTCAACGTCTGTCCAGTAAGCAAAAATTGGCCTTCAGCCATCCTTATATGTATTCCGGCTCTCTCACGTCTCATACAATGTTTGAAACGTTATCATGATTCCAAACTCCGGATACATCTCATCAACGTGAGTTTCCCCTCTACCTGTCTCTCATCCTTCAGGCTTCAGCATGTCCTTTGTATCCATATCGCCCAGGCTTTCAGATTTCGTAAGCCCGTTCGAGCTGTAAAGGTATCTGTGTCTCCATGCATACCGTCACCAAAGAGACCAGCTGACAACAGGCTGGAAAATATCTCAGTGTTATCACTCAGCTGATCCTCTACGTCCTGTGGCGATCTCGAGGTGAGCTCAACAGGAATCTTGTGACTGAGCTGACCTTTAGGTGGAATTTATCATGATCCTGCATTTGTAGTCTGGATCATCGTAGCGACCATATCGTCCACTTATGCCTGTTCCTGGGTATGTATCAGCACTTCTCTCCCATCTTTCGGCCATTCCATATACAATTGATTAATTCACGTGATTTGCAGAAATCAATGGGAGACATTCAGGTATGGGTGATCTGAGTCATGGCTGACTTTCCAGGACTTGATAGTCGATTGGAGTCTGTTCCGACCTAATTCTGGTGGTCTCCGACCTGACTTGGGATATCAGAACCGATATGTAAGTTCATCGCACACGCTTGAACACTATCATATTCCGCATATCCGCTGTTTCGAGTATTTGTTTGACAAACAGGTATATTACTTTGCCATGGTGACGAACATTATCATTCGATTTGTTTGGGTTTGGTAAGTCGTCTAATTCTCAAGCATTGAAGGTGGTGCAGGAGGGAGAGACTAATGAGATAGGTATTTGCCATATCCGACTCAACACACCAGACTTCGAAGTTTCTTCTTCTCTCTGGCCGAGATGTTACGGCGATGGCAGTGGAATTTCTGTCAGTTCTTTCTTCTGTTCTTACATCTCGACCTTCTCTCCCCCAGTTTATCCATTCTGCCGCTTCTCTGTCCGTCGAACAACTTGATGCAACAGACTACAAAATGTCCAGCAAAATGTCGAGCAGGAACGAGAGGGGTTTGGAAGGTATCTACGCGCTGAGAAGAACACCACTGATTTACAGTCCGTGTGGAAACTGAACATCTCGGTAATGCCGATGCTTATCGTGTAACCCGTGAAATCCCACTTCCATACAGACGAGTAGAACATGATTCAGATGAAGAGACTCACCTTAAATCCCATCATCTATCTGTCCATTTAGATCGTCTACGACAAAGTATAAGAAAAGGCAGTGGAAGAGGTCCTGATGAATTGGATGTGGGACCAAGAGGACATGCAGCTAGTAGAGAGTATGAAGCTCGAAGACCTGGTGATTCATCTTTCAAAAGTAGAAATTCGGGTGAGGTATGATTTGGTTCATGTGTTATGTATCAATTAGATATTGTAAATCATGTAATCAAAGGTTTTTGGTATTTGGAGATTTATGGAACGATGATTCAGATGACATGCATTTATATGAACATGTTTTTTGGACCTCGTATGAGGTTGTATAGACATTACCAAAGTAAATCCAAGAGAGATAAAAGTGGAGTATAAGAGAAAGGAAATCAGGTGGGGGAGGAAGTGATCACCAAAAATCATCCCCTTCTCCTCCAACGTTTTTCTTTCCACCAGCAGTTACTTGACGTTGATAAAATTCGCTAACTTGTTCAGAAGTGGTAGCTTCGTCTGAAGACTTATCTTCTCTGATTCGTATGAATCTCGGGAAACGTAGAGAAATACCACGAGAATCGACCTGATAAATTAGTTTTTCTCGTCGAACACCTCATGAGTCATGAGTCCAAATGGTCAAGTTATCAAGTGATCAAGTGGGAAAATAAAGTAAAAATGAAGAAGAAAGAAAGAAAGAAAAACTCACCAAACCATGTGCAGCGGTATAAATAGGACTTAAACTTAAATCAGCAGTCAAAACTTCCCAAACAATCTTAGGTTCAAACCAAACGTCCGGTTTAGCACCACCTACTTCTATATCACCTCTAACAACTTGTAATTCTAATGGTTTTAACATTTCATGAAATTTTATCAAAATTTCTTCACTGAAACCAGTACCGATCTTACATATAGTTTGATAATGTTCAGAATCAGGATCATAACAAGATAATAAAAAAGCACCATAAACTGAAGTTCTTTTTCCTTTACCGTAATAAGCACCGATGACTACTAAATCTAATGAATCTCCAATACCTGATAGATAATCTTTTTTCAATTTCAACCAATTTATAGAACGACGTGATGGTTCATAAGTTGATGATTGTGTCGTTAACATTTTAACCATTAGACCTTCACAGCCGTCTTTTACTGATTCTTCTAAGAAAGATTGAATTTCTTCGGTTGTTGTACAATCACTTGATACTGCGAAAGCGAATTCTGAAGGGATAGGTTGAAAATGTTTTTGGAGTAGGGAACGACGTTCTTTTAATTCTTTTTGAAGTAAACTCTGATACTTTAGTATAATGTCATAGCTAAAGTAATAGATTGTAGATGTTGACTTGGGATTACGCCTTGAGCTAAATAGTTTGGTTTATGGTACGCCGAAGATATATCAAGTTGTGGGTAAGATGACTTGAGAGAGGTAACTTTCCGTTAAAGGCGAGAAGGCGATCTCAGGTGGAAAAGGGGGGATCAAGAATATTTGGGGGGTTTGTAAAGAGAGAAAAGAGCGGAAGAACATAAAAGGGAGTGGGAGAGAGAAAAATACTCACCTCCCCATTCAAATACAACAAATCAAAAGCGAACAAATGTACACGAACGGTTATATCTTCCGTCCGAACATCCTTTCTTTTCCTTCGAGATAAATCTTGAAAAGGTAACAGTTTCTTCTGTTCCAAATCGTATGCCACAGCTTCAGCGTCGATAACAAAACTTTTAACTCCTTCTTTGATACACTGTTCATCAGCAACATACCTCCATTCCTTCACAGCGCACGAGCACGAGTACCATATTAGAATCAAATGAAATAGTATTTGAATAGAACTAGATATCCCAAACCAGGCGTATGTTCACGTTGTCCGCGACTTAGAAACGGAATGGCACTAGATCAATTTGACTCGGAAATCTATGTTACTTGCACAGTAAATGACACCAGTGAGACATTATCAGGGTGAAATATCAACAGAGAGAGAAAGAACAAACACGAGCTCACCCTTGGTAACTGTTCAACCAAATCAGGATATTTCGCACTCATATTCTCACTATTCCTACTGAACACGGCAATTGTTCCATCTTCTAACAAATGTACTTGAGCACGTTCACCATCATATTTATATTCGCAAGTGAATTCTTTCCCTTCGAATCTATCTAAAACTTCCGTGATAGCCTTTGTAGGTTTGGCCAACATAGGTTTCAGAGGTACTCCTATCACATCAGCTTTGTCCAACTTTAACTTTATCTGCTGACCAGGAGTAAGTTTGCAATTCTCTTGTAATCCTTCTATACCGCCTTTCATCAAAGCAGGAATGATCAAATCGTAATTTGGTAATTCACTATCAATCAGTTTTGCCATAAACCTCAGAAGGTATCGTATTGGATGAAGATACGAACCTGTAGATAGATTTGACGATATCCGCTCCTTCTTCCAACTTTTTCGCTAATTCTTCACCACCGATACGTTTATCTCCTACAGATGAGCACATCAGGAAGATGATATATGGGCAACGATGACTGACCTAAACTCTTGAGAACCATGGCATGTGCTAATGCTACAACCAATGTCTTATCTGCCAAACCTATTCGTAGCTTTCCCTCAAGGGATCGGACGATGAATTTGGCTTCTGTACCTTGACATGCGGCGAGGAGTTTGTTGATGATTCCCACTTTTTTATTCTGTGACTGACAGTCAGCCACAAAGTGTTTTCCTAAGCACAGAGTAAGATGAGAGAACAGGGACTAACAGCGTTGCCTGAAGCTTTCGCTATCTCTGTCAAACTTTGGAAGACGTATGGTACTGTCAATGCTTTTGGCTTGAACATTGTAGGTTGATTATTCCGTGAATTCTACGTGTCAGCATTGCAGACTGACCGACTCTAACTTGAAAAGGGTGGGGAAGACTTAAACTTACCATAGCCACTTTACCCAAATCACCTTCCTTTCGTAAATCCTCTTTTATCTTTGACATCGCTCGTCCAGTACTCTCCGCAATACTCTTGACCAACAATGACTCTCCTATTCCCAATTCGATACCCATATAATCCGGACATAGCTGGGGCTCAGTAGGTTCGACTGAAAGATGCGTCGACTCACTCTGTTAATACATAGATACACCACTTTCAGGAGATTGGAAGATTTCGCATCGGTCGCCGTATCTCTTTTCGCCACCACAAGGAGGAATTGAGTCAAAATTTGTAGAATTTCCAATCGCTTAGTTGTCGCTTCGATCTTTTCGAAAGTCGCTACTAACGCGGCATATGGCACTCTGTATGTCAATCATGTCCGCGGATGTAATAATCAACACACGGTTCACCCTCTTTCCATCCCTTGGCTTCTGTTGCAGAAGCATCTTTCTTGGTAAATATGGACGCCCTGTCAGTCAGTCTAAGATCCGATGTTGGGAAACAAGACAAACAATTTAACAGCGGCTTTGGTCTCCTGTTCATCCGCCACATCATCATCCAGCTCTTCTTCACCCTCTTCTTCTACTATTTCCTCTCTATCCGATCCAGCTTCGTACTCCTCATCCTCTTCAGTAAGTGAAGTCGACGCCTTCCCATTCGACTTCGATGATGATGCGATCGGTTTGGCAAATATCGAAGCTAGAGGTTTTGTCTCTTTGGACTTCCCATTTGTTTTTTCTTCTATGGTTTTTGTTTCTGTCGGTCGCTTCTCATTGCTTTTGTCAGGCTTAGGCGGATGATCAGATTTGGAATGCACTTCCTTCTTTGGTTTCTTGACAGGAGGTGTCGTCGCTACCTATGAGCAGAGCATCGGAATAGGAAGACTGACATACCTCGAGGCTTTGAGCTGGAACCGTTGATGTCATGTGTCGCTTCATCTTCAGAATCAACAACTCTCTTCTTTTTCTTGACACCCGATGTGGTAGTCTGAGAGCTGTGGTCTGAATCTCATCAGCCAGTCTCTCACATACAGTAGAGCAGCTCACCACCCATGCTTGACTCGTAGATGCGGTTTTAGAGAAAGTTGTTCGGTCGTCAAAGCAGCGAGGGACGCGTCAACCGGACGTGGATGTGGGGTCCCGCAGTGTGATAAAAGGGGAGGATAATTTAAAGAAAGAACAAAGTGCTTCCTCTGCTCTCAGACATTGAAATCGCATCAAAGAGACAAAAACTCGCTCTACGACACGACCCATCTCCAAACTCAGAGCTATCTAGGCGACAACAAAAGACCGACCTCGTAGCCTTTTATCATTCAAACTACGAACAAAAGCCTTATCGTCACCGCAGTATCCCTTTGGAGACACTCAATCATCCCCTCGACCTACCACCTTCTCCAAGAAGCCAAGATGGAACGATCTTCCACCCCTAAATCTATTCGAGCCGAAAGAGAAGCGGCCAACTCTCCTTATGATCGTTCTCTAAGGGTATTGAAACCTAAACAGAGTGTGGGGATCAGTGTGAGTATTTCTCCTCACCCCCCGTCGCTATCACTGGCTGACATCGAAGCCTTTCGCATCACTTCGATCTCTGTACAGTTTCGTCACTGGTTCCATCTCACGTACAACACCTCTCCTTCCGAACACTTCGCAAGACATAGATAGTCCTCCAGCTTCAGACCAACAATCAGTCTCTGGATCAGACGATGAATGGGAAGGCGAGGAACCTAAAAGAATGCAAGGAGAAGACGTCTTTTCACTCGCAGCGGCGGCAGGGAGGAAAGGGGGTAATGTTGATGATAGAGCATTGGAATTTCGTGCGAGAGGAGAGATACCAGGTGGTAGAAGAGATCTAGCAAGGCGAGCTTTGGAAGGAGATTCATCATTGATCGATCATGATGAACCACAAAAACCCGTTTACACACCTCAACAAAATCACAAAATTCGACCTTTTTCATCCACTCCTGTCGTACCAACGATACCATCTGCCCCTTTACCAAGCACCAATTTACCACCCACTACACCTGTATCTGGCGTCGTGGTTTCTACTCCCTCTCGAAAACGTCCACATTCACCTGTTACACGTAATCCTTTGCCATCCTTCTTACCTTCCCCATCGACCACCTCTAAACTCACATCATCAGCTTCATCAGCCGCATTGTCTGCGTTTCTGGATGCGAAAAAGGGGTCGTCCATGTCTTCGGAAGACATCAGGGTTGTTGACGCTCTGGTAGATAGCATAAAACATGAGACGGAGCCTCAAACAGGAGGTTGGGGAGCAGGGGAGTTCAACACACCTTCCCGATCCATCAGACCTCTACGGGAGACTGTTTCTACCCCAGTTCGATCGTCACCCTTTGCGAATGGCTTCAACTCGCCAGGTCCAAGTTTCTCCATTGGGGCTTCACCCTCGACCTTACAATCGCCTTCGAGAAGGAAACTGGTCTATCTTGGACCTGGAATGTCCCCGAGAAAGATGGGAAGGTCAAGGATCAATTTCGACGAGTCACCAGCGAAGAAAGTAAGAACGGAGACCATGGAACTCGACCAGTCGGCAAGTTACATACCGCCTTCCTCGCTGACTACGGACCAATCTCAATCGAGCATTTCAAATGTATTCTCGACGACAACATCGCCTACCACGGCACTCCCTCTAACATTGAATAAAGTCAAATCTTTGCGAACATTCGCTCCGTCAAATCCTTCGCCGTTGGGAAGGAACACTATGATCTCGGATCCTTCATCTCCACCCGCTCATCCTTCTACCTCAGTGAAAGCAACCGCCGTCAGTCTGGGCAAACACCGCGCAGCAAACATCATGCGAGAGCTCTTGGCAGAAGATCTTGCCACAGTTTCCGCACGAGTTGTTGAAGATTTCATTGTCAATCCATACGACACCACTTCTCTTCTCTCCAAACATACTTCCACCCTCGTACCGCACTCGGTCCCGTCAACCCCGTCCACTCCTCACAGTCGCAATCATGTCGGCTCCGTCCCCAATCAAAACACTCCAGGTCGAGGAACCCCAAATCGACCCACCATCCGGGCATTGACCGACACGACTCCAAAACGTGGAGCAGCCGCCAAACTCGCCGCTACGAAAAGTCAAAAGTTGACCACTCTCGAGTTGTTATCTGGCAAGAAACCCTACGTGTCTTCGTCGCTCGTCAACGGTAAAGGCAAGAAGAGAGAAGATGCAATGGACTTTATGGAGAGTGAGGACGATGAGGAGGTTGATGAATTGTTCGGTTCTCCAGAGCCCGATACGCCCATTTCCAAAGGTGACAATCGGAAAGATGTGGAGATGGAAGAAGAATCAAGTTCTTCCTTGATCGAGATACCGGGTCCGGATCCCGTACCTAAATTTGACGTACCGCAATTATCCATATCGACCTTTAACACCACCCCTTTCAAGTCGACCACCACCACGAAAGAGTTGTTCTCCAGTGCATCCCAAAACTCCATATTCCCTTCTGTCAAACCAGATCAAGTTTTCAAACCCACTTTCACTCCTACTCCAATCTCTCAATCAATGGAAGAAGGCGAACACATGTCGTCGTCCACGCCAGTCTCTGAGACTATAGAAGATCACCCGGTGGATCTCACTGCGATTTATCTCTCCGCCAAAGACGCAGCGTTGAAAGTGGAAAAACCAGCCTTACCATTCTACACCTTTAACATTTCCACCACAATCCTCAAACCCTCTGATGACATTCGTACACGAGTAATGAAAAGATCTCTTCAATCATATTCCTTCACTTTACATCTGGATCCTGAACCAGCAGCCGACGTTACTCCTCTGACGACGACGGGCGAGGAATGGACATGTGATTTGTGTATGCTCAAGAATCCCGCTTCGGCCAGTGAGAAATGTACCATCTGTGAAGCTCCTAAGCCGGCGAAGCAACCTACGAGTACGAAGCCAAGTCTTGCATTTGGGATCGGGATGGATGGTAAGAGTGGGACAAAAGGAGGAGAATGGACATGTTCGTTGTGCATGTTGAAGAATCCTGAGAGCGCAAAGGATAAATGTGGTATTTGTGAAGCTCCTAGACCAACATGAGAGGTGGAGATGAATATAATTGAGAGGTGCATTTTTGAACTTTAGAACATTGATTGCCGCTGACGGGCTGATCGCCTGAAACCTTCAAGGATATCTCTGGCTAATATTCATGCCTTTCAGTAACTGTCTGCTCTTTTATTAGGACACTTTACTTACTCCCATCGGAACATCTTCATCCTCCTTGGCATTGAGCTGGCTTCAAGTCGTGAGTTGTATGTCGTATGTGGCATGTGGCACAGATCAAGGTAGGCATGTGATACAGCAAAAGCTGGGTTGTGCCCGGCCGACGCCGCAAAGGCCGAAGTGATCGAACCGTCGTTCACCACCGTCCACCCCTACTACCACTACTACCTACAGCTATACCTGGTTACCCTCAAACGACAAACTCATACCTAACTTCAATACAGTATGGAACAAGAAGATCAAGTGATGACACAACCAACACCTTCTATAGTGACAGGTTGGGGAAGAGGTAAGCTCAAGTAACGTTCCATCTCCCCTCCTTACCTACCTTCCATCTTTCTTCAGGTAATTTCGAGGGATTAATGGGTCCTTTATAACACATGTTGTCCTTATCAATCAAATACTAATTGACAGTATTGATTTGTGGAAGTACTACTTGGTCAGTCTTCTACTACTACTTCTTCTTCTTCTTGTTCTCTTTAACCCCATCTCTGTCTAGTCACATGATTCCAATTTATGAGATATCTTCTTGTGGTGTAAGCTCGTGATACGTAGGAAGGTTGAGGTAACAAATAACAAGATATCATGTCGTTGATGTCTGAGTAATACGCTTGTAATCTATTCTGTAATGAGGAGTGTACTCAATGACTTGAGGAAGTAATGTGAAGATGAAAATGCTGATTATAGGAATCACAATTGGAAAAAAGATAGAGGTAAAGATGCGTAAGTCTTCTATACATTTGTGAAATGATGGAGAGATAATTTATCAAAGGGCGAAATCGGATTTGTTAGAACCTCATATTCTTAGAAGTATATGTAATGTCAGAGCTGCGGAGATTATCAGTGGATCTACTGCCAATTATTGTATTGTTTTAGATGGTGAGTTGTTTTTGTGTTTCTACCCTACAGCTTTTAGTGTTCACAGTGTCATTCCTCTTATCATAATAGAGATGACCGGTATGTTCTGGAGCAGTGGGCGGATGAGGGTTGGTAGACGAGGATCATCGTGAGGGATCAAGACCTCTGACATGACAACCTCCCTCTTCGTCCCCCTCCCCACCTCCAAAATCACCCCCATCGTCCCTCAACCATCAAAATCCCCTTCATTCCCGAGGATTCACGTCCTCAAAGCATTGAGTCTGGGTAACAAGAAAGATGCTGGAAGGAGCCGGGAAATCCCGAGACTGATAGCTTCTAAAGAGGAACACGCTGTCATGGGAAAAGGCAGTATTTGTCTAGAGAATGTAGAACCTTGAATGAGAGGATTCGTCCTGAAGAACTTTTTCATACTGATGGTCAAGTTTTCGGAGCCGCGTATCTATTCGGAAAATTACCTGTGGCTTCTTTGGCCCCTCCTAACGGTCTGGTATCGGAACAAGAACCCCTCAAAGTATCACCTACCAACGTAGGACTTCCAAGAGGTTCAAGATGGATAGCGGGAAGTGCTGCTAGATCTCACATGTTTTTGATCGATAGTTGGGGACAAGTATGGGGATGTGGTAATAATACAATGGGACAAGTTGGTCTTGTAAGTTTTTTTCTCACCTCTTTACCCCTTTCTCATATATAACAGAATAGGAATTGACTTATAGCCTGTATGTGGAGAAGTTTCGAAGTTCACTTTAGTTCCTGGACCTTGGTCAGAAGCTGGGGATAGGATCGTTCAGGTTAGTCAGAAAATCTTCTTGTCTTCTCTTCACCCCACTAGAGCGTCGAATGTGAACTATCTTTTGAGAAACTTTGAGATTGTGAATTCAAGTCACGCTCATATTTTAGATCACAGCGGGAAACACTTTCTCTTTATTCCTTTCTGACAAAGGACAAGTTTACGCTGCTGGTTCTTCGGAAGCTGGTCAATTAGGTAATGGAAGAACTGGGGAACGTGTATTACGTGCTGGAAAAACTTCTTTCGATATAGAACCTCCTCGTGAGTGATTATCCGTCTGCACATTGATCTTCACTGTCTTCCGTCATCTTCATCCTTTAAAATCTATCAGATCCTCGGGAAATCTAACAGATATCCATGGAGATCTGGGGAAAATAGAAACATGGTGAAGACGATAGAGTACCAGCTGATGTGTAAGACCTGGTAGAAGGCGCATTGGCAGGAAGAGAAATACAACGTATCGCTTCTGGTAGTCAACACTCGCTCGCTATGGACAAAGAGGGGTATGCGTATGGTTGGGGATACGGTGGTTATTCTCGATTAGGTTTAGGGTCGCAGAAGAATGTGTGAGCCTTTTTCTGTAACTCGTGCTTCGTCTGCAGATGGCAAACATTTGTGGGGCTGCGAGATCTGGAAAGTTTGAAGCTGATGAAAGATTGACACCGACTGTCTTACCGGCTTTTGCTGGGAAACCGCTCACTAGAGCTATGGCTGTTTTATGTGGACCTGCGAGTGAGGATTTCCTTCTTTACTCTTCCTGAGGACTTGATCTCTATCGTCTTTTCTCGTCGATACACTCCTCGATACTCCCGCTTTGCGCTTCTCCGTCAATCACTTTGCGATGACCACTATGGTCAAGATGTGTGCCATGACGGAGTTGCACAGATGGATGACTGATGTCTCAGGCTCGATGGTCATCACGCATCAGAGGGTGGTATATATAGCTGGCAAGTGGAAGATGACAGGGGACGGTGAGTTCACGATAAACCTCTCATCTAGCGTTTATTGACAGACAGGTTCCGGTGGACAGCCATACACCATTTTCAAGTGAGTGTTCTTACGTTGAACATGCCCTTTGCTGATTTAAAGACCTATCGAACATCGTAAGGCTTTCTTCCAAGATGGTTTCTCATGACAAAAACTAATAACTCAGTCCCACAAATGTCTAACATCATGTCTGCTTCATGTGGAGGCTGTACATACTTTTTAACTGCCACCGCTCCGGAGACGGATAAAATGATGACCATAGGTTGGGGTCAAGGTGTGGTATGTTCTTTTCTCTCATCTTCAAGGTCAAAACTCGTACTGACTGTCAGTTATACGGCGGTAAGACATTCTTCCATTGAGTCATCATCAAAACTCATCGATCAGAACTGGGTATGGGTCCTGATAGAGGCAAAAGTCAAAGTATCCCTACTCCTATAGAACCACTAGACTCCATTGCCATATTCGAGTGAGTCTCTCATTCCTGTTACGGACCTCTCACTTTGTACTCATCTTCAGTGTCGCCGCAGGACCATTTCATACTCTTTTCCTTGCCAAACCCAGTGCTGAACTATCCGAGCTTCCTCGATGGCCTCTTCATATAGAAAGTCCAGATTTATGTGTAGTATGTGATGAAGATTCCGATGAAAAAGGTGATCCTTTAGAATGTGAAAAGGTATGTTTTCAATAGTCTCATCTTCTTCTATCTTGACCTGGGAGAGTGTAAATTGATGTTTAGTGTGATTGGCCATATCATATTTCTTGTCTTGATCCTCCTTTACCTGATATTCCATCAGAAGCTTGGTTTTGTCCTCAATGTGTCTCGGAAGGCGATGCCGGTCCGGAAGAAGGTGGAATGAGTATCGCTATTGCCGTCAATCCCGTTTCGGATCATGAACATGGAGGAGAGGAACAGGGGATACAGCAACAGCAAGAAACTGTACGGGAAAAGAGTTTGAAACGCGAGTCTATGCCTATGGAGGTGGTACCTAAACAAGAACCTTGATATGACGTAGATTGAACACCTAACTGAAAACCACGTTTGAGGGGGTTAACGATGGAGTGGGGAAGATATGAAGTAAGCTAAAGACAGATTGACTTTCAAGTAGAGGAAGGAAGGATGTATTGTACAGAAGGAAAGAATATCTGAAGGATTAATCTGTTTATGTCATCTTGTCATTATCATTGTGAATCTATCATAGTATGCATATAACGTGTCCAAGTGGATCAATGATCATAGTGTATCGAAAACATCCCTGGCCTCGTGGATGACAATCAATTTGGAAAACCCTTCGTAGCGTTGGAAAATCGAGTAATCACTAGTATAGTACTGGAAGGTGGATTTGGTCAAAATCCAACGACGTGACAGACCATGGACCGGTTTCAATCAGCAAATCCTGGAATCTGGATTCCATGTATTTTGCATGATCAGTTTGGAGACATGTTGAGCCAGTACCAAAACCGTTTACATCTTGAAACGACCGTTGCTTCAAGCTCCACTTCCATCCTCTAAAAGCTCTCAGATACCGCGTCGTCGATATGAAACCAAAACGCACGGTTGAGTACTCTATTCACGTTGTATCGTTGGTAGGCGTGTCGTTACCATGATACCACCTCCTATCTTTTCACTCCCAGGGAGCCAGGGAGATCTGGTGGGCAAGTTCCAAAACACATTTCAATTTCCTATACTACCATCCTACCCGTAAACTCCAAGCTTTTCTCTTATATGTTGCATACTGCATATTGCATGTCGCAAGACTTCGCCCTTCACCCGTCTTTCAACAGTTAGTCCTATAGCTGATTTAAGCGATCCCCCCCTTTAAGAAAGCTATTACAAGTGAATTTCACGATGACCGAGCCTTCCCACTCTGCTATCTCTCCCCCCCTCAGCGATCACGACTCAGATACAAGCTCTGCAGAATCGACAGAGATACATGTCAGACGTCCTGGGTTAGGGAGAAGACATAGTAGCTGGCTCAAACATTTGCAACTTGATGCTGCTTTGAGAAAAGAGGTAAGTTGTGGTGGTTTATTTCTCTTCGGTCATTTCATCGAACCACCATTTCATGATCTGACCAGCTTGACTTTGTCCCTTTCTGTGTGTGATGGATATATCTAGTAGGAAATCTGGAATCTCAAAGATCTTCAGGTGGGTGAATAGGTCGGTAAAAGTACTTTTGTTACGTTTGGTGCTATCGGATCTATTTTCGTTTTCAGGTGGAGAAGAATGGAGGTGTGTACGATGAGGGGAAAAGGTGACATCAATGATAATGCAGCTGATCCTTTTTAGACATTCGGATTAGACGATTTAAGTATCTCCACCTCTCCATACGAAGAAGAAATCAATATTCTTCTTAGTCCTCCTCAATCCGATCAAATCCCTCTCGATCCTGATCATTCCATGTCGACAAGTATGTCAGGATCTATCCCCACTCCTCCATCAGCACGTACTCCAACTCCTCATAACACACATCCACACAATCATCATCATCATCCTCGTCCGACGATCAATGTTTCCTCTTCTGTCCCTCCTCCCAATCTCACCGGTCCCCAAGGATCCGTCAACCACGTGGGTCCTAATGGACCTGTCGGGCCTGTCGGTGTCATGGGAAATGGTGGAAGTTTAGGCCTCATGGGAACAACACGTCTACGTAACCCTCCACCACCATCACCTTTATCGAAAATGCATTCTTCTTCTCCTCAACCAATCGATCATCATCATCACACTTTCGCAAATCTACATTATCCCTCGAATTCAGATAACGAACCAACACAAATTCATCCACAAGCTATGATGCCTGAAAATAGTCCTTGTTTCATTCATTCACATTTGGATCAATATGGTAATCTTCAAGATTGGATAAAGAACAAAGATAAGAATCATCCCAATGGAAATGTCCATAACAACAATAACCTGAGGCGACATGGTAGTGGAGGACCATCGATAACACCGGGATATCATGCTCATAGACATCATCCTTATAATCCTCCTACAACTTCAGAAGGAAGTTCAACCGTTGGATCAAGAGTCACTTCACCTACAAAGAGAGAAATGGGTTTGAGCGGATATGAAAGTGATAAATCTAGCGCGGCTCTCAGTTCTGGGGTTTTAGATATGGATGATGAAGGGGATGATGATGGTAGAAGTTTGACTAGACAATTGGCAGAGACCGCTCAAGGTGTAAGAGAAATGAGTCGAGAATTAGGTACGTCAAAACTTCTCTTTTCTGTCAATTTGGATCAAAACTCAATGTGACAATGCTCATTTACAGGTCGTACAAAAGTACACTCGAAAATCTCCCACGTACTCATCGTCACTAAAGCTCGCGACAATCGTCTTATCAAACTCACTCGTGAACTGGCACTTTTTCTCATGCAAAAACGTCCTATTCTCAGTCGACAATCCTCTGTCACTCCCAATTCCGCATCCCGTCCCGGTATCGATGGTAAACTTACCAATGATAGAGGTATGGTAGTCTACGTCGACGCTCAATTACGTACTTCCAAACGCTTTGATGCGGCTGGACTACAGGCGCAATATCCTGAACTTTTCCAGCCGATCAGTAGGAGACGGTCAAGTTCTTCAACTTCACTCACGGGGAGCACATATACAAGTGCTTCAAGTGTGGGGGATGGTAAGAGGGGTAAAGATGAAGGTCAACTGAGATATTGGACGAGTGAAATGTGTAGTAATTCTCCACATTTGTTTGATTTCGTCATCACTGTGAGTTTAATCCTCCTTTTTATCGCGATCTTTTTACTCATCATACAGCTTGGTGGAGATGGGACTGTACTTTTTACTTCTTGGTTATTGTAAGTCTCTTCTGATATCTCCTCCTGAATCAATGACTCGTCTATACCCGCAAGGGTTCAACCAAGGCTGAAAAGGGATATATTTATCTGACAACTGTAGTCAAAAGATCGTCCCTCCCGTACTCCCATTCGCCCTCGGTTCACTGGGTTTCTTGACCAATTTCGACTTCTCAAATTACAAAGCTACCATGGATCGTGTAGTCGAAGAAGGTATCCGAGTGAATCTTCGAATGAGATTCACATGTACAGTTTATCGTGCTATAGCACCTGAGGAAGCTTTGATCTCTTTGAAAACTGGTAAAAAACGTAAAGCAATCAAAAAACCAGGTGGAGAGATTTTGATGTCTTGTGTTGATAAAAGTGGTTGGGAAGCTTTAGAAGGTCAAAACACAAGTTCACCTATCGTCAATGTTGAAGGGAAAGATAAAGAAATAATGTGTTTTTCCACTCGACCAGTGGAACAATTCGAAGTTCTTAATGATCTTGTTGTTGATCGTGGACCTAGTCCGTATGTCAGTTTATTGGAATTATTCGGTGAGTTGAGATATTGATACCTCTCTCGATTTGTCTTTGTTCCCTCATCTCTTTTCTTACGTCTCTCGCACGAAGTATCGTCCTCACGCCTGTACTTTTTCGTATCCTCCCCTTCCGCTCTGTCCCGTCGTCCTGATCCCCGGTATCGCGCACCCACATCTCTCTTTCCCGACGGCTCCACGTCTCTTTCTCGGCGTCTCCCCACATGTCTCTCCCTTCCCAACTTCTATTTCAACGACTCCGCCTTCATCAGAGAGGTCGTGCATTCGGGCTCACGCACAGGGGACGAACATCATCTCACCACCGTACAAGCGGATGGACTGACGGTGTCTACTCCGACAGGATCGACAGCGTATTCGTTATCTGCCGGAGGTTCTTTGGTTCATCCTCAAATCCCAGCGATATTGATCACTCCAATCTGTCCGCATACATTGTCTTTCAGACCTATGTTGCTTCCGGACGGGATGGAGTTGAGGATCTGCGTGCCTTATAATTCCAGAAGCACAGCATGGGCGAGTTTTGATGGAAGAGGAAGAGTCGAGTTGAAGCGTGAGTTTTTCAATCTTGCATCTTGATCCTCACTGCTTGTACCACTTTCTCCCCTATCATACACTATCTCTTCACTCCGTTCTGTACTCTCTTTCTGCCCTGCTGTTTGTCTCTCCCCTCCTATTCAACTTTTCCCTGCCGTTCATCGCTCCCTTGCTACGCACTCTTGCTGCCCCGCTGTGCATTTAGCCCTTCCTACTGTTCATCTCTCCGCTGCTGTTTACTCTTCTTCCCAGCTCTTCACTTTGTCTCCCCAGCTGTTTATCCAAGATCTCCCAGCTCTCCACTCTCTCTCCCCTGCCATCATCTGCATTCTATATGAGAAAGATGTCGTAATGTGGTCCGAAAAGAGTGACTTGTGAGACTAAGCACGATCTCCATCTATTTGCCTAGCTGACACCGACCAGAAGGCGACCATATTAAGGTCACCGCATCAAAATACCCATTTCCAACCGTTTGCGCCGACAAAGCCTCCACGGACTGGTTCCAATCAATCTCGCGAACTTTGCGATGGAACGAAAGGGAAAAGCAGAAGTCTTTTGTTGTGGTGGAAGAAGAGCAGGACCCGCCTTCCAAGAGTCGCAGTCATCATGAACCGACGTCGGATGCCAAAGTAGCCAGAGCTCAAGCGACGCGGCGTGAGGCCGATGTGGGAGAAGAAGAGGATGAGACAAGTGACGATGAAGATGAGGAGGACGAGGATGAACAGTATGACATTGACGAGTCAGTGTCTCCTCTTCTACTCTTTCTCTCACATGTCTTCCCCTGCTTCACCGCCTCTGCATCTGCCATCTCTCCAAAGTTCGACAAGGATCCATCACCTCTGTGAACCAAGCCTGGTGTGCTTGAGACATGTTCGAGGAACATTCGGAAGGCACGATAGTCCGAGAAACGAGAGGCTGACGGCTCAGCAAATCCGGCGGAGAAGCCACACCTTCCTCCCCTTCCTCTCCCATCCTTGGGGAGACCCTCCGTCCCACCGCCAAACAACCGACCAACGAGCTACACGCCCGTCTCGCACCTCACCTACAAAAATCTGGCGTGTCCACTCCAGATCGTTATGTCACTCATGGCGCTGCACCGCCACCACTGTCCCAGCGACATCTGATAGAAGCTTTAGCAAAAGCGAAACTCGACGACCAGCGACATCCAGGTGTGTCGGGCGAGCTTCGAGAAAAGGATGGCGAGCAAGGCCAAAGAGATGATATTCGGTCTGACGGAAGTGCGTTCAGGGTCGATGGGACACATAGGATACCTCATGGACGAGGACACTTGGGATCGCCACATGAGCCAGGTATGATGGATCAGAAAACTGCAAGACCTAGGGAGATGAGTAGAGAGAGGACCGAACCGAGGGAAAAGGCTAAAGCTTTTGCGTTCTTTGGACATGTGCGTTTCGTCTCATGTCGTCCAATCAACTCTTTTGAATCTTCCAATCTTTAGGACATCTATCTCGTTCCCATGCTACACTCATGCGGCCTTCGTCATGATTCCAGGTGCTGTTGAGTGCTGTGTTTCACACCCACACTGGATTCTCCTCTGATACATTGGGATTGGATAGTCGGACGTTTCTATACTACATTTCTTTTGAAACCTGCCAGGACTCGGCATCGTAGAATCGGACTGGAAAAGAACGTTCGCTGATGGACAGGACGACTCCGCCTCAGACCTGAGTGACGGTACCTCTGAATAACGGCCAAAGTTCATTTGACAAGTGTCTCGCAAAATGTACCAAACCTGTTGTCGGCATCCAAGCATACCAAGTCAGTACTGACCCTACTTACATCCCCTTTTCCGAAGTTTCACCTCCGCCCTCCTTTGAAATCCGGACGGAGAAGTGCAAAGGATGCGACTCCAAGTTTCACTCGCTCACCCCGGTTGTATGCGAATTTGACACATCGGTTGGTCATTGATTACTATTCTAACTGTGATCATCAGGTTGCTCATGATAATATATTGTGGAGGGGATGACCAACACTCATGATCCACCTAATCCTGGGGGTCCTAAATCAAAACAACGTGCTGGGCACGAACCATTATCACCCTCGATCTCTTCGGAGAGTGATATTGAGGAGACCGTGTACACACCTTCAACGGTATCGGCACCTTCTCCTCGTCCAGATACCAACGATCAACCATCTCAAAGAAGGCAAAATGCACGACCTCAGACGGACAACCAACTCCGAAGACAGCCAACCCAAAACAAACGATCCCAAGTGGAAAGCGAGGATGAGGATGAGGCAGATGAACTGGAGGACAGAGAACAGAATACATCCCGAACAAGAGCTAGAGGGAAAGCGAGAGAGCCTGTAAAAGAGAGAGAGAGAGAATATTGCGACATATGTCATAAACGATGTTCGAGGGGATTTGTACATCATTGGCACTCGACTTGGGCATGGGACGGATGGTTAGTGATAGCCGCTTATATTCCTCATGTGGTGGTGATGGGTATGATTGGGTTGGCTCTGTTTGGTGTAGGAGGAACAGGGTTCGCGGAGAAGTTTTATTTTTTTGAGGTGGGGAATTACAAATTAGGAGCTTGGGGATATTGTGATTCTTCGTAGGTTTTTCTGCTTTCCTCCTTCTCCGTCATCTTCTTCTTACCACATTTGATCCCTGATGCTACATCTTTCTTCCCATTAGTCATCTTGTATTGTCATAATCACCCCCTGTTCTTTCCTACCTTAACCTCGTTCTTCTCCCTTTGATCCTATCCGTTATGTTCTTGACTCTCCTTGATCTGTCTATATATCCACCTGTGGAGGGCCGGAAAGAAGATTGTCCCCATTTGGTCAGTTAAACAGAATCTTGATACTCATGAATCTTGGTCTGAATAAGAGAGGTTGATTGTGACCTGACTTATAGGGGAAAATGTACATTCACATATCTTTATTCCCTACGAGATATAGCCAATGGTGCGGTTTATGGTACTTTGGCATTATCAGGGATGCTCATGGGGTTCGGTGCAGGTATGTCTCTCTCAACCTCTTTTACCATCTCACTTTCCCTTTCCATCCTCATCCGGTTCCTCACAAACTCTTACCGGACACAATCTTCCATGCTCTTCCTCTCCAGAGAAGCTATCAATCAGCTCTCCTCTCCAAACTATCTCGGCGGTTGATCCATAACAAAACTCGTCCAGATTGATCGCTCACGAGATTTCTGTGATTCAAGAGCGTTGACAAGTAAACTAATCATCAGGCGCGATGCTAGCTTTGATCTGTATCATCCTCATCATCTTTCGATATGGAGTTTCTTCCCCTTCTTGTTCTTGTCAAAATTGTTGCGATGTCGAAAGTGGTAATAAGGCCCAAAAGAGAAGTTCGAAAGATGCCACAAGAGCTAGGAAACATTTCGTTAGGGTGATTCATGTCTTAGCTTTATGGATAGGGATTTTGAGCGTAGGGGTGATAGCTTGGTCAGATTGGCAAGATGCAGATGGGTTGATAGGGGAGGAGCTGTGAGTTTAAAGTATCTTTTCCCACTTTTACTTTTCTACTCTCTTTTCTCCTTGTCCATTCTCCTTCTCTTTGTTTTCTCCTTGTCCATTCTTCATCTCTTTGTTTTCTCCTTGTCCATTCTTCATCTCTTCGATGGAAGAGCAGGTATGCTATGTGAATGTGGTCTGAGCATTACATTCTCTGTGGAACGCTTAAAATGTTGAGCAGTGTAGGCGGTGTCAGGAGAAGATAATACGGAGAGAAAGGAGTTTAGACGAGAGGAAAGAGTTCAATTCCGTGTATTGGAGATTGACAAGAGATCAAGGACAAAGCTGATATTTCAGCTGGATAGCACTCCTAGTCTTGACCACACTCTGGTTTTTCACCTTCAAACTTTTCCTAAGAGGTCTTAAAGACTTGCGTCAAAACATTTCAGGAGATCGAACTCGATTAAACGAAACGAGACAACGTGATGCTACGTATAAAGAAGATAAGGAAGATAAGCATGCTGATATTTTGGCGGAATTAAAAAAGATGTCATCGTGATGATTTATAGATGCATGCATTTGGTTTTTTTGGGATACATGAAGTTGATTACAAAAATCACAAAGAGTTGATATTGTACATTCGACCGGGTGTGATGATCACTTATCTTGTTTGTGTGTGATATTTTGTGGAAGATGAGTTGAAGCGAGATGTCCCATGGAGGGCTACGAATGAAGGAATATAAGGAATTGCGGGGAAGAGATGATTTATGCGCAGACTTGAGGAAGGATGGTAGGAGGTGAATCACCGTATCCCCAGAAAAGACCATTTCTGACCTATATCAGATATCTTAATTACCACCCCTGCAGCGGTAGCTCTCAACTTTCCTTCTCTCAAACCTCCCTCTCCACCCATTCTTTCACCTTTACTACAAGCTTCAAAAACACCATTAGCCCATTCTCCTAAAGCCAACACCATCTCCGATTTATCATACACCAACGTTCTTCCTCCATCTAACTCGAACGCATGATCCAAACAAACCAAAACTAGTTCCAAAGCCGCTCCTACCACTTGAGCTTCTCTACCTTCTTCTTCCCCTTCCATCTCATCGTGTAAAGTCGGAGATCGGGCACCAATAGTAAGAGCTAATTCTAATGCTTCAGGACATAAAACAGCTAAAAAAGTAGGAGAATGTCTAGCGGAATGAATCAAAAGTGTTAGAGTCATGAGGAATTTCTCTAATGCCATCGAAGATAAAATCAAACCTGTACCCGCTGATCGATATCGAGAACCGGATACTATAGCTCTAGATTCTCGGATTTGGGAATCTGTGTAATAATCCCAGAATCGATTGATGAGTGGCATCACGAAATATTCCCCAGCGACATCTTTGAATTCTACTATCGGTTTCGGTGTGTTGGGTTTCATCATTTGAGTTTCTTGTATGGATCCAATTGGAGCAACTTTAGTAAGACGTGTAGAACCTACTCTTAATCGTTTTTCTCGAGCTAGAGAAGGAATGGTTTCTTCTCCTTTTTGAGCGGATTTACTAAGGACCAAATCACGTACACCGGAGATTGCTTCTTCCAGAGGATCGTAAGTGATAGTTTGGGGTATGTCGGAGGGAGAAATGTATTTACGATGTAAATTTGGTGGAAGGATTTTAGATGGAAAATCGATCTTCTTTGTTGAAGGTGGAAGAGGGATGGACATGCCTGATAATTCACGAGCACCCATAGCGAGAGCAGTGAGAATGATTGATCTTTGTTGTAAAGCATATTGACCGGTAAAGTAGAGTTCAATGAGGTATCTGAAAGTCAGCAAATACTCCAATATGATGGGATGAATTTGCTTGAGGTGGACTTACGGTGCTGCTTGTTGTGGTGCACAGACAACGAGAGAATTCAAAAGACCTTGTCGTTTTTCTTCAAATCCTTCAATATTATACGAATGACTCAAAGCTACTGTCATAGCTACCAAAGGTTCGGCATTGTCCGCTAACATGTCAGTACACTCTTGCATAAGTATCTGCAGCAAAACTTACCTAGCTCAGTCCCGAATGATCGTTTGGCTCGGACTAGTTGTTCTCCCCATTTCAATCCCATCTCCACCATATCAGGCTTTTCCCGTTCTTTCAGCAGGAGCACCAACTGTTGGGCGTACACCGGTCGGGTGACTTTCTTCTCACCTACCTTACCGATGGCGAGAGAAGGATCAGCGGCGACTTCCTCTAGAAATTCCGGTGTGGGAGAGGATGAACGTGAGGAAGAAGGAGAGGGAAGGGTATATCCAGACAGTGGATCAGCTTCTTGATCTGGATCCAGCATGATGATTTTTTTCGTTGGGACCGCTCGTCCCTTTTCCCGAGCCTGCTTCGCCGGAGCGCTACTCCGAGGTGGGGTCGGTTCAAGCAAGGTTGGAGATTGGGAAGACTCTTCGCTGACAGGTAAATCCTTCCATCCTAACAGCCACGCTTTGCCAGTTGGGTCATCTGAGATTTCCACTTGACCATCTTTGACTCCAACTGCCCGTCGGAGCCAACGACATTCTTCTTTCCCATTTCCTTCCCCATCCCACATATCTTTCCCAAAATTCAACCTCTTCCCACCAGTCCTCTTTTGCTTCTTGGCCGTTCGATGCTCACCCGTCGTCTCGTCCACATCCAAACCAGCTCTGAGCTCTTCAATCTCTTCCTGCTGCGACGCCATCGGATCGTTTGGACCGTCTTCCATGGTTCGCTCGCTCAATATCTCAGCGACTAGCATGCCGAGACGACGGACCTTAGGGTCGGGATGTCCGAGATAAGCCTGTAGAGAAAGTATAAATTGGGGTCTGTGAGATAGGGAGATAATGTGAGGGTGAAAGGGAGGGAACAAACTGATTGCAAGGAGCACGATGTATGTGAGATCTGGTGATCAATCAGCACATGAAAAAGACGAAAGTGATTGAGGCACATACAGAACTGCTGGGAATAGAGGCTGAATTTGACGTATTTCGCATCCGTCCAAGCATCTATGACCTTGTCCAGAAGCGTCTTGCATCCCTTTTCTCCAGCTTGACCCATCCAGCTCACACAAATACGTATTCGAGCACACTCCCGGTCGTTCATAGGTTTGACTGTGATCTTTTTGTTCACGATCGTCCGCGCGACCGCTTCCCATGCTTCCCCTCCTACCTCAGGTGGCCCAATGATCAGGGTCAGTACCTCGACAGCTCTGGCAATGCGCTCATCAGGGCGATCAGGCTCGAGTTCAGCAGCCTCATGCAGATGAAATGTAAGGTGTTGGAGTAATGATTCAACAAGGTTACTGAGAGACGAAGTGGGCAGGCCCAAAAGGAGTGAAGGCCAACGGGTTGAGGGGTATGGGGGCAACGGAGAGGAAGTCGGAGGGCGTAGATGGGACAGCAAAGGAGGCATCATCGAGCCGAGTATCGAAGGAGTCGGAGAAGTTGTGACAGACGGGGAGGTAGAAATCAAGCCGACAGATGACAACTTCTCGAAAACTGCGCGAAAGGGTGAGGGATCACCTGTATATCAGCAAGGCTCGGGAAGCAGGAAATGACGACGAACGTTGAGACTGAGAAGTCTCATAGATGATACTTTCCAGGCTGACAGCTAGCTTGTGGAAGTATGACCTGCAAACGTCAGCATCCCCGTTGAGACTCAAATGAGTGATTCACCGTGGTATGAGCTCGATTGGAACGTCTCCCTCCCAACCTTCCGCCTTCCACCTTCCGACAGCATTAGCAACCTTGGCCGGTAAGCCCACAATCGCCTTCACAGTGTCCTCCCACTGTAGCTGTCGAGATATGTCATCCTCCTTTTCACCGAGTTGACCTCCCCACACAGCCCAGTAGAGCTGGTCTATCCCATGAGCCCCCGATAGCTTTCGTAAGGTCTCCAGCAAGTATTGCCGACTGAGAGTGGGTAGCGATGGCCGGTCGGATTTTGATAATAGCATAGAAGACAGAGTCAAGTAAGAAATGAACGCTATCCTTCTCGCTACGTGAAGCTGAGAGAAGCTCGGTGATTTGGCCGGACAGAACAAAATGTCGAGTAAGGCTCTGTGACCTTCATCGAGAGCATGGAGGAATGTCGGAACAGCATTGGTAAGGAGCAGCTGTTGGACAGACGGTAAGAACCTTTGGATGGCCTTGAGGACTGAGGGCTCGGGGGTAGAAGAAGGGACAGACGTTGAGTGAAGGTGGAGTGATTGAAGAGTAGAAGAAAGGAGGAAGGAGAACGAGTCGACATCAGGGATAGGACTTTGGAGGGTATCACGGAGATGTCGAAGGGCGGTGAGATGATCAGAGGTCATCGAGTAAGACACATGTGGGTTGATAATAGCGGTTCTTATTAGGGGTCAGGCTAAAGAAAGAGGAGTAAGTCACAGAATAGAGGAGGGGAGGGTGAAAGGAAGGAAACAAGGTGCAAGAGTTCAACTGCAACTATGACGAGTAGACGAGCTGCAACTGACTTAAAACTTAGTCTTTTGACTTTGTCACATGTTCACATCGTTGTCATCTATATACGACCCATCACAGATGCTCACATTGTACAAGCTTAGTGTAGAAGCTCGAAAGCAAAGTTGGGGTGCGAATCAAGACCAAGAACGTCGTGTACACACGCATAGTACTGAAGGATGCTATCCTTCCCACACTGCTCAATCGTTACAATCCCACACTCGACAGGAAACTCCGCCCAAGGACAGACCCATTGAAGGCTCGGCGTCTATCCTTTACTGCTCGAGAGCTCGAGGGGACACTTCGACCGGTCCCGATCGTGACGTATGTCTGTCCATATTCAGGAAGTGTGTCATCAATGGAAACACCCTCGTTAGGACTACCCTCCATTTGTGCCGGTACCGATGTGGATACGGACGTAAACGTCCCTTGGTGGACATTCACCTCTATTGGGTACCCGTTTGCTTTTGAAGAGCCTTTCAGCCACGTAGTTGAAGAACGGCCGGCCTTTCTCGACGACCTGCGGTGTATCTTACCCAATGGGACCGTTGGAAAGGGGGATGATGGGAAAAGCTTGGAAGCCTTCAACCGGGCAAACCAATCGCACGATCCGGTACCTGACTGGGCCAATGGGTACCTCCAACTGGTATCCGAATCGGTATCTGAGAGTGACTTGGCGGCTTGGCGGTCGGTGAAGGGGGAACTGAGCCATCATAGTCCTCGATAGACTTTGAGAGTCTGGACGCTGGGCACGATTGTGAGGGTACGGTGCTTTTCATCTTGTCAGGAGACAATGCGCAAGGTGCGAAGGAGAATGAGAATGTTGCTTCCTTCTCATCGTACGTTTATATCCTTTTCAAGATCAACTTCAAATCTCTGACGTACAGATACGCGCCTTCAACGATCTCAAATCGATGACCCGACTAAAGTACTCTCATCGTCGACTCCGCATTAGTGACCTACATAAACAACGAAGACCTCTTGATTGAATCGTCATCGCTTTGAGCGGAGTTTCTATCCTTCGTTGAGACGTCTCTCGGATCTTGGGGTAAGTTACGGTTTCTCATCTTTCTGCCGCCGCACTGACGGGCCATAGATGTAATCTGAACTTTTCCGCCTCTTCATTGGGTCGACAAACGAAGCCTTGGGCTCCGAGTTTTTGGGCCTAGTGGTCCATCCCTTCGAAAGCTGATTTTCATCAAAGTCACTTCACTCCTTTATCCGTCCTACGTCATCTCCAAACCGACCGATATACCATCTTCCCTATATATCGTCCGCGAGTTTGTGCGAGCTCCGGCCGATTGATGTCAAGGCCACTTATCTACCTTTAGGTTCGAGAACTTGGTCAATTTCGAAAGTCCCCGACCAATGATACCGCAGTGGACATCTCAAATCAAACGAGAAGCCCATTTCATCATGGGGATACTAGGAGAACCGAAAGTAGACTCATGCCTGACGTCATAACGTGTATGGTTAAGCCCGCTCTTCCCCCATCACCATCCCAGTCATATTTACTGCGCCTATCGATACTCATTTTACGTCACGAGTCGTAGATGATAGCCTAGACCATCTCTCCCTTCTCCCCTTTGATCTCAACTACTGTGACGTCCGTCTCGTTCAACAGCTCCTGAATCCTGGACTCCGCTCTTCAAGCTTTGTAACGCTTCTCTGATCAATCTACATCCATCATCGCTCTCGATGTTCAACCTTATTGCGAACTTCGAACCATAGTAACCCTCGACACTGTTGTGCTGGGTGTGATGCGATGACTCATCCTCTCGTTCGTCGGAGGAGTCCCAAGTCTTCCGCAACGGGGGACGATCGCAAGATGACTGTATCGAAGATGGGTCCGAGCCAATGTTCGAAAACATGCTTTCTACCATCGGTCCGATCACAGTGATTTGCAGTGATCTTTCGTCCGAGTGGTATTGTCCGAACGTAGTCACATCCTCTTCGGTGATATCGAGCGGATCCTTTTCTTTACACACAGGTATGGATGCCATGACAGATAGGGGTGCCAGCGAGGAGCTGTGGGGACAGTTTGGCCTTGGGGTGCTGGGAGTGGAGTACGAGTAGTTGTCATTGGACATGTTAAGATCTTTCGAGGTGAGTGAACGCTTGAAATTCCCGATATATGTATCTGAAACGATAGGCAGATTTCACCCTTTTCACCATCAATGCTAATCCATAGCATCCAAATTCCAGTGATCAATCAAAGGCCTTCCGCTCTGATTAAATCTACCTTGTCTAGGGGGAGAAGGTCAGGAAGGCGTATTCCATATGGGGAAGCCATGGACATGATCCGACCCGACATTCTCCACGATGGGTGAATCGAACTCTAGCCTGAAATGAATAGCAACCCGCTCGGAGTTGAATTTTCTACCTACGGGGCGAACGGCACGACGACGCGCTCGATAAGGGGAAGACAACGCCATGATTCGACCTGACTTTCATGGAAAGGTTTGTTCGATTGGCCGGGATCACAAACTTCGATCCATCCGTGCTATCTGCTGTCAATCAGTCTCAATCAAGAACGAAGGGTAGAAGCTCATTCCGCATGTTTTGTTTGACCCTGGGGAGGACGGAGGGGGTGGATGAACGGGAAACGTGCGCACGTATTATCGATGATGGACCTCTGCTGGTACCAAGGTGATATGTAGTACTTGTACTGTGAACGGAATGATTATTTTGACCTGCGCAGATTTCTCGTTAAGGGCATGGCTGCACATGACCCACCACCTTACTTCTATTTTCAGTCCGATGCCAACTCTGAGTAAGCAAAGGAGTTTCACCGACCGGTTATCAGCTGTTGGATCTCCCATTGCGGGAGTGGAATCCATACCATCTTCATTCCCGCTTTGACCTGGTCGTGACAATGATATCCCATCAAACTATGAGGGGTAGAATGTTGAATACAGGCGTAGAACTGGCTGCTATGATTAGGTAGTGAGTGTGTGATCATCAACTGTCCAAAAGGCTCAATGGAAACGACACTAGTGGGAGCTGATCTTCCTATAAGTAGTGGTTGTCACAGATACTTGGTCCGGCCGGGGACATCATGTTGGTTTGTATCAGAGTACAACAGGCCTCAATTATGCAAAGACTGTACACATGTATCTATCTACAAGGGTGTAAGGAGGTTGAGGCCTAAACAAGAGAACTGGATCCAAATGGTCCCCAGGCAAATCTTGATGAGATGAGAAGCGGATCAGAAAGTGAGAGCAGTACTAGTGTCAGGGTAGGGCCTTATAAGGGAGCTTGGGACTGCTAGGCAGATCTCGAGTATTGAGCCTTTTAGCAAGGACGTTATGCTGCAGGTCCCTTACTGCATTTGTGACAGTTAGTGATGGAGCATTTGGGAAGACAATGCCAATCAACTCTGCTCAATTCATGGAAACCTATCTTACAACTATTTTCACTGTCTAGGACGGATAAAGACAAATATGCTGAGATAGTGTCACTCCTTCTCGCAACTCTGTCTTGATCGACTCTCCAAATTTTCCTGCTGTGAACAATCCATTCAGAGACTCTACCTTCTTCAACATCTCATACTTTGTCGAATCCCACGAGCCACATAGTTCTTTGACTTTATCAAGTGAGGCCGTGTCGGAGTTGACAATGTCCAATGCCTTTAGATAAGCTTGAATACAAGCTACACTCACAGCCCTGTACCGTGTTGGGTGGAAGCTTTTAGTGGCACGGGAATGAGTTCTCGTGTCATATAGAGATATCTTGTTAGTACAGTCATAGAGAGTGCTAGGTTGTTTCTCGAAGACTTTTTTAACTATTGCAATCATCCCTGAATTGCTGCTTGTCAGTACTTTTTTATCCTTACCGGTCAGCCTGAAAGGTGGCAATACATTCAAGGAGTAAGCAGAAAAGACAGATCCCGTATTTTTTGGGTTGATCATCAGTCTCTTAATAAACTTTGTGTTCCATGTTCTGGGGTTTGTGTCTACCAGCTTTGCACTCCCTGGCATCGGCCGAATTTTTCCATTGTCAACTATTCTGGAGCTCCTTGGTGTCGTACCAGCTTGTAAAGTGGGGCCACCTGACCGGTCCTCTGAAGCTGACGGGTGGTCATTGATGCTCTCATTGTCTTCCCCTTCTGAGGATGTCAACTCCGGAAGGCTTGAACACTCAGAACGGTCTAAGTTGTCTGAATGACGATTGTTCCCACTCTCATTGGTCTTCTCACTTCTTGGCATTCCGGACATGCTGAAATAATCTCTCTAGAAAGTTTCTCTGCCAATCAATTCCTCAAGGACCTCCTTTTACGATCTTCACCTCTGAGACTTTCCCACCTTATCTAACGTTAAAAAGTCCGACCTTCATGTCCTGTTTTGTGGTCTTAGAAGGCTCAGGTGGAGTGGGAAATTTTCTCACGGATTAGGTAATCCGTATTTTCCCATTTGGACATGTTCATCCTTCCTGATGGGAAAATCTTGGATTGAACTCAGATGGTGAGAAGTATGGGGATATGAGATTCACTAAGAAGCATTAGAAAGCTGTGTGGGTAGAGTCCAGACTTTGATCCCCCATGTTTATCTTGTCCGAGATCATCGGCCGGGCGGATCAACCGGGCGGGTCTCCTGCCCTTCCCTTCCCTTCCCACGCCTCTCCTTCTCTTTCTCATGACTTGGATTGTACTCATCTATCGTTTGTATGATGTCTATGACGGTTAAATTGGATGGCCGATACATTGTTTGGGTTGAAGGGTGGAGAAAAGTGAGAAAAGTCGGCAAAGCCATGATCCGTGCGATCGGCTTCGTTTCGAATGTCGTGAGACGTAGCTATCGTATCTTAATCTTGTTATGTACTGTATCGTGTTGTATCAGGTAAGTACACTCATTAATCGGGACCGTAAGGCCCATGCCCGGATTGTTTATTATGTCAGAGAATGCATATTTATGGTTGACCTATACTATTGATGATGTAGTGAAGAAGGAACCGGAAAGTGTATGTTGTTCTATATTTCTAGTTACTCAAAGATTGATGATGGGAAGGAAAGGCGGGGTGAGAAAAAGATAGAGGTATGTATGTGAAGATTAATGATTGTTGATGCTGGCAGCAAAACCAACACGAGAGTTACCAGCAATATCGTAGATCGAATACCAAGATTTAAGGAACTCGTCACCGACAATGGCGAGGTTGTCAGGGAGACCATCACTGATACCGAGTAAACCACCGACACACATTCTATATTATCAGCGATGTTCTCTGTGTCTCTAATCCTATCTCTCGCATGTTCACAATGATAAACAAAGTGGAGAAGACGATGTGAGTGGGTTGATATGTAGAGGAAGAGGGAGAAAACTCACGAAGATCCTTGTCCTGTACGTCCCAAGTTGAAATCTGACATGCTCCAAAACATTTGACCTTGATTGTTGAAGCTCATGCTGGGTCTAGCGGTGGTTTGACAAGGGAATTGGTAGAAACCATCACCGAATTGTGAAGCCTTTGAAGCTCCGGGGATTTGATTGTAGAAAGCATCGGCTATGGAAGAAGGAACGTAGATGAGGGTGGTACCGGTATCAATGGCGGCGACTATAGATTTAGAAAGAGAGTTTTGACCGTTGGTTTTGGCTGAAAGACCGGTGAGACTGATGGACCAGTATGTTTGAGAAACAAGAGGGTACCAGGTGATTCCTCCGTTGAATTTGGCAGAATTGTAACAACCGATACAAAGCTGTTAATCAGCTCTAATCCCATATCCATCGGTGATATAGGTTTTGCTTCGCGCGAGATGGGGTATGGAGAGAAAGGGAAGGAAAGATCAACTCACCTCTGAACCGGAAGCTTGTCTACGAGCAAGATGGAAACCGAAGTAAGAGTTGGAAACTTTGCCAGTTTTGACCAAATTCTCGAATATAGTCGGTTCTCCAGAGTTGGCGATAGAACTGAAAGCCATACCCAGTACACCGGAGTTAGGATTGGATTGAAAGTCGTCGGATTCGGAAGAAACGGCACCGAAGTATTGTCCCTGGACTGGAAGACCGGCTAAAGCGACGGATTCTTGTGCAAGAGTACCAGTGACAGATCCAGATCCCTGTCAAGTCAGCTCCGTTACTATATGTGTAAGATCTGGCTATTCTCTGGGATGATGTCAAGTGAAGTTTTAAAACTCACATATTGGACGGAGAATGAATCGCCTGTGGAAACATAGGTAGACGATTTGGTAGCGTCAAATTGAGCGGCGGAGCAGTCGGAGCAGTTGACCGGGAGCTATTCGTCAGTCAAAGGGTTTCTCAAAGAAATGCTGCAGGACTTACCCAAAGATCGGCAGATCCAGTGTCAAAATCAACCGTCAATGATTGTGCAGGAGTACCGATAGAGATTGCTCCGTAGTAGAGCACATCGAGTGATCCGGATATCCAATCGGTGAGAGGTACAGTGCCTGATCCGCTGCCTCGTTCTTCCAACTCTATCTCAGCCCGAGTAGTGTGGTTTGCCATTTGACTAGGCGCCGCGCTTGACATCGCAGATGAAAAAGCGGCCTCGGAAGTGCTGGGAGCAGGGAGAGTTACAGAGATACTAGGGGTGGAAAGGGAGATGGAAGGCAATGAGATCTCTTGGATCTTTGCGGTCTCAGTTGATGAAGGGCTCGCAGAGCTAGATGAAGAGGAAGAAGATTCGACGGAAGTCGAGGTCGATGCAGAAGCCGAAACAGAAGATGTGGAAGACGTAACAGTGGAAGTGGTCACATCCTCGACATTGGGCGTGTCGACTGCAGCCAGCTCTACGTTGGCCAGATAGCTGTAAGCCTTGCTATATTTTGCGCGGACGGTATTGATTTCGATCTTCACCAATTCGGCTTCGATGGATCCGAAGATGTCGTCACCGTCACGAGGAAGATTGAGAGCTCGGCGGTGAATGGGAACGGTGAGCTTGGGGTTCTTGGGGAAGGCAGGCTTGACAGACTCGGAGTCCCCGCGAACGGAAGGGCTGGAAGGCGAACCAGTGTAAGGGACCGGAGAAGCAAGAAGAGGGGAGGCGAGGAGAGGAAGGAGAAGGGGAAGATCTTGGGTACGCATGTTGGATAGTGAGTGTTACTGTAGGAAGTGTTTGAACGAAGTCTACTCTGTAGTATTGAAGTTGTGAAATGGTTGTGTTGTTGAAGCTGAAGAATTGTTGATGAGTTTTGTCGGTAACGATGGTCCTTATATGCATATTCGAGCAACTGCGAAGAGGATGATGAGCCCATCGTGCTAGTGAGCGAGTGAGTCTATCCTCACGCTGGTCTGGTTGTTGGTCAGTAATTAGAGTCCCGAATGTCCTTCAGCAAGATATGTAGAGTACTACGCGACGCTTGGTGCTCAATAGCGTGAGGTTGGATAGCGCGTCGTCGGGGCTACTATGGCATCCCGCGAAATCTCTTTGGGAAAATGCGCCCAAAGTAGCAAATTCGTCCAGCCTAATTTTGGCTCGCGCAACCTACGATGTCTTGCTAACGTGTCGGACGTTCTTAGTTGCTCATCAATCTATAGCTTGTGGGAGGAAGGACATACAAGCATACATGACTATGATCTTAGAGCTGGATGGTATAATGATGGCCCGACGAGTGGGCAGAAAATCTGAAAGGTCTTCTCGTGTGTCTTGCCAAATGCGGCAGGACACCTGCTCCATCCGGTTTTCATCGGTTGTTCTGATTGTTCAGCTGATGCATGAGCTACGTTCTTCATTGACAATTTAAGTTTTACGTACAATACGCAGAATGCTCAAGAACAAATTGAGGACATCCAGATACAGCGTAAGGGTAGCGATACAATACTCGTCCACGCTGAACCGTTTCAGTATCTGTTGCGTGTCGTAAAGGACAAATCCTGAGAAAAGAAGAACGGAGAAACATGCGATACCGAGGTCGAGATTGGCATCAAAAGGGAGGAAAATGGAGACGAGAGAAGCTGTGAGGAGTCCCATGATACCTGCGAATAGAAAAGGACCAAAGGACGAGAAGTCGAACTGAACTGTTAGTATGGCCACCCTCCCAAGCAAGATAGAATCTCACCTTGGTCTGGAACGTGAACAGTGTGAGTCCTGCGAACACTCCGAGAGTGATGAATAGAGCTTGTAATACCTAGGCGAGTCAGTCGACGATCAGATCACTCACATAAGAACAAACTCACGATTTTACTGTCGTAGTAACTCACCACCGTCCCAACCAACATCGCCTCGAACATAGTGAACAGCCCCAGGAGTATCAAGTTGGCAGGATGCTGGTGCCTCTTCCAGTACACACCACCCAGAGCTGCGAAACTACCCAGCATGGGGATATAGATCATCCATGGATGGTCCTGGTGGAAAGCGACAGCTGCGGGAAGACGAAGGACGGCGGAGACAATGGCAGTGGCCAAGAGCTGTATGGACAGTATCGAGTATACCTTGCGTACGAAAGCACGACGTATCTCTTCGTCACAATCTATCACGAGCACACCGATCTTGAAGTCATCGGGAAGTTCATCGGAGGCAGGCTGATCCATCCAGGCATTACGCGAAGTTGAGGCGAGCAGCGGGACAGATGACTCCAAGTCTGTGGTGGCAGCGCCGTAGGTCTTTGCTGGCTTGGATCCAGGGGCAGGCTCGTCTGTATAGCGAGGAGGGGAGGACATTGTGAGGATGATATACAATGATACAAGAGATGAAAGATAGGAAGATAGATACCTAGACAGATGAAAGAACGTGAGCCGGGGGAAGGCGGTGGCAAAGGAAGAAGAGTGCCACAAACAGCTATCACCGATAGCTCCGAAGGCCGATTCGCCGAGTCGCCCCCCATCGTTAACAACCACCCTTGCTACATATATACTCACAACGACGCAACCTCATCCAAACACCAGTCACAAGCACCACTAGGACAGTCCACTCATACGCACAAGCAGCTCATTACAATGAATACAAACTCGAGACAAATGTCAATCAGTGACCGGAATCTTGGCCCCGCGTGAGTCGCCTCTCCTGAAGCCATCTGCTCTCTGGCTGACTTTACAGCCGCGCCCTGGGAAGCGCTGGCGAAGGGGCACCCGATCTCCCTCTCCTGTTCTCCGTATTCACACTTGATTCTCCTTTTAACTCTGCCCCACTGGCCATCGCCCGGACGGGTGGCTCGGGCGGTCAGGTCTTCGTGTACGCCGAAGAACGATCCTCCACGGCGTTCGCCGGGGGTGGCCGGCAGTGGCTTTGACATGAGCAGGGGGAATGCACCTGCCGTGAGTTTTATTTCATTTCAAATCTGCTCAGAGTGCTGATAGTATTCACAGGACTTGGTCGGAGGGTCATCAAGGATCTTGAGAGAGTCTTTGTCGTCCTACCTGCTTCCAGTCTCTCAGCCTTCGCCCGGATCTCTTCCCTCGGTCCACGAACACCTGCTCACGCCGCCTTCGTCCTACCCACTCCATCCCACTCCTCACATTAGTCGTGCTTCAACCTCGCATGTCAGCTTACCCCTTACTCCTACTTCGTCGTTCACTGGTTCTTCCCACGAACATACATCTATCCCATCGACCCACAAATCTGCTACGATTACTCCCATCCGTCATCGGGCTACCGTTCCCTTCATCTCCATCCTCTTCCCCTACCAAGCGTCTTTCGTGGATATCTACTCTCATCCTCTCGACGTGGTGACTCCACCTCATAATGTACTCAGCGGTTTCATATTCGATCACCCCACCGCTGGGCGTCATGTCTTCATACCACTCGCCGCTCAAATCTTCGCCGTTTCCGCTCGCCCTGAGACCCTTGGCGCCAACTTTTCAGAAGTTTTGCGTCCCTACGATCCGATGCGACTATCGACTTCTCCATCAGGACTGGTTGCCGACGTATCTGCATTGGATCTCCGGGAAAGCCTCACGGCGTTGCTTGATCTCGCGTCCGATCAACTCGAGGGTAAACTCCTTGTGCTTGTGCTCGACAGGTCCGAGGCAGATACACAGAGTCTCGGTCAGATGCTACATTCGCTCATGTACGTTGGAGGCCAAGTCGTTGGACCTGGCGGGCTGGCAGGAGGTTTGGAATGGGATCGGGAGCGGTGGGTAATGGTGGCAATGGAGCTGTAGAGTATAATCCTGTGATACATCCAGGTTGCTGCTACGGAGGTCAGTCTCTGACATAGCGCCTCACTGACGCAGCTCTCACGTTCTACACTCATGATCGACTCTGTCCCTTGGCGTGAAGGAATCCCAACCACTAACTTCTCCTCAGCAACCAACATGACATATACGACCATCGAACACCCCCATACGGCTCGAGACGACGAACCTCGGAACGACACGCTCGTACACCATCTCTCTTTCCCTCGCGGCCATTCGAGATCCAAAATCTGCTCTTAGCAACTTGCTTAAATGTCCGTTGCCACATTTTCGTCTGTCTATTCATTGATCACCACTCGGAGCTCGAGCCTCCCTTGTGTCGACGTTTACGATACAGGACCACCCCAGCCATACGGGTGGGCCATGCCAAAAACATCGATCCTTTTAGCAACGGCCGCCTTCGATTCTCGCCCTCCTTTCTGATCGCTAAATGCGGGGGCTTAACTCCTATGATTGGCTTCTTACTGTCTCCTCATATCACCCTCTCTGACCCTAAACATCGTTCTCATCCCCTTCGATGTCTCATCATCAAAATATAACTGATTTCCCCCCTGATATGTCAGCTTTCACTCAGGATTCCTCTCGAACACACCCTGACTCGATTCAGTACCAAGAATCTTCCTATGAAACCATCGCGCCAAAACTGAACCTCCAGGACAGCGAGCAGCCATACATGTACAACCAGGGTTTTGAATCATTTGATGTCGCTTATGGAAGCCATGGCGGCCGAATGATGCCCTCGCAGGACCACCGCCTCGACCGCCAAGTCGGCTATAGTAACATTTCTCGCCACAACAATCATTCTTTCACGCATGGTTTCCTCCCAGACCCAGTGACGGACCCCGGGTATACGGGCAACACCAGAGACTTTGGAGTCCCGTTTGACCCGTTTGACAGGTCACTCACAGGCGTAGCTACGGCATCCGCCGTATTGCCGGGAGGGTGGGACCTCAGTCATTCAACTCCATCGATAAACCACGGTGTCAATATCATGACTGATGAGTTCGGATATAGAATCGATTCAAACACGCCAACCAGTAATTCTTCTTTTCAGTTACCTTTGAAAAATGACTTCCATCACAGTTATGTCCCGACTGTGCAAACGGAAACAAATCAGACGGGATCCTCTACACCCCCCGTCAGTAGGGTCCCGTCACCTGCTCATGGGGAACCTACGCTCCGGGCTTCTCGCAGGCGTGATCCTATTCCTCGGAAGGTGTCATCTAACTCTCGCACGAAGAAGCAGCGTGTGGACCCTCTCGACCCCTCCACTTGGTTCGTGACCATTACGAATATGCTTACTGATCCCAAGCACTGGCAAATTGGCCAAGATCAAGATCGTTTGTACTTGGTATCAGGGGTGACTGGAGAACCTATAGCTGATTATCAATCATTCCGGGCATTCACCAAGTTGTCAGGACGTGACTTGCTGAAATCCTGGAAATTGTCTGCTAGTATTGCTGGACCCATAGGAAGCCCATTCAAAACCCAAAGATCCCGTGCATGGCACGAAGTTGCTGGCAAGGCATTAGCAGAGTGGTATGTCCTTGAGGTTGACAGAAGTCATTGCCAAGACCCAGTAGAATTTGCAAAATTACAAAACATGACCATACAAGATGCACTGCAGTCAATGCATTGTGAAGGATCTCCTCTAAATGGAAGGTTCAGATTGGCTGACCTGATTGATAAATCCAGGCAGAAGCTCATAGAAGCAGGAGAGATCAGGATTGGCGAGTATACGTTCACCCCTCTGCCTGGGGCTGCCGAATGGGATATAAAGAAACTCTTGCCTGTTAACAGATCAACTTATGATTTCAGTTTGATTTAGGTGTTGCCATGTTGCTCTTTGACATCACATGTCACCTTGTCATGAGCTATCACGGATGATTTAGACTTTGGGGTCAAAGGCAACCAATCTTCACATTTTACATGTCACCGTCTGTTTTTACCTGTTCTCTCATTCATCCCATCTGCCTATAGACCCTCATAAATAGCAGTATCCATCTGATGCATCCTTGTCAGCCCATGATATCCCTACTGCATCTGGACTCTCACATTGTATATACTCTTATGAGGTCAAACATATCGGGAATTGTGACATAACGTGTTTCATCGTCAAAGGCACCACTGCTCTTCTCCATCGACCTTTCTCTCCCTACACTTACCTATCAACATTTACCATTCTTTATCCTTCTTTTGGCAGAGAGTCAGTCCAGGTTCGTAGTCTCATCTTCTGAATCGGGGATCTTTGAGTGTGCTAACTTTTGTCTAGACTCTTTCCCGTCTGTGAGCGGCAACGTCATACTACTATTCTTCGAATCATGAACGAGAATTACTCTCTGGCGGCCTCACCATTCACGTACCAACCTTCTCAACCTGATCTTCCGTATCCTCGTTCCGACTATGTGTCCATATCTTCCAATCGTTCATGCAGAAACTACCTGTAAGCTGTTAGAGTTGACACTGGCCAAGAGGAATGGTCAAAGCTTCCTCAATGGAGATTCATGGAATATACGGGGTAAGTAATCAGCCTCGACCCAATCCTCGCATTTCTATGAGTCTCTATCCGTCTTCTTCATGTAGTTGGACGCGAATGCGTATGCAGAGGGACAGGATACGATAAGGACCATGGATATCCACTTCGTCGGAGACAGTGAATGGAAACTCCCGCCTTCTCGTCGACATCCTTTCGAGTCGACATCCTTTCGAATCGATATTTTGGCCGGCCATACATCTCATTCGTTCCTTTCAACCGTCAGACTAGAAGGCAAAGTTTTCGAGGCCAGGATGTCCATTCGAATCTCGATAAGGTTGGTTGAATCTGTTCATCGGCCGTGCTTCATCCTGATTTGGCTGACATTTGCAGTAAACGAGAATTTTTGATCACCTTCCCTACGAACTTATCATTATGGAGCAGTCTGGCGATCTCCAATCCCAATACCCATACGAATACTTTTACCAGAACTATGATCTAAATATGACTCGACACCCTATTACGGCGCATTGGCGATATTCTGTGAACCACTCGGCAAGGAATACCGGGATGTTGGACGACCCCGCTCAGGTTTCTCAAACACACTTAGAGCAGACCTTCCCTATCAACCATCACATCTCGACTGTTTACCGCCATCACTGCGGTGAGCTTCTGATGGGCAGTCGTGGGATGTGGGGAATCCATCCAAGATCAACTTTCATGTTGGATCCTGCATTGGTAGAAGTTTCAGCGGTCCAAAACCCTTCCCGTGGTGAATTCTTCCCCGGGCCAGTCGGGTATGGACAAGACCCTAGCCCACATATCATGACGAACGCGTGGATAACACCAACAGAAACCGCAGATATCCGCTTCCAACACCCCCACCTTGACGCGGATCTCCCCAATGCTTCACTCCCCACCAGCTCCGAATTGTCTAATCAGATCGTGTCATACTCGGATGCTATGGACCACGTATACTCCACCCCTGTATCATCGACCACCCCCATATCATGCGACAAAGCAACTCCTATCAATAATGTCCCAACGATTCCGGAGTCATCAAATGAAGAAGGGGTGACGATGCAACCACATGTCAAAGATATCATGTCGGAAAATTCTCATGTTACTCCAACTTCATCACTATCTCGCAGTCGCAGGGCGTTTCATCCCTATCACAAACCTGGTCTCAGAAGGACTGCAAAGGCGCCTGACCAATTGAACAGGACTTCCGAAGTAGTACTCGACTCGCCCACTCCTGTTTGCTCGGGCCGTTCGACTGTCAAAGAGGAGCGTCAATGGGACGTTGGACGTTGGTCAAAGACGTTTCGAAACATACGCCAAGCAGGAGATCTCTTCTCCGAGGTACCCTTGTACCGTATGCGAAACAAATGCCCCGAACCTCATAGTCTCAGCTTTCGAAAGTTAGCCGCGCTTTGGCACAAGAGTTTGATGACGATAATGAAAAAGACCATTGTCATATCCGACAGTTTTTTCAGGCCTCAAGAGCGTCAAGCGGTACGGGAAGAAGCGGTATCTATGGTTGCAGCAAGATGGTATGCTAACGAGGTCGCCTTAGCCTGTACTCAGGATCCTGAGGCGTTCCTGACTTTGTGGAAGACGCCTGTGAGTGAAGCATTGACGAGGATGCAGGAAGAAGGCTCAAACTTGCGTGATAGGTTCACGTATCAGGGTTTGGTGGGAAAGCTGTATCATGAGCTTACCAAAGGCATAATGGTGAGTGACCGTCAAGTGAGTCTTGAATCGGTTTCTGTTGGCAAGAAGTCTTGAGATTGTTGATTAGCAAGAATGTCTAACCACTTGATTTGATTATCTGACGAACGATTGTGTTACTTACCGTCGTAGTCGTCGTTGACCACGACATGTATGCCTTCTTAGAGCATGATCCGGAATGCATATTTAAGAGAATCAGTGCGAAATGTATTGACCGTGATGATGAGATGAGTTTGTAGACTTGTTTCTGGCTCACTTACAACAGTGCCCTCGTAATATTATACTGAGCTAACATCATTGTTAATGATACATCTGCACATTGTATATATGGCCTCTCTGATCGGACAGTATCACCGGAACGAAGGTGGAGGAAATCGTACGCATTCGAAGTTGGACCCACGGATAGAAGGCATCGAAAGGATTTCCAATTGCTCGGATAAGCAGTGAGGTGAGCAAAGATGACGTGTCCCCGCCTGCCGTCATTGATCACATTAAACATCTCCTGGCTTGTGCGCAACAACTTCCATTGTATCGCAAGCCCGTCCACGTCCATCCATAGCTGATGCATGACAGAGTCTGATACGCGTTTTGACCCATACGGTCATTCCATCTGGAGAACAAGGGTGATGTCCTTCCTGACCAACAAAGGAGACGTACATGAAGGGCGCTGATCAGGTAGTCTCAGGTGTATTGTGCATTGCTGACTTTGAAGTTGTCATCACGATCATGTATAGTAGACAGAAACACATCACTTCAGAAGAATTCCGTTTTTCTTTCTTATTCATCTTCAATTGAGCTTACCATAGGTACGCTTGTCTTTGAGGTTATGGACCCTCTTTATGGCACCTTTGATTTTTCAACAGATGGATATGAACATGCTCACCAAGAGGGGGTTCAACCATCTGTCCTGCCTTCCTCCATCAATCAAAGTCCAGAGGAATGGGCTGTGATGTACCAACAAACGCAAGACCATACTTCTCCTCAAGACCAATCCATCAATGTTAAGCAACCGCTGGGTTCTTTTGGGGATTCTCAGCCAGTAGAAATGGAATTCAACTGGGACATTGAAGGGAGAGAAATGATGGAAGAGTTATTGAATGATGAAGATATGACGTGGTTGACAAGTCAGAGTGCTTCTCAAGTGGAAGATACAGAGATGGTTTCCCCCCCTGATGCTGTCCAACTGCACGACATTTTGACCCCGCAAAACAGCCCACCTTCAGGAAGTGAAAACTCAAACAATTTCAACTTTGAAGGGGCGAATAATGAATTTACCCTGCCATTGTGGTCTTACCTAGGTGATGTTGAAGAAATGAATGAAGACAATGAAAATACATCTGATTCTGATCAAACGATAAAACAAACACCAACCTTTGAACATCACAATACCAACTATCATGATCCTTCCTCTGGCTTGTTTTCTTCTGTATGTCACGAACTACGTCGTGACACCTCGATTACTCCACCAACAATGACCCTCCTTTGGCCATCAAAACCCCATCACGCCTTAACCTCTTTACTCTACACGTAACTCAGGACTTCTGACACCAAGTACGGCGAAGTTAGACGGGGTTAGGCTAAGTAGGGACAATGGGAGCAGAAGTACGGCGATGTTAGGCGGGGTTAGGCTAAGTAGGGACAATGGGAGCAGAAGTGCGGCGATGTTAGGCGGAGTTAGGCTAAGTAGGGACAATGGGAGCAGAAGTGCGGCGATGTTAGGCGGAGTTAGTCGAAGGAGGAAGAGGATGGCCGAGGGCTCGGGGAAGTTGGACGAAGTGCGTTGAAGTACGTCAAAGCGCGAGAGGGTTGGATGAACGTCTAGGAGGAGTAGATAATATTAGCTGAGAAGATCGCTGAAGTTCTTCAGCGATCCTTGATTGTTGTCAGTAGTAAAAGACAGATAGAGATAGCTATAAATCAAGATACATCGCCATCAGTAGATCAAAACCCTAGTTAGAGTAACTACGCCGAAGTACGCCGTAGTTACACCCCTTTCGACGTCTGCGCCCTCCTGGTTGGGTGAGACATCGACTCAGAGCGTGAAGTTAGCCGAGGTTCGTCGACCGTCGGTCTATTAAGAAGTAGTTGTTCGACGGCCGTGACACTGTACCAGAACCCAAAGCAAAGCAGTCGGGCGCGAGACTCAATGAGTACGAAGATATTATGGAACCAGAAAGGAGAGTTACGCGAGGCATGAGTAGGGATGGAGACAGGATGGAAGAGAACGAGAGCAGAACAAAGGAAAGGAAAGGGAATACCAATGTCAGATTGGAACCCACAGGAATGGACAAAAGTACACAGTCTCATTCGACATAACAAATGGGTCAGACCTTGTGGTAGACCAGGTACAGCGACTTTGTACAAGATCGATCGCAATTGGAGACCCGTTCCTCATCTAGACAGCTTTTTTGCACTCTCGCGCTCCATCGATGACAGGTTAACAGAGTGGGCTATGAACAATTTGAACGTCGAGGTAGTAGAGGTGATGAATGATACTGACTCTGAAGAGCAGAAGAGAAAGGCAAGAGAGACCATGACGTCAACTGTTATGACTGATTGGTACGTCAATGAACTTATCCTGGCGGAGAGACAAGATGCGGTGACCCTGATTTCTTTGAGTGAAGTAAAGGTGGAGCATGTATTATTGATTTTGCAGAATACAACTTTATCAGGTAGGTTCACGTGGGAAGGATTGAAATCAACTCTGAGGAATGCTGCGATATTTGAAGGAATATACAATGGAGCAAAGGTCAGTTTGAAGGAATCAAGCGTCTAGATCTAGGTCTAGTCGATGAGGAGAAGGCGTATGAACGTGTCAGAAACTGTGTACCCCTTATAAGGGAACTCGACATGTACCAGGCAGATGTCGAGTATTGGGCCTTTTAGCGACGACGTTATGATGCAGGTCCCTCACTGCATTCATGACAGAATGAACGTGATTGAGATTTGATTCCCCATTGAGAAAGTGAAGCCATGATCTGGGTCCCCAGCTCATACTACTCATGTTATCCGCGTGATTGTTAAAGATCTTCAGATCATTCTTTCATTATCATGATACAACATCTCACATCTATAATATATACACGAGAACCAAAGTAATCGGTGGACACATAACCATGTGGCATCCACGTGCCAAAGGCTTGGCTCGCGCGCCTGAAAATTTTGCCTCCGAGCTCAACCCCTCACCCCTACAAGTATAACCGACAACCCTGAGTGGTCCACTCTCCCATCAACGCAATTGCCAATCATCTCTCACGAACCCTCACTTGACCAGCTGCATCTCATCACACATACCATGCCAGTCAGACGAAGGCCACCGCCTCACCGCATCCGCAGTAGACCGTCCCGATATTCACCTGACTTTGACGAAAATGTCGCCCAACGTCGTCGCCAGGCTCAGCAGAACCGGCAACGTTCACAGCGACGTCGACGGGCTCTCGAAAGGGTTCAGCCTCCACCAGTCATAGAAGTAGAACCAGATGAATGGAGAGCCAGTGAAGCTGCTGCACGCCGCCATGCTCAAGCCCAGCCATCCATCCTCGGGGAGAGTGTCCCAGTCCAGCACGCCCGTCTCCCTTGGGGCACACAACCGCTCCTTCCTCTCACACCACACCGACATTATCTTGGTCGCATGAATGCCGTTTGCCCCTGTTGCCAAGCTTACCTTTGGCCCCAAGAGGCCTCAACCAACCCTCCGGTGAACACGTTCTCACCTTTCCGTCTCTGCTGCAAGTTCGGTCGAGTCGACCTCCAGCCTTTCCCATCTCCACCGCCTCTCCTTGATTACCTCCTTTCAGCAACTGGTCCCGGTGAGTGACTGAAGGATCAGGTGGAGGATAGGGCTGACGGTCTCTCAGATGCACGGCTTGCACGGCACTTCCGTACAAACATACGCTCGTACAACAATGCCCTCGCCTTCATGTCCACAGGAGTACGTAAGGATCCCATCATGCACACACCCGGCGTTCCTCTCTTCAAGATCCAAGGACAACTGTGTCATCGAATCGGTCCACTTTTGCCGAATGAGGGATCCGAGCCTCGCTTCCTCCAGGTCTACATCTCGGATAACTCTTTGGTTCAGCAAGCTGCACGTCGAACCGGGCAAGCACCAGACGGCGCTGTTGACCCCGACCTCATGCTGCAATTATCGGCAATGGTGGAGCAGAACAACTGTTGGGCTCAGCTTCTTCTGTCTGCCCGTGAACGTCTTGAAGCACTCCCGCCTGGTGTGACCGCCAACCTTCAGATCTCAACCATCGAGCCGTGGTCGGCGGACCCTCGTCGGTACAACAAGCCTAGAGCAAAGGAGGTTGGAGCCATAGTGGTTGAGGGCAGTGAAGCAGGGAGTCATCGAAGTTTCACCGTCCACCATCGAGCAGGTGGGAGGGGTCTGCAGGAGGTCAACGAGGACTTCTCGGCATACCTCCCTTTGAGATTTGTCCTCATTCTCCCCTTTGGGACACACGGCTGGTGTCGCACGTTACCTCAAGGACCTCTGCATGGTTTTGCTCACAACGTTGAACCTCCAAATGGTCAGTGGGCTCTTCTCACCTCAGCTCAGGTCCACAGCTGACAGAGCAGTCAGCAACAACACTGTCTCACTCCGTCTCTGGCATGCTTTCCATCTCTTCACACGCCAACACCAGCCTCTTTCTGCTCTGCACCGAGCAGGGATGCTATTTCAGGAATGGGTTGTTGATGCGTATGCGGTGGTAGAACAGAAACAGCTGCGCTGGCTCAGGAACAACCAAGCGGAGCTCAGGATGGAGTCCTACAACAATCTGCGACTGGCCATTGAGGACGGCATCAACACCAGCCGAATTGGCATCCGAACCATCCTTCCCGCTTCTCATGTCGGCAGTCCGCGATATATGTACCAGACGTATCAGGACTGCATGGCCATAGTCCGCTTCCACGGCAAGCCTACTCTCTTTCTCACCATGACAAGCAACCCAAATTGGACAGAGATCCGAGAACAGCTTGGCCCAGGTCAGGCGACCCACGACCGACCAGACTTGATGGCAAGAGTTTTCCGCCTCAAGCTGACCTCCCTTATGTCTGATCTTGTGAAAAACAACACCTTTGGTCGGGTCCTCGCTTGGACGTATGTCGTTGAATATCAGAAACGGGGTCTGCCACATGCCCACATCCTACTCGTCCTCCATCCAGACAACCGCCCGTTGACAGCGGCAGATGTGGATTCCTTCGTCTCTGCTGAGCTGCCAGATCAGCAAGAACAACCCATGCTTTGGTCCACTGTCACAAGCTGCATGCTGCATGGTCCATGCGGCCCGGTAAACCCATCCTGTCCTTGTATGACGTCAGGCCAGTGCAAGTCCAGGTATCCTCGACCCTTCCAGGACGAGACAAGTTTGGGTGATGACGGTTATCCGACCTATCGCCGAAGACGGGACGGCAGGACGGTGGAACGGGATGGTTTCACATTCACCAACCAATGGGTGGTCCCCTATAATCCACTCCTCTCAATGAAGTACGACTGTCATCTCAATGTTGAGATAGCTTCAGCTTTTGCGGCGGTCAAGTACCTTTTCAAGTATGTGTATAAAGGAGGCGACCGGTCGGCCTTTGTCATCCATGAACCAGGTGATCCGGTGGATGAGATCTGTCACGGCCGTCGAGCAACTTCTTCCTTATAGACCGACGGTCGACGAACCTCGGCTAACTTCACGCTTCTGAGTCGATGTCTCACCCAACCAGGAGGGCGCAGACGTCGAAAGGAGTGTAACTACGGCGTACTTCGGCGTAGTTACTCTAACTAAGGCTTTGTTCTATTGATGGCGATGTATCTCGATGTATAGCTATCTCTATTTGTCTTTTACTACTGACAACAATCAAGGATCGCTGAAGAAGTTCAGCGATCTGTAAACTATCTATACTACTCCTCTCTTCTCATAGAACGTCCCTCAACTCCTGCACTGCCTCACGCTCAGTCCTCTTCGTTCAACTTTGCCGTACCTCGCCGTATCCCCGATATCCTACTCCGCTCACCTCGACTAACTTCGCCTAACTTCCCCTGTTCTGCTCTCCCTCGGTTCCCTTCCCCTAACTTCGCCGTAGTTCTCCGCTAGGCGGGGTTATCGTGACAAATACCCTCTTGGTTCTCGTAACTTCGCCGTAGTTGGTCTCAGTGGTTCGAGTGGAGGTTGGTGGTGGTGAAAAGGAAGGTCGGTGATGGTGAAAGGAAGGTCGGTGATGGTGAAAGGAGGGTCGGTGATGGTGGTTGTCAGGGATGTTACGACGTAGTTCGTGACAAGATCTCGGATTACCTTGACGGACGTTACATCTCCCCGGCAGAGGCTTGCTATCGCCTCTTTGCTTTTGAAATCTCTGAACACTCTCCTTCTGTCACCCGCCTTGTGGTACACACCCCTGGAGACCAACCTGTTCTCTTTCGACCCACAGCCAACGCTCGTGCCTCTTTGCTTGATGTCCGCCAGTCAATGCTCGAGGCGTTCTTCACATTCTGCAGCCATCATCCTGACGAGACACGCACACTCCTCTACCCCGACGCTCCTTCCCTCCTCACGTGGCACAAATCGTTGGGTGAATGGAAAACAAGGGGCTTGGCAGCCAGACGCAGCATTGGGAGAGTTGTGTATGTTCCTCACGCTCAGGAAGAGGTGAGTGTCTGTCTCATATGAAAGTGGCTGTTTGCTGACTCTGCAGAGATTCTACCTCCGCATGCTCCTGTACCACGTCCCCTCCCCAAAGTCTTACCTGTTCCTTCGCTCCGTGAATGGTACGGTGCATGCCACATTCAAGATGGCCTGTGAAGCCCTTGGGCTTCTTGAGAGCGACAGGGAATATGACCTTTGCCTTGACGAAGCGGCAACCTTTCAGTCAGCTCAAGCTCTCCGAATGTTGTTTGTGACCACCCTTATCCACAGCTCGCCCAACGATCCCCGAGGGCTTTTCGACCGTCACCGTGAAGACCTGTTTGACGACTGCAGATACCGCTTGAGGACCCATCATGGGATCCCAGAACCCACAGACGAGGATGTAGAGGCTCTTGGCCTAGGGTTGCTCTCGAGGCTCGCGGAGCAGCATGGGAGATCTATGACCGACCTGCAGCTACCTGAACCTCCAGCTCACCTGGCTTATCTGGAAGTTTTATCGATCATCCGGGAAGAACGCCAGTACAATGAACAGCAGCTCCAGGAGCAGATTGCGGCTGCCAGAGAAGTGATGAATGAGGAACAGCGTTGGGCCGTGGATCAAGTGAAGGAGGCGGTGGAGAGAGGGACAGGCGGACTGTTCTTCCTTGATGGACCTGGTGGCACAGGAAAGACATTTGTGGAACAGATCTGTCTTGCTGAGGTCAGAGTGCAAGGAAAGATAGCGCTTGCGGTGGCATCTTCTGGAGTCGCTGCTCTGCTCCTTCCAGGTGGACGAACAGCTCACTCTCGCTTTAAAATCCCAGTCCAGACGGGTCCTGAATCCACCTGCCCGGTCAGTGCTCAGTCTGCTCTGGCAGAATTGTTCAGGCAGACAGACCTCATTGTATGGGACGAAGCGGTGATGCAGCATTGTCACTGTTTTGCAGCGGTGGATCGGATGCTGCAGGATTGCAGAGAGGATTCAGCACCATTTGGAGGGATCACAGTCGTCTTTGCAGGTACGTTCTTCAGACAAGTTTGGTTGATGTGACACTAATTCATCAGGTGATCTGCGCCAGTGTCTCCCTGTCATTCCCAAAGCGACTCGCGGCCAAATCATCAACGCTACCATCACCCATTCGTCTTTCTGGTCTGTGGTCACCCTTCTCCCATTGCGACAAAACATGAGGCTGATGGCTGACCATGTGGATGAAGCAAGGAGGTCATTTGCCAGATGGCTTGTGACAGTTGGTGACGGCCAAGCAGAAACTGTGGGTGGGATGATCTCTCTACCACCTGATATTGTCCTTGGCGCTGGCTCTACCAGGCTTGATCTGATCAACACCATCTACAACCGGGTGCCAAATTTGGATCCCACCGAAACGGGAGACCTTGGCAGATACTTCAGCCAACGAGTCATCTTAGCCCCCCATAACACTTCGGTTGACGCCACCAACCAGATGGTTCTTGAAGACTTTCCAGGTGAAACAGTTACTGCCCTATCGGCCGACACAGCACTCCAGGAGAACGGTATGCCTGGGGACCTGCCTGAAGAATACCTCAACTCTCTCCAGCCATCAGGATTCCCGCTCCACCGAATGTCTCTCAAAGTGGGTGTCCCCCTCCTCTTACTGCGTAACCTTGCCCCCGGAGACGGCTTGTGTAATGGTACCCGCCTCCTCCTGGTCCACATTGGTAGGCGTGTGCTCCAATGCCTGATACTAGGTGGAACACATGATGGCTCCTTCGTTCTCATCCCCAGGATCCGGCTGAACACCAATCCCGGGGTGGATCTACCCTTCACTCTGTCTCGCCGACAATTCCCCATCCGGCTTGCGTTTGCCATGACCATCAACAAGGCGCAGGGACAGTCACTACCATTTGCTGGGCTCGACCTCACTGTCCCTTGTTTTGCCCACGGGCAGTTGTACGTTGGTCTGTCTCGGTCTACATCACCCCAGAGCTTGAAGATACTCCTTCCGGACGGACAAACAGGCACCCCAAACATTGTGTATCGTGAAGTCCTCCAGGCTGCCGGATTAGGTGGGTCATGAGGTGGAAGGTTTCTGTAATTCAAGCATACGTCTCAGACAGACAAGAACAGTGACCGCATTGGGTAAACCCCACCGAAAGATGTCTCAGACTGGCCAGCCATTTGTCTTGACAACTCGATCAGCTGGATGTGATATAACCCATTGCAACGCAACCCACTTCTTCCATTGATCCCAGACAAACACCAATACAATGGCCGCCCCTGCTCCCAATCACTCTTGTCGTGTTTATGGTCCTCTCCTCATTGCTGGAGACCATGTGTCTCCGGTGAGACCCAGGCAACATCGCTTCCTCTGCAACCTCGATCTGCTTACCGATGCTGTGGTCCATCCGGTCAATGTCCACTACTTCACCATGGACCCACCAGTGACCGACGAGGTGGTGGCATTCTGGGGATCGCTCGCTCATGATGGCTCGGTCCAGGCCGAGATGGACATCTTTGCATTTACCATGGAGCGTTTCCGCTGGGCAGATGTCAATGGTGAGCGTCATCACCATCCACTGGCTGTTGCTGACTGCAGACGAAGATTATCTTCAGCATGTCCCTGGTGGCCGACGTCTGATGGTCAATGCCCAAGGTGCCGTTGAAGCGAGCAATGTGGATCGTACATTCACCTTGGCGGGTCAGGTATGGGGGGTGAGTTCACTGCTTGGTGTTATGTGATTTGATCTTCTGCTCATCACGCACAGAATGGAAGGATGAACACCTTCCGCATAAGAGTTTGGATCCCGGACAGCCCACGCTGGGGTAATGTCCCTCTACCCGCCCAATCCCAGGTTGTTGGGGTCCTTGGTGAAATCATCCGCCGTGAACCTGGTGGCATGTATGTCATTGAGCTACTCGACATCTCTCTTCCCGGTCGCCAGCAGGTCCCAGGTCATAAGAGTGTCCCCAGCACACCCTCTCCTGCAAAACGTACTCGTTACAACACTCGCGGCAACAACCCGGTCGAGCGCTCCGCTGCAGAAGAGACTTTCCAAGAAAGTTCCAGCGAAGCAGGACCATCGGGTTCAAAGTCGTGAGGACAGGAGTTATGTGGAGAAAACAGGGTGCTAAGGATCCTATTAGTTATTGCGTAGTGTGAGATACATGAATCACCTATTGTCTACATATTCTACGTGATACCTATGCAGTGATCAAACTCTTCATCAGCCCAAGCCTTGCGCATCACACTGGTAGACCTGTCTGAGACGAAGAATGTGTAGGGTACTCTTTTTGCTCCAGAGGTGATAGGGGATACAGAGTGGAGGAGGATTTTGCTGCGGAACATGAAAACATCACCTGGTTTCAAGGGTAGCTTCAGTCCCAACTGTGGTATCTCCATCACCCCTTCATCGTCGCCCCACTCGCCATCTCCAGTCACAAGGATGACAGTGTAAAAACTGTCATCATCTTCAGAGTCGTAGTGCCAGGTAGAGGATGTGCCCTCATTGACAGCAACCATGCTGTTGAGGCCAAGCTTGAGCTGTCTAGCAGCAGAATCATCAATGACTTGCCCATGAGCAATCACTCTCGCCTGAAGTTAGCTTGATTCCAAATGTCCAAAGGGTACTGACTTTGCTACCTTTTGCAGCCGCTTTCTCCTCGTCTTTTGCACGTTGTGCCAGGTTCTGAACTTGTGACGCTTTGGCTAGATCATGGGAAATCGTCCGCATGCGTTGAGCAGTCTCTGAGTCGACATCTTTTAGTTTGTTGTACAATGTGCCACCCATTGCACGACGTAAGGCGGCACTATGGGTCAGAAGAAGGACTAGGTACACAAGCTGACTCACAGAAGACCCTTCACCGCTTCGGCTTGGACTGCTGTGAGACACTTGTCACCATTCAGCTTTGTCGGATGTGCGACGGACGAGTGATGCTGAGTGTCTTTTGAGGCAAAGATATACCACTCGTAGCCAGACCAGATACCCAGATGGTACGCATGGTGGTCCGGGTTTCTAAGGTCCTTGACAGTCTTAGGTTTCAAGCCGGACTGTGTATCAGTACGAGAGCCCACATTCAGTGACTGCACTTACAGCAAGAACGTCCTCATACGCGGCCATGATGTCCTTCAAATACTTCCCATCAGGTTTGAAAAACCGTCTGAAAAAGATGACGAGGTTGTCCGGGTTACCTTCTGTGGGATCGGGGTGACTGATCCTGAAGTCTCGGTCGCCAATCTTATGTTCAGCCGGTTTATCAATGGCATCTTCAGGTTGGATGCCCGATCGTGCAAGTGAACCTTGGAGGTCTTCATATACGTTTGTGAAATCGTGGACCCTCTTCTGCCCGTCCTCACTTTCTTTGAGTTGAGGGGTGCCGGAGTGTAGGATATCGTGCTTTGCATACCGGACACCATAATGGGCTGACTGTCAATGTCATTCTTGCCATTGGGAAGTCGGGGCACTCACACACTGGATGGTTGCGTCTCAGACGTTCACCTACAGACGCCTGACTGCCTTTACCCGCTCGAGTACGCTGTTTTTTCCTTGGACGCTTCTTTCCCTTTTGGCTCCTCCTTTTTTTCTACAAGTCAGCATCTGCAGATAATGTGTAAAAAATTTCGGCATAGTTTCCCCCTGCATAAATAGATGACATGTGACAAAATGTGTGTGGACAGTGTTAGCCGATAGAATCGGGCCAGGACGGCCGAACCGCCGTTAGAATTACCCCTTCCGTCGAATATTTCTCCGTTCAACTTATCCTCTGAACTTTATTCGATCGTCTCTGGTTTTATGCGTGTGAGTGGAATGTGATAAGTATAGAGACATGTAGAATTGATGCATGCTCTTTTTCCCCTCTGTATTATCATCTAATATTAGCAAACAGATTAACAGTCGGAAGTCACATACCTTCTGTGTATAACAAAGGCAAGTTCCCATTTCTAACTCTCCTCATAATGACCTCCGTGTCGTCTAAGATCTCTCTTGAGAACCACCCAAAGTTATCCCACGATCCAGCATCGTATGCTCCGTGGAGGAAGTCGATCGAGGTGTATCTACAGATAGGTGACGTGTGGAATATCGTCACAGGTAA
>NW_006711225.1:869760-935860 GCF_000271645.1 Tremella mesenterica DSM 1558
GAATGGGAAAAGTGGCAAGCGAGGGAGCAATAAAGCGCAGGGGATGATCAAGGGAACAGTGTCGGATGCTGTGATGCTTGATATATCTGAGAAGATGTCAGCTAAAGAAATGTGGGACTACTGCATAGCCCTGCATGTAACAGCGACGATCGAGAATCAAAGGAATGTCCGTCAAGCGTTGTTTAGCTATGACTTAAGGGACGATGCGACGGCCGAAGAAATGGCTAAGCATGTGGAGGATTTCTCGAAGACGATGTCCGAAGCGAAATTGGTGGGGTTGAAGTTTAACTCACAGGATCGAGCTGGGTTATTCCTCAATACCATTCTAGCACCATCCTACAGGATCATTCAGATCGAAGTAACATCCCTCATACCAGAGGAAAGAACTTGGGAAAAGGTCTTATCGATCTTCAATAAAGAAACGGCGAGACGTAAAGCGCGCCCTGTTGGTAGAACCAATAGGAAGGGATTCGCGATGTTCGTCGAAGGAAATAAAGGAATGAGGGTGAACCGAGATAATATCTCTGATGGTCAGCCCAGGAAAGAAACTAGAAAGTGTTATAACTGTGACACTGTAGGACATCTAGCGAAGTACTGTCGTAAACCTAAAAGAGAGGATACGAACAGGAAAGAAAACGCAGATGTAAAGGATGGAGGTAAAAAGAAATGGAGGAATAATAAGAATAATAAGAAAGGACATACGGTCTCAAAGGATGAAAACCAGTCCAAGGATAACTCCAAAACCTCCTTGATGTATTCGTCATTGGATGGTGAACACGAGGCGTGGGCCGGGATGGCCATGTCGACAGAATCGTGGTTCGATGATGACGAAGGGTACACGAGTAACATCGTATGGCCCGAAGAAATTGAAAACCCGTGGGTTGAGGATAATGAGTGGGTGGGATTAGCTACAGAGTCTAATGACGTGAGCCACACTCGTGTAATCCCTACCTGGGTAGTGGATAGTGGTGCTACTCACCATATAACTCCTCACAGGTCGATAATGACGAATATTAGAAGGCTAGTGGAACCGAGAGTGTTCGGACTAGCATCTGGCAAGTCAATGACGGCTTGGGAAACAGGTGACATTAACCTCGAACTAGATTCAGGACAGAAAATGGTACTGAAAGATGTACATCACGTCCCCACAGCAAAGATAAGTCTTCTCTCCCTCTCGAAGTTACTCTCATGGGGGTGGAAAGCGAATCTAAGTAGTGGTGGTGGATGGATAGGTAAAGGTAAAGAGAAACTAGGTTTGAGGAAACATGACTCACTGTGGTCGGTACGATTCGGCAGAGCAATGTCTGCCGCGATGATCGTGATATCGACACCGAAGGCGACTTCACCACTTGAATCTGAGCATCAGCGACTCGGACATATAGGTGTAGACAAACTAAAGAATCTAGGTAGACAGGGACTATTGAAGAAGGACTGGGACACTTACAAGAACGATCCCTTTACAACAGATAAATGTCCCGCCTGTATGCAGGCCAAGATAACACGTCTACCGAAGAATAAAGAAGCACCAATGTTAAAAGGAGATGGTGAAGGAGTAGGAATGGATGTCGATATTACTGGTCCGTTCGGTCCGGCGATAAAAGGTGAACGATATTTCTTTGTTGGTGTGGAAAGGGCGAGTCGAATTGTATTCGCTATACCAATAACGACCAAAAACGAAGCGTCTGATATCGTTCGACAGTGTATCTCAAAATTGGACAAACAGCTTGGTGAAAGGGTGAGGGTGATTAGGTCTGATGGGGGAGGTGAATTCGATAGCCTCGACATGAGGGAATTCTACCTGTCAGCAGGGATCAACCACTACATCACACCAAGATACACACCAGAATTAAATGGAGTGGCGGAGAGAATGATACGTACCTTGAAGGGGATGGTATCAACGATGTTGTTTGACTCAGGACTACCGAACGAATATTGGTCCTATGCTGTCAGATACGCCGCCATTATAATTATGAAAACATCGATTGGTGTCAGCGGTAAATCAGGTTGGACATCACTCACCGGAAGAGACACGAATCTAGATAGCGTGTGGAGATTCGGTGAACGGTGTTTTGTTCAGATACCAAGGGAGATAAGGCTGAAGTCGAACTTCACGATACCTAGGGGTTCATCAGCCATTATACTAGGTCAAGATGAGGGTGTGAGCGGTTGGATCGTTAGAATGGACGGATCGGGACGAATCGAACACTCACGAGACGTTCGTCGCTCGACAGGACGAATGGTGGCTACTAGAGAGTCGCCAGATGTCATCCAAACCCCTCTTGACGCCATCGAAGTGGACCTAGACCCCGTCGTCAACGAAGAAATTTTCCCTGACGACCGCTCAGAAAGTGGCGAACAGGAAAATATCGATACTGAACAAGGAAATGATGTCGATAGAGACAACTCACCTAATATAGGCCCACAACCTACTGAAAGACGACGAGGACAGGGCATTTGGGGAGGAAATTGGATCTATGAGAACGATATCGTCGAAAATGAGAGAAATGATGAGGAAGGAAGAAATGATGGGGATGAGGGGATCCTGACGACACGTCACGGACGAATTATTCGACCCCCCCACCGCTTTGCAGGCCTAACAGACTCGTTCCTAGACTTTGGTCGCGAGCCTAATAAGTTAGTCTCACTCGCCTCTATCGCAGGTATCGAAAGTGATACTTCTCTCATTGATCCTATCTCTCCTGAAGAAGCAGTAAACGGCCCAGATGGTGAGAAGTGGCTGGAATCCATGGAGAAAGAGATATCTAACATCGAATCTAAAGAAACATGGGTGGAAACGGTGTTACCACCGGGCCGTAAAGCCATTGGATGTAAATGGGTATTCAAAGTGAAGACAGATTCAGAAGGAAACTTACTAAAGTATAAATCCAGACTAGTAGCTCAAGGATTCTCACAGGTACCAGGTGTCGACTACGAAGAGACATTCGCACCTGTCGGTAGATCGGGGTCGTTACGAATACTTTTGACTATAGCGGCCACCGAAGATCTCGAAATTCGTCAGGCCGATGTCGAAGGGGCGTATTTAAACGGTAAACTCGATGTAGAAATTTACATGAAGTATCCCAAGGGGATAAAACCGAAGCCTGGATGTAATACCTTGAAGTTAGTTAAGTCTCTTTACGGTTTAAAGCAATCTGGCAGGACATGGTGGATAGAACTCGGTGAAGGATTATCTCACCTAGGTTTTTCAAGAATCGAATCAGATTGGGGTCTTTACTACAGACCAGAAGGGAAAATCGAAGGAAAGGGAGCAGCAATACTGCTAGCCTATGTCGATGATCTGGTATTAGCCACGAAGTCGAAGGAAGAAGCGAAGGAAATTTTCGATGGGCTAGGTAAAAGGTGGATAATAACCGACCTGGGGGAGATAAGTACTATCTTAGGTATGAAGGTAACAAGGAACAGAGAAGAAAAGACAATATGGTTAAACCAACCAGCATATATCGATAAGATAGTTCAGAAGTTTCCAGAAAACGACTTACATCGAGACCGAAAAACGCCATTACCCCTTACTGCGAAAAATCCATCGATGTCGGAGGCGGAGAGTGAAATTCGACCATTTCAAGAATTAATAGGATGTCTACAGTGGTTAGCCACATGTACTCGACCCGACATATCATATGCCGCCTCATACCTTGCTAGGTACCTCACTAAACCGACGAAGAAAGTATGGGAAGAAGGGATAATGGTAATTACCTACCTTCGGTCCACTCGTTTACATGGTATTCGTCTCGGTGGCTAGGCTAGCGATCTAGCAGGATGGGTTGATGCCGATTGGGCAGGTTGTAAAGACACACGACGATCAACTACAGGTTGGATATTCATGATGAACAACTCACCGATAACCTGGAGTTCAAAAAGACAAGCTACAGTATCGTCGTCGACAGTCGAAGCAGAATACATCGCGATGGCTGAAGCAGCGAAGGAAGCTCAGTGGTTGAGAGGATTATTGAGGGAGATAGGCTACGATCAGCTAAATCCTACTACATTAAACTGCGATAACCAAGGATCGATATCACTAGCGAGGAAACCTGGTACTCACCAGAGGACAAAGCATATTGATATTCGACATCATGCTCTTCGAGATCTAGTCAGTAACAAGGTTATTGAACTAGAATACGTTAGCACTGTCTCTCAGAGGGCAGACGTACTCACGAAGGCTTTAGGTGGACCAGTACATTCGGTGAATATGTCAGCGATACGGGTAGAACCACCGAAGAAGAAAAACATTGGTTCAGTATACGTGACATTAGATGATGATGAAATCATCGATTACGATTATTCAGATTTCGAGGATCTAGGAGATCTATCAGGTGGTACAGAGAACGAAGTGGTACCAGAGAACGAAGTGGTACCACAGACAGAGTCGGTACCAGAGAGAGAAGTGTGGGTGGAAGGAACTTCAGAGAAACCCACCGAAGGTACCACCGAAGGAAAAGTTCTCGTGAGCCAAAATGTAAAATTTTCAGGTGTACCTAAGAATGTGAGTAATTCTAAGATAGGTCAGAAGCCACCGGTAGAACCTAGAGTCATTAGAGAGTTAAGAGAGAAAAATAAGGAAAAGAAAGAAAAGATAAAAGATAGAAAAGATGGGAGGATACATGACACTAATTGTCATCGATCTGGTATCCCAACAAATTCTCCACATGCTGACAGGCCCTTTCGAGATCGTAAAGAATGTCGAAGAAAGGTGCAGATGCACCTTGACCAGCGTTCGAGAGAGAGACAAGCAACCTTCGGAGGAAACGGATCTGTCGACAGGTCGCCTCCAAGGTACGGACCGAGATATCCGACAGTTCAGCTGGTCAGAGATAATTTTCATGATAAAGTGAATAATGAGCGTACCATGAGCCTCACCAGACCTCAGGAGAGGAACCAAGGGATCGATACCACCGGGAAGTGGCGAAGACATAATGAAATTGTTAATGAAAATAAAAGTTTCTCGGTGGGTAGCGGTTCTGCGAAATATCGTCAGCCAGGGACACGAAGCAATTTCATCGATTCTCGGGATCCTACTAGCAAACCTGAAGTTTTAAGAAGCAGACAGGATAAAGGGAAGTTCAGAGAGTCAGAAATGAGAGATAGAAGTGGAGAAAGACGAAAGATGGACATACCGATAATTGGAGATAAAAGTGATGAAGTAAAAGGAAAGATAGAGAAGAGTCAGTCGTCGGTACCGGTGAGTGGTAGCCACGTGTCAGAGCGGAGCCCCGCAGGGGGCCCCACAGAAATTCATTTCACGATTTCACCTAACACTACTACCACACACATAACACTCAATATTTCGTCATTACTACCTTCTACATCATCACAAACCCCGCCGTCGCCATCGATAAATCGTCCGGGACTACTGCAGAGTCGTGCATTGTCCCGTGGGGGAGTGTTAGCCGATAGAATCGGGCCAGGACGGCCGAACCGCCGTTAGAATTACCCCTTCCGTCGAATATTTCTCCGTTCAACTTATCCTCTGAACTTTATTCGATCGTCTCTGGTTTTATGCGTGTGAGTGGAATGTGATAAGTATAGAGACATGTAGAATTGATGCATGCTCTTTTTCCCCTCTGTATTATCATCTAATATTAGCAAACAGACAGTTGGAATGGATCATGTGTGCTGTGGAAACATGAGACACGCTTATCAAGGAAAGGAAAAGGGGACTTGACTGAGGGAACGAGACAGTGAACGAGACAAGTGAGGTAACGACACAGGGAACAGGACGAACGAGACAGTAAAAGAGACGAGTGAGGGACGACATAGGGAACGGGACGAACGAGACAGTGAGGGAAGGAGACCGCGAACGAGACGAGTGAGGGAACGAGACCGCGAACGAGACGAGTGAGGGAACGAGACCGCGAACGAGACCGTGAACGAGACGAGTGAGGGAACGGGACGAACGAGATCAGTGAGGGAACGGGACAAACGAGATCAGTGAGGGAACGAGACAGCGAACGGCACAGGGATCGGGACGAACGAGACGGGTGAGGTGGAGGGATCCAGATGATTGAGCAACTGAGATGATGGAGGGACACCCACTTTGCTCTCCTCCCTTACTCCAACCGTACTACCAGGTCCAGCATCACTTTCAGTTCCATCATCAGATCCAGATCCACTATCACATCCAGACCCTTCAAACACCAATGATGTCTTGATGGTTGTGGGAATTTGCGGACATTTGTCAGATGCAGACATGTTGAAAGACATAGTATCCAACTCCCAGGCTTCAATAGGAGATTCAGGTGTTCGGGTGAGAGCGGCGATTCTCACATCATCCACCTGGAGTTGGACACAATGGATGAAATGAAAAGCGAGGTGAGATGTTGACATTGGGGGCCGGAATTTCGCGGGGTTACACCCGCCGCGGAGCGGCGGTTCGCTGCTAGTAACGTACATCATCTTGTATTCGAGCTGAGCTCAAATCACGATCATGGCAGTTTGTCAACGCACGGATTATGACACACGTTTCTTGTTCATCCTTTCACTTGGAAACACTAGTCCAATACATCAACGGGTAAGTAATCCTTTCTTTATAGTGGGATTGTAGATCGTCTCACTGCAGCGAAACTCAGCACTTCACAATATGATATAAAGAGCGTGTTTCTACCAACCTGCATAATCATCGCCCACCACACCCCTTTGAAATTTCCAAAAGCAAATACTTCCTCTCACATCTTCCCTCACAATCTCATCACTCACACCACGGAAATCTCCTCGTTCAATAGGCATCTCATCACCATGGACCCAGTCTATGACCCTTCCAACATGACTGCCGATCTTCACAACGACGCGCTTCTAGAAGGAATTTCTCCAGCTGCTTTGTTTTTGGGATCACCTCAACCTAATGTCTGGGGAATCATGGAAGATACTCTCATGTTTGATGAATTTGCCTATGACTCGCAAAACCCCTTCACTCAAGATTATAATTTACCATCTCCGTTCCCCTCTGGACGTCCAACAAACCTCGATACACCACTCTACGTATCCCCAGAGTCTTTGAGGATGTCAAAAGATTTCGGCGCCTCTCAAGAAGATGAGAATTATCTTCAGTGGGATTCAGCCGTCACAGGGAAGGTTTACGAAGAGGATGATGAAATGACCTGGATGATTGGACAAGCCTCATTCAATAGAGAAGAGGAGATGTATTACGGTTCTGATTCTTCTGAACGAACTCATACTCCGGAACATGTTCCGGTATCATTTGAAGCACAAGCAGATCAAGCTCAAACAATACCGACGATTCTTGTAGAAGAAGATGAAGAAACTCCTCCACCCGTTTCCCGCACTTCGTGGGAGGGCGGGACAGTTGTGGGTATTGCTGAAAGAGTTAAACGGTATCGAGAAAACAGTTTGACAGCAACGAGAGAACAAGCTTATGAAGATGACTTGTCGGATTGCAGCTTTGTATACGAGTCAACATCCTCTGAGGATCCCTATCTTCAAGTAACTAAATCTCCTAAAAGTCAAACCAAGCGTGCTACCAAAAGTAGTGCTCAAACTTCCAACTCAAGCACAAAAGATACACACATTAAGAAACCTTCGCGTGGGCGACAGAAAAGTACAGAGGGTTCTGTCAAGAAAAGAATCCGAATGTCTGTCACAAATCCGAAAGAATGGACCACTGTGCATAGTAGTATGCGACAAAGCAAATCTGTCAAACGTAATGGTCATCCAGAGTTAGCTCCTTTGTTTTGTCTCATAGATGATCAACCTGCTCCTCATTTGGACAGTTTCTACGCACTTTCGCGTTCTATGGGTGATCACTTACGAAATTGGGTCACAGACAATGTGGAAGTCAACGTGGATAGAGTGAGTGACAAGAGACGCAAAATAGAGCAGAGGCGATTGACGAGGGAATGTTTAACTTCAACCGTGATGGCAAAATGGTATACTCAAGAACTTAATCTGGCATATTCAGAGGATCCTCAGAGTCTAGGCACAATGAGTGGGAAGCCAATTGACGAGGTGTTGGAAGAATTGGAGGGGAAAGGTAGATTTACCTGGGACTCGTTAGAGAGCCAACTTGTCAGTGCGGCAAGCAACGGTGGGACGTATGCCGGCTTTGAGGTCAGCTTAAAGCCAGGAAAAAGCTAGATAGAGGATAATCTCCATTTCACTTGTTATCTGATAGTCAGAGTAAATATCAAAAGTAGATGACATGTCACGACTTCTCAAACCGCTAGTTTTCCTTTACTACTTTCCTTCATCACTGCCGCTTTGTCCCTCAACTCCGGTTCCATATCCTTCAAATGATCCTTTTCCTCCAACACCTCTCCGTTCATGTCCGTATCCTCATCGAATCTCCCCACCATCTCCTCCATCTCTCTTTCCCTCTCCAACTGTCTCGCATTCAATGGATACCCATATTTCAACTCCTTCGGTGGTTTCCCATAGACCGGCATCTCCTCTCCTCTATACTCCTTCCATACTTTTTTGATATACTCATCATCTTCCTCCGTACATTTGGCACGGAACAATGTAACTCCTACCACATCTGACGATCTCAAGCCTCGCTCTTTCAGATACGTCCTGAGATCGAAATTTTCTCTGGCGACGTTCTCCACGGTCTCAGGTATTGATGAAGGTGTTGCTGGCTGTTGTATGACGACGAACACGTATCGGTGATTTCCTGATCCTTTCGCAGGAGCGGGTGGTTCCCATTTCGCCTCCTCAATACCCTCCGCCTGGAACAAGTCCACACTTCCTGAGGAGACTGTCAATGGAATATCCCGCTTGAGATAATGAAGTCGAGGAGCGTAAGACTGACTGAGATGATCTGGTGAATCTGGATCGATGACTAAAAGGGTATACCGACCTTCGGGAAGTCGGGATGAGGGATTGCGAAGGGAAGAGGGATGATGGAATATTTGCATATGAAGTTTTGGGGGTGTTTCGAGGTTCCATACTCGCTGTATGGATCCAGGTTCTACAGTTCCGTCGTCTTCTAAACTGTTGTTGAGTGCATCGGTGACACTGTCCAAAGATGGAGAGGGGAATACCAGTCGGACGGAGGAAGTGGGAAGAACCTCGGGTAAAAGATCAGGAACGATTTGAAGAGTTTCTATTCTTTGCATCAATAGATCCCTTCCTCCTTCTCTAGTCCAGTGACGTTCAGCGAGATGACGCATGACGGGGAGATGCATATGACTTTGACCGAGAGTTTGACGGAACAGACGTCGGAGAGGCGGATGGTTGATATCTGCTTGTAAGGAGAGATGATCGATTTTCGCTTGAACATCGGGTGAAGGATTGGGATGAGCGGAACGGAGGGCTTCAAGACGTTTGAGAAGATTAGATCGATGAGATGAGAGGAAAGAGAGAGCGGTATCATATGCTAGGTTCTGACCTGGAGGGAGAACGGGTGTCCAAGTGAGTTCGGTGGAAGGGTCTGATGCTGAAAGTTCGGTCGCGGGAGGGGAAGTGACGGTCGAAGAGGCATAGGGACGGATTGTAGGTGATCTGTGGGAAATGTATGGGGTTCGGATATGGGCAGAAAGTGATAGACGTGGGTATATAGACTTCATGTTGATGATTTTGAGAAGGATAGTGTGATAGAGATGTTTCACGAGGATTTCGGTGAAGTCGGAGAAAGTTTTGATTCCGCTTTGACATTCTGCGGGGCTCCGGGTCTACTCCTTCGCTTCCCTTCTTCCCTCGTCCCTCGTTCTCATTAACAACTTCTTCATTACTTTGGTGTCAAACAAACGAACTCTGATCTAACCATACTCCCTACATTCGTCAGAGATACGTGCACTCGCTATCTTATAGATCTCCCACGGTTTCAACTGCAGGTGGTGCCATGCCCGACAGCGACTCAGAGGATGATTTCATGTCTGACAAATACCTCGTCGAGGTTCCTCCAGGACCAAAATCATATTCCTCTCAAAGACAAGCACAGACTCTTAAATCTATGCGAAAGGGTCAATCCAAAAACCAAGTCCCTCTCCGGCAATTGGAAGCTGAAAGAAGATCTGAAGGACTCAACACTAGTTTATTCGATCGACTCTCTTCTCCTGCGTCCACCTCTCAAATCGCCGTTGGCCCCAAGACCCAGATTCCTAAGAATGACGATCTCAAACGAATTCCTGAGAAGGATGTAGAGAAAAATAAATCAATTGGCACAGGAGGAAACAAGGCAATGGAAATGATGATGAAAATGGGATGGTCAGTAGGGGAATCATTAGGAAAGAAACGTTCTCCATCTCCTTCCTCGTCCAACACTAAACGGGTCAAATTGGAAGCTCAACAAGGAGATGGAAATGTCTCTGAAACGGAGGATGGTGTGCTAAGAGGAGGAATAGGTTCGTCTAGTAGATTGGTGGGAATGAAAGAAAGTAAACATAGGGTAGAGCCAATAAGGATATCGATGTGGGCAGGTAGAAAAGGTTTAACAGCTCGTGAACTTACTCCACCACCTTTACCTACTTCAGGTAGAGATATAGATGCTTTACATCCTGAAAAGTTACAGAGGTTAGGGGAGAGGACGGAAGATTTCAGAGAAAGACAAAAAAGGGGATATGCGGAGAAGGAGACGGAAAAGAAGGCTGAGAAGGCTAGGGAAAAGTTGGTGGAGTTTGATAAAGAGGTTGGGGTTAAAGTGAGTTTCATCTTAAATCTATACCTGAATGTCTACCATATTCGACGACTCTAACATTTCATACAGGAAATACTAGCCGAGACATCATAACAGCTCTATGATATATACGATAGATGTAAAGAGAAGAGAATAAGGCTGACTGTTCAGTTTCATCCCCTTCACATATCTCCATTCGACCCCTTGGGAACCCTTCCAATACCATTACTCAAACTCATCTATCCATCTCAGATCCCTCCTTCCCCCACTCAGTCGCTTCGTCTGAGTCCACTCGCATCTCCTCACGATGACACTTCTCGTAGTCCGTCACCCCCTTTACTCGAGAATGCCAAAATGTCCGACGCTGAAAGAGTGAGAGAACAAATGCGACGCGATATGCTTAGTTCTTTACCTTCTGATGAGATCGAAGGGATACCTTTTCATCCACGGCATAGTCCAGACCTTACAGATGCCCGACATGGAGCAGCGACCGAGGAAGAAGAGTGGGAAGGAATAGATTGGGAGAAGGAGGTACCAGGGTCAAAAAGAGTTTTGTCTATGAAAGTGAGCGATCACCCTCTTTCCCCTCACCTTGTCCGGACTTTTGTGTGTATGAGTGTGTCTCATAAGACAAACATACGTTACCAGGTAAATCTGTAGCCGAATGAAGGGACAAGACCAAGGATATATAGATCAAAGCTGATGTATATAGTCCGATGAATACCCTGCTTATCTACTCTCGCAATTGAGAACGGAACATCTGTTTTGTTTCTGGTGTGGATACAAATATTCTTCGTTCGAAGAGATGGACGGACCTGGTGGATGTCCAGGGGAAGAAGAAGATGATCATTAGTTTTTGGCTTTACCATCACGATGCCTGTTTAAAAAAAGAGCACGAAGTGTCACTGTATCTGTAGTATGATCATGCATCTATTATGAATCGTGAAGTCGTTCATCATTCTCTCCCATGACATATCAGGTACCCCGAGTTATCGTACGAATACTGATGTAAGGTGGAAAAGGAAGATAGTCATCTGAAAAGAGTACAGTATACAGTAGTGAGGAATGAAGGGTACACAATGAGTGGAAGATGGGAAGCTCAGAAGAGACGGTGCACTTGATCAATATCTCGATTCCAATTCTTCCTTTTTCTTCCTCTCCAACCTCGTTACGGCATCTTCAAGAGTTTGTGTCCTATTATGAAGCTCGATGAACATTTCCGAAACAGTATTTGTCTTATCATGAGCGTGTGGTCCATCAATATCCTCCTACAAGACCTCTGGCGAAGCTTCGGCTCTCCTGCTCCCCACAGACGCAGGGAAAGATACAGAAATTGTGTGCCGGGAAAGTAGAGATACGACGGTTTCCCTGGAGGGACGGATTGTGAAGTCGTAGATATACGCTCTGAGGTGGTAGGTAGGGTTCGGAGGGGAGAGAAAAGGGGAAATGGAAAATGCAGAATGGAAAACTCACATAAGTACTATACCGTCTCAATAAATTATTCACTTCTTCTCTTACTTTTCGTAATTCTTCCATTCGGGAAATGGAAGATTTTTGAGCGTTTACAATTTCCGGTTTGAGTGGAAGTATTTCTGATTTATCAAACTGATTCCTCATTCCCCATATTTTACAAATATCAACATGACACACCACCAAATCATCTACATTTTTAGAGGATCATCAATAGTTGTGACATTCAAGTAGACTTATTAAAAGAGTCAAGTGATGAGATAATGATTTGTTCCATATCGGTGATGTTCCATATTATCAACCAATAGAAAATAACGTCGCCAATGAGTGAGAAAGTAGAAGAAGATGTATGAGGTAAAGAGGAGAAAGATGATCTGACTCACTTTGTAATTCCCCAGACCCATCAACACCTTTCGAAATTAACAAATCAATTTCTCTCAACCCTCTTTCTGATTCTTTTATATCTTCAGAAGCTTCTAAAACAATGATCAACTTGGTATGATCAGGTAATGATTCCGAATCTGAGTTTATAGCTTCTGAACCTGGTTGTAGAAGTGGAAGATATTGATCGTCTGTTCGTTAGATCTTTGTTCCAATTTCTTTTCTTAAATATTTGACAATTGACAAGGTTCTACTTATCCATCCTTCCATGACCAATGAGGAGATAGCTACACTTGAGAAAATATTCTCATTCCTTTATCCTTCGATGACGATTGAAAAAATAGATACAGTTGAGGGAAAGAATTGAAGGAAGGGTCAAACGAATGGTTTGAGGGGGCGGCAGGGTTGAGGAAGATAGAGTGGTACGGACAGTCTTGAATGATACTATCTAAACATGAAAATTGATGAAAAGTCGAGTGAAATGTATGATGCTCGGAATCAAGTGAATCAAGAGAGACTTTTTCGATGAAAATCACACAGTAAGATAAGAATGAGGAGTACAGAGACTCACATCCATCTAATAACCTCTTAATCCCATCATCATGTCCACCAGTACGTTCCAAAACATCCATCACATCTTTGATTCTTCTCGTTAAACTTATAGATGATTTTTCTACTTGTCTAGTATACTTCGGATCTCCTGTAAGTCTTATTTCTCCTTCTTTATGAGGTTCAGTGGGTGATAAGTGAGAGATACCAGGATCAGAGTCGATGTTGGAAGTGGATGTGAAAGATAAAGAGGAATGTGAGGGAACACCGTAAATGATGGCTTCTATCGTTCGAAGACGTATTTCCAATGCAAGATCCGGTGACATTATAAGATGTAGCTTGATCTTTTATGATGATTGATGTAGACAATGTGAGATCAGTCGGGAAGGATGGAACAGAAGGTGGGAGAAATCAGTAAGTTGTTATTGGTGGAAAGTGGGGCAAGGAGGAGTGAAAAGTGGGGAAATGCAACTCGTCGTACGGTCGTCCTTTCAAGTATGCAGCAATCCAGCATGCAGCATGTACGAGTACCAGCATGTCATGATTCATATAAACGATGATACAACAGTTCCTCTAATGATACAAATACTCTCATGACTCCTCAACTTTCGGTTCTACCTTTACCTCTTCTATTTTTGTCTCAGCAATAGGAGCAGCAGCGGTATTCCCTGCCGTTCCTGTTGTCGCCGTTGCCGTTGCCGTCGTTGTTGCACGCCCTCGAACCAAACGAGGGATGACAACAGGTAATTTGGTTCTCTTCCTATCTTCCGGAGGTAGATGTATTGGGACTTCAGCATGGGCGTCGAAGCCTGGTAATGTTGCGTCGCATGTCATCCCTATGTGTCAGTGAGTTCATGGTTGAACAAGTTTGCCAAAGTAAAAAAACGTATGAAAAATTCGAAAGTGCAGACATTTGATCTACACTATATCCGGTGAGGGTAGAGAGAATAGTGGGTAAATGGTCTGATGTGAGAAATGAGAGAAGATGGAGTGTTAGGACGAGTCACTCACGCAACCAAGCGGCCGTATCTTTCACTTCTACTTTTGTACTCTTTCGATGTTTTGCTAATCTGATTGCTCCACGAGCGAAATCGTTGATAAACATATCCATAGCTTCGCCCAGGAGCTGAGATCAATTTTCTCATCTATCTTGACAAGTGCCTCATGAATCACGGTGAAAGCCACATGCAGCGGCGGTCGGTATGACCGAAGATGGTCAAGAACACAGACTGATGAGATCGAGGATATAAACAGAGAGAGCTCACCTCGGCAACGCCTAATTCTATGTCTAAACCAGGAGCATCTTCATTTACGAAATCTCTTATCTTTCTCTTCCTCCTCATGGCCTCCGTTTCGACAGGTTTGGGGCCTATACATGAGCAAGTACTCAGGTATGGATATCCCAGTTGCCAATTACACCACATAACCCTGGAGTAAAACGCAACAGAGGCATGTTGTAATCGCGAGCAGGAAGAGTACAGAGAATGACAGGACTCACGAGCCTGGGCGGAGGCGTTGAATCTGTTGAGGGCTTGATGATATTGAATCGACGAAGTATACCTCTCCTTCAATCCAGGTTGCTGCTGATCAACATCACCTTCTTTCACCCCTTTTCACATTCTGCTCGAGCCCAGGTGGGTGCGGTGGCATGAGAATTGTTATGCGCCTAGGCAGTTTCCCTTTGCAAGATGGAAGAAAAGAAGAGATAAAGCTCCATGAGTTGAAGATTCGACATAAAAACTCACATCTTGGAAAAGTTTTTCCCTCATGTCGAGCGTAGTCTTCAATATCCTTTGCAGATCGAGAACTGGTACTAGTCCCGGTGGTGGGACAGGTCTGATAGGTAGAGGTAGGTTTCTGGCCGCCATCGATGTGACATTCTGACCGGTTTGGCCCTGCCCAGTTGTAGTCGGAGCTCCTGACATACCTGTCTGAGCGGGATTGCCGCTCATCGGGTTCACACCCGTCTGTCTGATTTGTAGAGGGGTCGTATGTGGTAAATTTTGAGGTGGTCTGACAGCAGGACTTGAATTGGTAGGATTGGTAATTGGTCGGACAGCAGGACCAGGATTCGTAGGGTTTGAAACTATGTTCTGGCCAGCTTGTCGTTGTGCAAGCTTAAGACGTCCTTCTGCCAATCCTGCTTTAACAGCCGCGTCTAGCGTTGTTTTGTCCAACAGAGGAGGATCGGATTTGTACGGTTGGCTGGGATCGAACCTGGCAGGCAGAATGTCGAATGGGTTGGGAAGGGAGTTGATCACTGAATGAGAAGCTATAGCTCTGGCTTGATATTGAATAACGCCCCGGATCTGACATCAGCCATGAGGTTTCCAAAACTCAGGTGTCCCAAGTTATCAACGACTCTGTGGCCAGTGGCCAGTAGATCGACATCAACGGTCTCAAAATACTTTGCTTGGACAGCTACATGAAGAGGTGTGGATGTGCCTCGTGTCTTTCCTTGACTATTGCTCGTGTCACGAGATACGAGTAAGTATCCCACGATGTCATTCTTTTCCACCAACATGACATCCTTTGGGAACCATTATTGATCCTGAGAAGCTTCACAAGTTGCCCAATGACACGATGAGGTTGGTGATATGAAAGAATGGCCACAAATGACCAGTGTACACATGATGTATAGAAGAGTAAGAGAAGTAGGAAAACAGAAGAATCCCTCACCTGACGGGCCAACTTGTCATCCACTTCACCCTTGGCTTCCGAAGCGAAAAATTGAGGCAAACGTCTAAAGATGTTATCGAGTCCGGCGGGAGGTATGGCTCTGGGTAATTGTGGGTCAGTTGTTGGAGTGGGATTAGGGTTAGACATGGTGAGTCAAGTTTGCAACACACTCTCACTCTATCTCCACCAAAGTCGGCGTTCAAGCAGAGGGAAATTTGATTCCGCTCTTGCATTGGCAGACGTGCAGGTGAGCTCTGGCAGGTACAAAGTCAACTCTTGACTATCACACTCATAAAGTCATTCGTCAATATGACATGGACACCTCCTCTCCACTCACTGACATCTCAGATACCACTATCAAGTCTCATGATACCCCAGGTGACTCGAATATATCGGACCAAATCGTCATAGCTTCTCTCAACGTTTATGACAAACTACCACAACATGGCAAACCCATAAACCGAAGTAACGGTGTGGTGGAATGGACCATCCTCTCTTCCATCTGTCTTGTGTTTCCTCCAACACAACTTGGCCCAAATGGAAATAGTACCTCGGCTGAATGCAAGGAACAATCTTACACAGAGGAGACTGTGGGGGAGAGACGGAGAGGAAGAGTGCTGCCTGTATCAATAGGCACAGGTGTCAAATGCTTATCTTTTGATAAACTACCCCCGGCGGGGGATATAATCCATGATTCTCATGCTGAGATTCTGGCTAGAAGGGGGTTTATGAGATGGCTTGTATTGGAAGCGGAGCGATTGAGTGAGGGTGGGATATCGGAGGTTTTGGTATGGAATGAAGTTGACGGGAAGTTTGGAATGAAAGATGGGGTAGAGGTGTGGATGTACGTTTCTGCTTTACCTGTAGGTTTTCTCGTCATATGACTCCACTCTCCCATCTCGTATGGTCTTCAAATCCCCTTTCATTCCATTATAACCGCAAGACCCAGGTTTTTGTTCGGAATTCTCGATTTCTCCACCCAGGATGGAGAACCCCTTAGCGATGAGTGATGTATGAACAAAATATACTGATATTCAGTGTGGAGATGCCTCAACACTTCACACAGCACTTCATCAACCACCCGAAATGGCAACCCTCAAATCTCTCGCCCCTCTTCCCCCCATGACAGGCACTTCGAGAGGTAGAAACGGTTATACCTCCTTCGGAACCCTTCGTACAAAACCTGGAAGAGCTGATTCCATACCGACGATCAGTATGTCTTGTTCTGATAAAATGGCTTCTTGGTGTATCTTGGGATTACAAGGTGCTTTGCTTTCGTCTCTCTTCCAACCTGTATATATCGATCATGTGGTTGTAGGGGGTACAGAACCTCCTCTCCATCGGAACGGGGATGAGGAATGGGAGGGTAAAATCAGAGCAGAGGTGGAGAGGGCTTTATATGGTCGTTTGGAATGTATAGCAAGTAAGTTATTGTGGACTCTTCGCTGTAGCTTAACCTTTACCGCCATCTCCACATGTCCTCGGTCCAGAGATCATAGGAACAAAATCGAAAACCCCCCGTAAGAATGATATGTGTTGTGAACGTCTCACCGAGATCTTTGTATCGTTACGAAAAGAGAAGAGACTAATTGTAGATGATCTCCGACCTCCCTACACTCTACGCCGACCGAAGATACATCTCACAGCCATCAAATTCCCTTCTGGCAAACCTTTTGCCAACGCTTCAACCACCCAGGCAGTCCCAAGTAGCAATAGCATCTCTTACATCCTTGATCTAGGTCAGGAAGTCTTGGTTAATGGTTCAAGACAAGGAGCCATCTGGCGATCACCTGGAAATATACCTCTTGCTGAAAAAGTCAGATCAAGAATATGTAAATTGGAGTTTTATAGGGCGTACCAAAAACTGGTCTGTAATCTCTCATCATCAAGTTCAAGATCAATCAGCTCACCGTGCGTACATCATAAGCCGAACTTGAAAGAGGCTGATAGACAGTCTGTCCACACAAGAAACGTATCATGCGTTCAAACAGTCTCAGAAGGATTATCAAGATGCCAAGAAGATATTACGCGGAATTCCAGAGAGGTTGGTAGGGAAGGACGGACCGTTCAAGAGATGTGAAGGTATTTTGGTTACTTCGGGAGGGACACCTTTCTCAGGATGGTTAGTCAGTGGGGAATCATATGAGGGTTTTCGTCTTGATTAGTTACTAGATCTATCATGAATGCATAAACATTCAGTATGGAATCTGATGCATGGTACCACTATGACATGTACAGTATTTTCCTCTCAAAAGATAGTAAAACATAGGAAAAGTCACGCCACGCCACGTCGAAATTGGACGCGATTTTCACCAATTTCCTTCCGTCTCTCTCCTCCGACACAACTCATATTTCTCCTGGTTCACCTCATCCATCTCTTTATCATAAAGGTACAATGCAAGTATCATACGAACCTGAAGTCTCATTAGCCGATATAGTCGGTACTGGAGTTGATCCTGGCCCTTCACGCAACCAAGTCCAAGAGATGGATCCTGATTTGGAAGAAGAAGAGGAAGAGGAAGATCAAGAAGGTTTGTCTTTTTCTTTTCTTTTCTTTGCTCAATTATCTAAAGCTGACGTTACTCTCCCCTCATCACTATACGATCATATACTCAACACATATTCTCCCTTACATATTCATCTGGGATTTGCAACACTCCGACACTCATGATTTCCTCATAATCACCAATACCTATATTGAGACACATCTCCCCTTCCTTTTTCCAATTGATAATCGTCATCATCTTATTCAAATACTCCTGTTCAAAATGATCTATCCGGTTCAATGATAACTTCCACCATCACGATTTGTCACACATAGACCCAAAACCAAAGAAGAAAAGAATAATCAAACAACGTCAATCTTTAGCGGAGAAACAACCTGGTACTACCATCTTCCCCATTTCACGAGTGAAAAGAATCGCCAAAACGGATAAAGAATTAGATATGATGACTGGTGAAGCGACATTCATGATTTCAGTTGCTACCGTCAGTGTTTCCCTACTCTTCCACCCTCATAGTTGATTATTGTCCATCAAATTTGCTTTCTCTTCATCCGAAATTGTTAAAAAGGGAAAAGCGAAAAGATGTCGAGAGAAATCGGTCACCATGGGAGATGGAGAAGGGGGGGGGGGGGGGGGGGGGCGTGGGAAGAGGAAGAACTGACAAGTAGGAATATTTTATAAAACATTTCATGGAGGAAGGTTACACAAAAGCTAGATTGGATAAAAGACGTATCGTGAATTACAAAGATATGGGTTAGTAGCTTTCTTCTCTACCCACTCGCCATTAGGTTTTGTTTGGAGGGAATCTATAGGCTACTGTTTGTCTGTATCAGGATTCCGGGCATGAGGGGTAGTGTCGATGGTGGTTTCCGTGATAACTTCAATGGTGGTTGCAATGGTAGTACCGATACTATCGAACTCGGACATGCTTGATCGAGATAACACCAAAAGAGACATGATCTGACGAATAGCGGCAGTGGTACAACGTTCAGAAGAATTCGATTTTTTACGTGGTATGTTTCATTCTTCTGACCTTTTTCTCTTAAACTTTATTCCTGCACCACTTAGCACCCATCACGAATTCGATATCATTGTTCATCGTAACATGATGACTGCTGTGACCCCCTCCCCTTCTCGATAGGATGTGAAATACAAGTATCTTCAACCCTCGGAAGCCTTTTGGCAAACGACGAAAAATATATAATCTTCTCTCTGATATTCTTCCACTCTTATTTCCTCCTCCTATCAATTAGATGTGAACGAGCTAATGATAGATGTCATCCCGATGCCTATACCCATATCTGAAGCATTAGAACGAAGGAAACAAAAACGTAAATCTTCTTTCTTACCTTTCTCCTCTCTCCCTCCTCGTCTTCCAATCATGTGCACGATCACTTCTGAGTCCAATCATCTGATACACCTGAAAAGGAATCTATCATATCTCTCCTCCCCTTAATTCCCAACTTCTTCATCTTGAAGACACACAATTTCCAATTTGCCCATACTACGTGTACGAAGGAATCGAATCAGGCGCGAGTTCTGATATCAGAAATGACAGACGAACATGATCTTCATTCCGACGATCTAGCCGGTCCGACCGAATCGGATTTACCACCTTTACAACCTTCCACCAACCCTCTTTTCCCCGGAGCAATTGTGAGGAAACCTCCTAATACACATGCCAAGACCAGTCAGAGATTAAAATCTCCAACTGATCATGTGGAGGGTAACACGGGTTCGGTAGGTGATGAAGGTGAGATCGATGAAGGGGTTAGTGGTGTTGAAGGTGTCGAAGTCGGTGAAGATACAGGAGGAAAAAGTATAAGTCCTAGATTATTCGGAAAGAATGGACCTAGTACACCACATAGTCTGACTACTCGAAGAGGTAGGAAAAGTGTAGCTAGTTCTAATGGGGCTGAAGATGAGAAGATGGAAGGATGATTTTTTCTCTTGAGGTGTTTGTTGAATGTATATCCTTTTGAAGTGACTCAACAAGTGTTTTAACAGAGTCATATGTGTGTGTGGTTCACTCTTCTCACTATCATCTTGCTTCTCATTCGGTGACGCTGGCATATTTCTATCTCATGGCCGAATCATCCTCTAGGGGTGGGAAGGTATTTGTATACTGTATCACGCGTGGGATTGAGGCGTAACTATGGTCACAACGAGGTCGAAAAGAAGTTGCTAGCTGTATAAGGTCATTAGTCTAGGAAATGAGGAACTATTCAAATATAAATGTATGAAACATAGAAAAACAACACTGATGACTACTGTAAATGCCTACAGAAAGAATAAAAGCACATATCAAGCAGTAACACCTATAAACTGTCCATGTCCTCCAGACAAATGTTGTTGTCCTGTCCCACCTAATACACCAGAACCTCCTGAACCTCCAGACCCTCCAGAGATTCCGGGAGGTTCAGGTCTAGTCCTACTTGCCAAAGCTTTAATAAACATTTCACCAACTTGTTGAGAAGTAGCTAAATCTAAAGAAGATTTCCAAATTGGTTCAGTTATCATTGTTGACCATCTTGATTTTGTTTTTTCCATTCCTCCTCCTCCAACACTCCCACTCCCACTACCTACTCCTACACCTCCACTTCCACCTCCACCTCCTATGATCCCTGATGTATTAACAACACTCATATTGATCCCACTGATGACCAGTTCCCCTCTCGCAGCAGCTCTTACTTTCTCCCCTGCCATTTTAGCTAAATTGATTAAATCCTCCACATCACCTTTCCCCCCTTCATCCACTTCCACTCGTACACGACTCGGTTCACGAGGACTGATAGGTTTTGGTTTCTTAGGTGGTTTTGGTAATGGAACTTTATCAGGTCTATTAACACGTTGCCATTCGAGATACAGAACGTCGTATGGTTGAGAACGACCGATAACGGCTCTTTTAGCTCCTACGGTATGTGATTTACATGTCAAGGAACGTGAACATGGGAGGAGTTTATCGTTTATTACACCACATTGTTTATCTAGGTTTATAGGTTCTGATGCTGGGGAGTCAGTATTCATTCGCCAATTATCATCTACCACCCCTTCTGACCCCCAAAACATCCGCTTCGCGGGCTTTTTAGAGATTAATTTCCTTTCAATTGAAGATCGACTTCTTCGACTGATGGAATATGATCGGAGCGATAACTTCAACTCCAATAAGTGACCGGTTAAGATAGACACCAAGCTCCCTATGGGTCTCACAGCAGAAGGAGCGGTTTGGGCAAGTTCAATGGTGATCCTAGGGGAATTCGATTGAATATAACGATAGTCAGGAGAAAAAGAGGGAGATGAAACACTCACCCCGGAGACGTTTCCGTTCAGCAGCAGCCGCTTTCTCCGCTTCTTTAGCTTCACGTTTAGCTACTTTTTCTTTCTCCTTTTTCAACCTCTTGATCTCTGATTTCTTCAAACCTTGATATTCCGGGTTGAGAGTAGGTGCGGGGGATTCTGATACTGGTAATCTACTACGTTTCTTTGGTGGTGAAATTGACGAGTCTTTAGATCAGCATTTTTTCCAAATATATCTCCTCCCCATGAGTAGGATTGTCTCTTTGGATACTGCCTATTTGTCCACTGCTATTGATGACTGAGAAGGAAGTAATACTGTGTTTCCAAAGAGATTCGCTATGTACAGGCGGAAACCCCTGTTGTGAGTGAGGAGGAAAAAGTAGATAATCACTCACCCTCTGAAGCTGGTCGTTTTCTCTCACCTTCAATCCTAACTGGCCCCTTATCCAATTTGATCTTTTTTCCCGTCATAGACGCCCCATTGAGGATATGTTGACAATTCTCTATAAATCAGTCCTTACATATTCATCTCCTCCTCAGTGCGTTGTATCACTCAGTACCAACCACTTTTCCATCTCTGAATTGCACTTTGGCCAGTAAAAGGAATGAGAGAACCCATTGGATAGTGTGAATCTCCAAGACTTCCAAAAAAGCAAATTGCTCGTTAATACTGTACTCACGTTGATGATCGCCCATAGCCCAGCGCATAACCCCTTTCCCACATTTCGAACATCTCACTAATTCCCTCCCCTGTTCATTCCCACTTCCCAACAACGGTCTAGCTCCAAACATGGTCATCTGACTAGCTGCCAAGAGGTCCGCCGGCGGTCTGATAGGTGAGCCAGAAGGGGATGCAGGGGGAGAAGGCGAGAAGGTGAATGGGTCTGGAGGTGGTGATCTCATCGGTCTCAATTTGATAGTCATGATGACTATGATCTATTTCTTTATTTCTAACTTGCTGAGATGGAGGTGGTGGCGACACGAGAGCTCTTTATAGTGACTATTCTACTTGAATCGTCTATGACAAGGTATCTATGGAGGACAGCGTGAAGGGAAGTTGAATGTGGCGGTTTTTGTCACTGTGGCACTTTTTTGTTGTGAAACATGATCAGGTTCCGGATCATGACCGTTTCGTATTTGAACCACGCATCACGCACGTCCCACTTTTCGCTTACGGAAACTCAACTCTCAAACATCCTTTCCCTTTCCTTCACCTTCACCTCTCTACCTTTACATCTTTCTCTTCTCTCTTCTCTTTATTTTGTTCGTTCAATATTCTATAATCTTTAATCGTCTCTTCTCTTTAGATCCTTCTTCTACTGTACCGCCTGAAAATATGTGGTCTCTCTTAGCCCTCCTTGCCACTTCTGCAGTCATGGTTCGAGGTAAGACCATTTCTTCCAGCTCTGGACAATACTAAAAGACAGGTGTGATAACTATCACTTATCCAGTTAGCGATACCATTTGGTCAGTATCTCTTCATCATCAACTCGTCCGTCCTTCTCTCTCTTCAGCCTATGGACATCTTGACTTTGGCGGGAGGTGTGAAAGACGATGGGGTGAAAGTATGACCCTGAGAGGCTTGCGTGCCACGCAAGCGATTTATAGTGAAAGCTGAATGGACAGGTATAAAAATGACACTGTCAACCTTAATTGGACAACCACCAGTTCAGACTCTGACACATACTTCTTCCGAGCTTTGTTGAGCAATTCAGATCAGAGTTTACTCTCGGGTAATCACTCGATCGCCGATTCCAGTGAGCTCCCACAACTTGTATCACTCGTATCTATCGTTTATCCCACTCTTTGCACGTTTCAGCTCTGATGTGATGGGATCGGAGGAAGAACATGGATAGAAGCTAACCATGAGCCAACGCGACCGCCGACTATGTCCGGATCCTCTTACCTGGTGTATCTTCCGGCTCAGGGTACATTGTCAACTTTGTCAATACGTCAAACGAACAACAGGTGTTCGCTACTTCTCAAGCATTCCAAATTCAAGATGGGACTCGTGAGTTTCTCACCTGCCCACAACCCTCCCCAGTCCCAATCAAATCATCCCTCCCTTCCTGGATTCGCCAGGTCCTATTTCGCTCACCGCCAATGAAGAGGAACATAGCCGAACTGACCTCAGAAACCTCACAATCATCCTCTATGATCTCGGCCACCTCAACTGTGCAACGACAGATCCCTAACGGCCAATCTTCCAGCACGACACCGTGAGCACTTATTTACCCACCACACTGACCTATCCACATGTTGACACGAGCACAATACTGAGACGTCAGGAGCTTCCCAACTACTTCATCCACTACTGGAGCTGCGCCACGAACATTCGCTTCCATTCCTGGTCTATTCGAAGTCTCCGTCACTCTCGGTCTCCTGGGAGCTGGTATGGCCTTGGTAGTGTGATGATCGGATCTGGTTGCCTCAACCACTGGACCACTGGACATTTGAAAACTTGAAGCATATGGCAGTAATAATCATGCAACGACCTTAGTTTCCTGCACGTCATGTATTTTGTGTGTGTCGAGGCGTTTCATGTCTTCATGTCAATGGGAAAGAACAGCCATCAGCACTGTGTCAAGGTCGGCATGAGAATCCGATGCATGATACAGCCGAGACAATCTCCTGTCAACCGTCGACCTAGTGTTTGGCTTTGCGGACTTGTAGCTTCCTCAGGTAAAACTGAACATGAGCGATAGTTCGTACTTTCTTCACGCGAGTGAAGGAAAAATCAATACGGATGTGGACACGAGAAGAGAGCAGAAAGAGAGAAAGGGTTACAGCACGACACTCACGTCGAGCTCTTTGCCCTCGAGGATGTATCCATCTGCTCGTCCACTTTGTCCAGGTCGCGAGGTAAGAATAGCCAACAGTCTACCAGCCTTGAATTGCTGCTCGAGGAGAGGGTCGATCTTCGCGTCCTTCTTGCGTTCGTCGAGGATACGTTTCACGTGGTTGGATTGAGTCTTTTCGGTCTGCTCTTCGGGGAGTTTCGCTCCTCGGAAGATAGGTTGAGCGTACTACAGAGTCAGTCCGGTCCTTGACACTTCTTATGTCTTTGCGAGACAACATGCGATGATACAGAAATCATGAACGACTTACGTGGGCTTCGTACCACTGTCTGAAGGGGGTAGCATCGACGTCGATTACACAGGATTTGACAAGGGTTTGAGTACGTAGCAACTCGTTGTTTGACGCATTGTATCGCTAAGGGTCAGCCACGTCCCCACTGATCAACCTCATCTCGAAAGAAAACATCTGAGGGGAAAGATCCAAACGCACCACCTGAAGCAACCTCGTCTTACGAGTCACATGCTCCGAGCCCCAAGCAAAATTCCCAGTGTCCAAACGGAGAGCACGGTATTTGGTGTTTCCACCCCTTGTGCGGACGGTGTTGATACGCTTAGAAGTGTCGAGTTTCGTCATGGCGGGTTGACGACCAAGTTCGAACTTACGCTTCTTCCGGCTGTTATTGTCAATCCAAGCGTCATCGTTATTAAGAACAGGACTGCACTCACTAGCTGGCTTTACGAGCCCCGGTGTGCGAGCGCTTGTGGCGCGAATCACGAGTGATACCCATACTGTAAAGTCAGTATGAGCGTCGGACGGTGATGCCTAACCTCCTCTCCCACGTCACGTCTTGCTATCTATCACGACGTATTGACTGATAGATTATGGCAGCAACAGCTTCGGTGGAGATTTGCGTTGAGTAGGGAGCGTGATAGGGGTGAGTTATAAAGCACTCACTTGTTGCAGGATGGAGAGTCTCTATCGGCGGACGAGTGAAAGAGGATGGAAGGGGCGAATCGCCGCAAACACCGACCCGCAGAGAATGTGGCAGAGGAGGAGTGTTTATCTCCGATGTGCGCGATTTTGCCTGTGACCGCTGCCAACCGGCGCCGGTGTGCCTGGCCGAGTCGACGTTTCTGCCATTGAGGATGGTGAAGTTCATGCAGAGAACTGCCTTGCGACAATCATGTCCAGCCTTTTGGAATGGGAGAGACTGAATCCTGGACATGAGCCCCACTTCACTCGATTCCCCTCTAGAAGGTCCACCGTCTTCTCCGCCAAAGGCGCGGTAGCGACCTCTCAGCCTCTAGGTGAGTTCCCCTGACTCGTTTTTCCTCTACTTCCAATGTTCTCCGGTCGACCTCTCCATCTTCGTCCCCTGTGAATTATCGTTGTCGCATGGTCGTGTAGCTGACCAGCAGCTTGTCAAGCAGGTATCGAAGTCCTGAATAAAGGTGGAAATGCCGGTCAGCTTTCATGCAATCTGCGAGCCCATCTGACTGATAGCCGATGCCGCAGTAGCTATGGCGGCCGCTTTGAACGTCACAGAACCCTCAATGACAGGAGTGGGGGGAGGTATGACCTTTCATCTTCTATACTCTACCCCTGCTGATGTCGAAGATATGTTCTGTCTGTTTTACGATGCTACAACTAAGACTGTGAGAGGGATCAACGGTTCAGGTCGAGCTCCCAAAGCTTTGACGCTGGAGCATTTGAGACAAAGAGGCGTAAATGGGACCTCCGTAAGTTCTTCAGGGTGTATGCTTTGTTCAGTGAGCAATATTGATGAACAGATCCCATTGACTGATCTGAACTCTGTCACTGTTCCCGGAGCAGCCGCAGGTTGGTGCAAGACGTTAGAGACATTCGGGTCGGGAATAAGTATGAAAGAGGTGTTGGCACCTGCTATCAGGATGGCAAGGGAGGGTGTACCGGCTCATGAGATCAACAGTCGGAAGGTGCGTCGTACATTTCATCGAAAGTCACTTTCGCACCTTGTTTCTCTCTGACAGTATCTGACTATCGAGATCTCCACTTGTGAGAGCTCGTTGGAAGGGGAGTTGAAGGATACTAGACCGATGCAGTCGAGTAGATATGCTAATGAGACAGTGGCAAGCCTCTGAGAAACTCATCAAGGAGGCGTCTGTCAATTGGCCTGCGTGAGTTGGTCTGGTCGAGAAGACTGAGTGCTGACCCCCAAGGATGATGATGCCAGATGGGGTGGATAGGTTCTTCCTCGCGGGATGGAAAGACGACTGATATTGAAGAATCCTCCCCTTCCTTCACACATCATGACTCATCCAGATCTGGCAGATACATTTGAAGCTATAGCCACCTACGGAAAGGATGGATACTACACTGGCCGAATAGCTGAAGGTGAGTCACATCCTCGGTCAATGTGTCTGCACTATTGCTAAACCTGCTCCTGTATCCTCCTTGAGAGAGACGAAAGCACTGCGTGCCGGGCGAAGCTGACAGAAAGCTATTGTGGAGGTAGTGCAAGGTGGTGGAGGTGTTATGTCTCTTGAAGATCTGGCAGAATGTGAAGCAGAAGTTGTGCAGCCTATCAAATACGATTTCCGCGTTGGTAAAGCTGGCGATTCTGGCGTCACTTTATGGGAGGTGAGTCTTCTTTCTCTCTCTCTCTCTCTTCATGTTCACAATGTGCTTGAAGTGCTCATTTGTCAGTGCCCTCCAAACGGTCAAGGCTTGACCGCGTTGATGGCTTTGGGTATAATCGAAGCGGTCGAGAAGAAACACAATTTCGATATTCTCAAATTGGAACATAATTCTGCTCTGTACCTTCATATACTGATTGAAGCTCTGAGATTGGCTTTTGCTGATAGTGAGTCTTCTCACGATCCCTTCTCATGTCACCCTGAATGAGATCTCTGCCTACCTCGTCGAGAAAGTTAGTGATGCAGTTTGCTGACTTGACAGCACGATACTATGTCGCGGACCCTCGTGTGGTACACGTCCCAGTGGAGGAGATGTTAAACCCTGTCGGTCTTCCTACCAATGTCGTTGTATGGAAGATCAGTGATTGATTCAGCAGAAATATCTGGCACAACGAGGGGATCTTATTCAGCTTGATAAGACGATCGAGATCTCCCGAGGGAGTCCTGTGGCAGGTAGCGACACGGTGTATCTTGCGACAGCGGATAAAGAGGGGAATTCTTGTTCGTTCATCGCGTCAAACTATGCCGGTGAGTTTTGTCCTCCTCTCTCAAATACTCTTCGACAGCGTGTTCACCCCACCCTCCTTCTACTCCCGAACGTTGGAATCGACGCGTAATATCGTCAACATACGCGCTGTGGACAAGGCTGCAGCTGTCGGGCATATACTAGGAGGACAAATACTGACGTCAGGCTTCGGGACAGGTGCGATACCCGCTGGATGTGGATTTACTCTGCAAAATCGCGGAGCGGGGTTTACACTCGAAGAAGGTCATCCGAATTGCCTAGAGGGGGGTAAAAGACCGTATCATACGATCATACCTGGTATGGCGACTAAAGGAGATGAGATTCTCTTGTCATTTGGGGTGATGGGTGGTAAGTCGTTTCATATTCATCTCCACCCTACCTGACATCCCTGCAAACCTAATAGTGGAATGCGATGCTTCATAAAATGCGGTAAAGATGTAGAGTGAAGTTCAAGATCACTTATCAATCCATGATCAAAGTGGGGAAATGAGAGTTGTGGAGAAGTAATGTTGTGAGAGAAGTTCAATTGATCAATCTAGCTTTCATGCAACCTCAAGGACACATACAAGTACTACTCAACAAACTGAGAGGTTTCACACCTCAAGCTTGTTTGGACGCACCGAGATTCTGTATCTCATCCGGTACACCTACCGGTGGTCAATCGGATAGAGCGGGGGATTTCAATAGTGAGATATGGTTCGAAGAAGGGATTCCTGATAGTGTTTTGGATGAATTGAGAGGTGAGTTCATTACTTCCCTCGTGCGGGTCCTCATTCTCCTCTAGAAAGTCCCAAATACACAGACGTTCTTATCTTTCTTGAGTTATTGTTGCAAGAACCATTCATCTCTAATTGCACACTTCAGCCTACTATGTGTTTTTATGAGGTAGAGGGACACATGAAAGATTTTAGAATGGGAGTATAAAATATTGGATTTTAGAAGGGCAGTATCAAATATTGGTTTTCAGCAGGGGAATATAAAGCTATAGATTTGAGAATGGGAGGATGAAAGTCCAAGAGTTCAGAAGGGGAATACCAAATACCATATCTGAGAAGGGAGACCTAGGATACAAAGAGGGGGAAACAGCTGACAGAAAAGCAATGGGTCATCAAACGGAAAGAGCATCACATTGGCTTCGCGACATTTTAGGAAAAGGACAAATGATCCAAGCTGTTCGAGATCCATCAGGAAGGACAGTCTGGGCGTGTGGATCTGATCTTCGTGGTGATGGTTGTGGACTTGCTCAAATCTGATCCATTTCCCTCTCATCTCATAGTATCTTTCTCATCAGTCACATGGTGCGTTGCTAAATGTTTTTGGTCATTAAAATGGATGTATGGACTTGTCAATTGGATCAGTGTAGTTGACAAAAATGCAGTTTAGAAGCGATTAAACGCTTTTGTTACCAACACTAGCTTGAAGCTTATCGGTTCATCTCCTACAATATTCTTTTCGGTGAAATCGGTTTCTTGCCATGCTGAATCGTTATTCTTGAGACGAGAAACATATTAGACAGGACGAGATTTGTAAGAGAAACATCCGAAAGAAGATGACAAAGTGATCAATTTTGCATTCGTCGAGTCACTTGAAGCCACATCAGGTGGGCGCCAGAAACTCTACAATCTCCAATGCCGATCTAACACATTCGACATGAGCTGGTAAACCACCTTCAAAACCCCATCTGGTCCTTCCAAGACATGTCAACCTCCAATATTCTTTCCCCAATTTACTCCTTCTGTCCTTTACCTTTATCTCCTCCTCTTCTATCCCTCTACCATTTTGTGCAATGATGTGATATATGGTCGAGACATGAGTCTGAGCATCTGGTGAGGATTGACTTAGGATGAAAGTAGGGAAGAAGATTTCTTTCCCTTTCCCTCTCTCTTCCGTGAAGGGTCTGTCGAATGTAGGATCAGACGATGGGACAGATGGGATAGATGGTGAGAGAGGAAAAAAGATGGGGCGTGGGGCGATAGGATGGAATGATCCGATGAGGGATTCATCGATCAGTCTAGAAGAGGGATCTGTGAATGTTGATGCAGGTATGTTGGTCGGTTTAGGGGGTGAGAGGATAGATGGTGGAGGGGGTGGGAGAGAGGGAATAGTGAGGATTGTCAAGGGGTGAGTGGAAGATGAATATGATTTCCAAGCTAATTATCAGCATGTTCGCCTCAAGCTAGATTATGACTTTCAGGCAGGAATTATCATTCAGATATTCTTATAGCGGGATCGGGGAAATTTTAGCCATTGCAAGACATTGTCATGGAAGAGTTGGCAGATACCCTAAGATAGCAAACGGAGTATGAACAGGATGAGCCACATATATTGGATAGCGGACGGTCGGAATGAGGGGTGAGAGGCAGTCCACTTACCTTCATACTCTTCCAAACTCATCTCCCCCATCCGTACAACCGCCATCTCTATCGAACTCCCTTGAGATCCATGCCAACCACAAACCCAATCCCAAACCTTCCCTACGACCTCCGAAACCCCATCCACCATCCAAGTCTGAATTTGCCATTGTTCACCTTGATCATCCATCACACAAGCGACCACGAGACCTGTTGTCTTATCGACCGAATAGGCACAATGGACAATACGATCCCTATCGAGGACTTCATGGTTTTCCACTGGCCACTTAAGCGAAAGAATTGATTTGGGAGGGGTATCAGGGACCAGGGTGAAGGATGGATGTTGCATGTATAAATCCTTATCGGATGAAGGTAACGTAGAAGGAAGGGTACGATCACGCTCGATTCTTCGGACATGTCGAGGGAGGGAGTTGTATGTGTCGAATAAGAGTCCTTCGGGGATTGTGGGTGGGGACAGGAGAGAAGGTGGGAGAAGGAGAATGGGAATTTTATGATGGAAAGACTTTTTGGAAGAGAACAAGGGATTGAGAGTTTGGATAGAATGTGAGAAGATGAAGATGATGAGTGAAGTGTCTTTGGTGCGTGTGTCGACTGGAGGGTTAGTATTGCACCTGAATACAGATGTCCAAGTTCATCGGCAGCAAAATGGAATTTTTGATTGAAGGTAAGTTTGTGATACTGGAAGGAGAGATGAAAGGAAACAAGGATGATCTGACTCAAAGTCTGTTACAGTAGGACAGTGAAGAAAGGGAGTAGGAGGAATTCAGAGAAGACGCACGCTCCATTGCCAATTCCACCATCTTGCCAGGTTGAACACATACGACTCGTCTATCGGCATCACATACCTTACCAAGTCTGTGAGCTTCCCAACTCTCTCCGAACCTGTCCGCCCACTTCTCAGCTACAACCCTCCATTCGTCCGGACCGTCAATGACGATCCAAGCTTCGAAATTCTTTCTCCCACCAGCTGGCTCTAAACCCAATTCCCTCCATAACTTTAGTCCTGCGATAGACATGTTTGTGATATGACCATGGAAAGCCAAATTGACACGAAGTTGTCCATATGTCGTGGAGACGACATCACAAGTACTAGACTTGTCAACCTCAGGAATGTCGAGCTCGGACAGTGAGATACCATCCTCCGTGAGATCCGGTAAGATGCTGTGATGTTTGCCAATTGTCAAAGCACTCTTAGAATGTGGTATCAACGCTCTGGTCGTTCGACTGAGAATCACATTTGACAGCAGAGGATCAAGCGTAACGATTGTCACCAATCGACGGACTTGATCTTGTGTAGATTTCTCTTGGAAGGATTGTCGTGTTTGGCCAGACGGGAGCGTATTGGAATGTTTCCAGGATGGATCCCAAGGTTTAGCCATGGCTACAAGTCGTTCAAGATCATCTTTGAGAACCACCCATTCCGCCCCTACACATACATGGCCTCGAAAAGTTATCGGCTCACCTTGACCATGACCATGTTGCGGAGCCGCGGGAGTGACATGAAAGGTCATATCGAAATCTCCATCATATTCCGTTCTAGGTGTGGGTGGAGCATCTGAAGTTTCATCCATATCGGAGGAAGACGACGAGTCAGAGTTTAAATCCCAATTAGAGGCGTAGTCGTATTTCTGTCCCGGTGTCGGTTTCCGAGTGTAGGTACTTCCTGAAGTGATGGAAGAGTATAATGCTGGTCGAGTGTAAGGAGCGGAGTCTAAGGATATGGGAGAGAAAGGGTCTGGGATGATATCGGCCAGTGGAGACGTTTTCATTATGTGGGTTTCGATGGGAGGTGAGTCGGGTCGATCGACATCTACGTCTGGGGGTTCAGGAGAGGGAGCTTTGTTTGATGGAGAGCGTATGGGGATGTTATCTACTTCTGGAGAAATGGGCCGTTCGGGAAATTGTGATTGGTCAACGGTCATCGGGTCCTCTTCTTCAGGATGGACAGTCTTGTCATCAACAGGACTATCGAAGAAGTCAAAATCATCCTCGGTGATCATTGCCGTTTCACCCACGCCTCCTGATCCACCTGCGTTGACTCCGCTCATTTGCCAGTTGTTCGAACTATTTGACGACTGGGCGACGGTCAAACTCTGGTTCTCGAGACTGTTTGGAGGGATCGATTGTCCTAGTGATGGAATCGGTTCAGGCGGGACAGATTCGAAAGGTTCCATTATGGGACTAGACGTTGCAGAAAATAAATCGTCGAGATCGGAGCTTTGTTCCTTATCTTCAGATGACTCCGTGTCGGATGGCTCTGGCTCAGGCTCAGGGTACGGTTCTATCTCAAATTCTGTAGGTTTATCAGGAACATCAACGTCAATCCCTTGATCTGGTGATTTACGCTGAGCGGCGAGAATATCATGAACTTTCGAAGCGACGTTGAGAAGATGACTGGAGGAAGGTATGTTGACAATGGGATTGATCTTGCTTCGTGTAGAAGTACGAGGAAACTTTTGGTTGGGCGGTGTGGAAAGATGAGTGGGCCAGATAGTGATCACCCCTTCACCTTTCGTCCAATCATGGGATTGAGAATCTAGAGGGACCCAGTAGACCGACCAGTCGGAAGATGGTTCATCTCTCAACCTCCGGCATAGATCGTATTCCCACTTGGAAGATTTCCATGAAGTACCAAGAGCGACGGAGAAAGCATCAGAGCAAGTTTGTTCTTGAGTGGGGGTTAGAGAAAGATAGTCCAGGTATATGGCCGATAGTCCAAGTGGCATGAGAGTGTGTAGTGAGGATCCTGAGAAATTGGGACGTGGATGGGCGGTAAGCAAGAGACGAGAGTCGGATAAAGGCCATAAGGAGGATTCTAATGGTGGTGTCCTGATTTATATTAGTAAAATGGATGATCAGAGGAAAAAAACTTAGAACTCACATAAGTGAGGATGGAATCATGAATATACGGTTACCAGTGTTCCAAGAGATTTTCTCAACTATGGCAGATTTGAAAGCGTGCCAGATATCACGTTGTTCTTGAGAGAAGTCGAAGTGTACCTCGCAAGTACCGGCACGTAGACAGTGAAGTTTATCATCATGATCGTCGCATCGTACCAGGTCAGAGGGACGGATTGTGAATATTTTGGAGCCTGCAGAGTCAGTTCAACCAGTATTGGATTCTAGCGCACTAGAGTACTGTGTTGGGAAAGAGAAGAGCGGTAAGATAGCAACTAGGGCTAACAATCTCGAAGTAGAACAGACGTCAAATGGGAAGTGAAAGTGACGAGATATAGGGGTCAAGAAGGTGCATCGTTCATATTGTAAAACTGAGTACTTTCTGAAGGATAAGGATGAGATCATAGAAGTGATGAAGTAGTAACTTAGTTGTAAATAGAACTTACCATACAACCCTTCCAATTCAGGCCACCCTTTTTCAACTCCAGACGAAGTGAAAACCCATAATCGACTCTTCCAAATGATCCCACAAAACCCATCTAAAATCTTATCCACACCTCTTTCTCCAGTAGAAGATCCGTTGATGTTTCTCCATCCTTCTTCCAAAACAAATTCACCTCCATCCCCTATCTGCATTACGGGTCGAACACCAAGTCCGATTTCCTCTCCCGTCTTAAGATTTGAAGGTTCACTAATCTTACTTTCATCCTGTATTCTGGAATAAGAGCGATAATGTATTTCTGAAACAGTATTGAGGATCCAATTTCCCACCAAAGAGGTATTGGGTAGAGCTGGTTTGTTCCTCAATATATCCATTGTGGCCGTTTACGAATCGATCTGTGACTGGTGAACGGGTGTCATCTGTGGAGTATATAACGAGATCTGTTGTTCTTAAGATAGAGAGGGGATGGAATGGAGAGATGGTGTCGGGATCATGGACATAGAGTGATGGGCGGTGAGATGAGTTACGGTCGGAATGATGATTTGAACATTATTTGTTAGTTGGGCTTTGAAATGTGCGAATTGCCTGAAGGTGCGATGATGCTAAGATTGTCGATGCTGACGCTGATATTGGTGATAATGCTGAAGGTATATCTTGATGTCGAAAGATGTAAGCTATCTGAATGTGAGATGTATACAATAGATCGTGTACAGTTGAGTTGAGTATATGGTGGTGAATCGGAAGTGACCACTAACTCGATCTCGATTTTGTCTTTTATCTTTCCGTCGAATGCGTTGACAGCAAACGTGAGGTAGGTGGAAAGCATGCGTACAAGGGCACACTCAGCATACAGTAGCAAACAACTATCAGCACGCAACAGCCGCTACTTTGACAAACTCGCAAACATGCATCTTGCTGTATATACCTACTACTGAGTGCAAGCAATTGTCCATAAGAGTCTCTCTCTTCTTTCTCACAACATTTTCCACAATTCTAGCTTTTTCTTGCAACATGCACTATGGCTTGCTCAATTGTTCACGTCGGAAGAAGACTGCGTATCCTACGACGATGACCAGCTGTCAATGTCAGCAAAAGCCTTGCAGTCTTAACTGGGTCAAATGTATTACCGACCGAGCATGTCGGGCGGCGGAGGGAGTGTCCTATATGAACCACCGCTGCTGTGCGAGCATTAAGAATGGGTGAAGGAAGAGTTCAAGGGATGGAAGGGGATGGGGTATGGGGACTGGAATATCACAGTTGTGTCATAGTGTAGCGATGATGTTGGAATAAGAGGAGAAAAGAGAACCTCGACTCACCTGACACACAAGACACAGCCAGAATTCCCAATGCACAAATGGATTGTTCTTGCCAGTTGACAAATCCCATATAGCCGCATTAGGGAAAACGTTTCCAGGTCCCACCTTGTCCGGAGCAGTCGCACGAGCAATCATGACCACCGCGGAACCTAAGATCTGGGCACCGGCGAGAGTAGCACATACGTGTAGACGTGAGAGTGTTTGAAGAAGGATCATACCAAGACCGACACCTTGAATGGCGTCGAGTACACCGAGCCATAGCCAGAGACATGTACCGCTGAATGTCAATGGGGTTGCAAACGTGACGAATAGGACAGGGAAATAGGGTCGTATAGTCGGTTCTGCTCGAAGGAGATAGGGGATAGCGTTATGAAGACAAAATAGAAGAGGAGAGTGAGCTCACATGTAAGGTCCTGCAGCACCTCCCCAAGGGATATACAACCCCATCCCTGATGTACCCCACCACATTTGACACCATCTCGGGCATCCTAGACCGATAGCGAAGATGGGTAATAACCACGAATGAACTTTTGAGTAACCTAAAAGTCAGTATTACCCTCATGATTCCAATGAGAGGACTTACGGATGAGCAAACCCATGATCATGCCCCAAACACCGATGAAGAAAATGGCAATCATCACCACCACTGCCCACTTCGGTACATCCGCCGCTGCCCAGAGGAATTGCCAATTACGACCGTACGGGCCTGAGAGCCAGTAATCACGAAGGATTTCAGAAATCAAGAACCAGATGACCAATTTACGTCGGAAGAGTGTATGGAAAAAGTTGGGTACATAGGGTGGGATCTATTTCATCAGCTTACACTCTAGAATCCCCTGGAGAAGGGAGGGACTCACTTGTTGGTAATACTCTGGTACTCCACGGAACATGAGATAGGCAAAGCCTAAACTGATCACCGCAAGCGGCCAAACCACATACATGATCGCCCTTGGTGTCACGTACAGAGCGGGGTCAATACCATTGAGTGTGTAACCCCAATACCATAATGCCGAAACCCAAATCTGCTGAAGACCTTGGACGATACATGCTCGGGTGACCCAAACCTCAGTCGCGGCACCGGCTTCGTCACCAAAGTTGAGACCGAAGAAAAGGAATCCGGCGGAAGAAGCGATGGCGTAGAGCCAAGTAGCGACTCGGGTGATGGTAGTTCGCGGACCGGTGAAGACGCCGTGGAGAGAAGGGAATCCGATGAGCAGGAATGCAGCGGAGAAGAGGAGCCAAGGGAGGGAAAGAACCCAGACAGAGGGCTTCATACGGAAGAGGGTATACCAGGCGAGGGTGGAGACGAAGAAAATGGAGCAAATAATGTACAAGTCGACTTCTTTCAAGGTGTTCGAGCCGGATAAGAGAGAAAGCTGGAATGAGGTCTGGAAGTAAGCGCATCATTCAGAAGTCATCTTTAGAACGACTGGGGAGAGATCACAAGGCTGGTTGGTGAATGAGAATATACGTGAGAGTCATCGAATCAACTCACGGCAGATAACAGTTGACCAAGAGAAATGATGATAGTGTACAATGGCCAACCGCCAATTTTGCGCGACATGAAGATTTGCAATTTCGTAAAGTGCGTCTCGGGTGGGCCTTCGTGATCGTACATGTCTCCACCATAGTGGTCGCTGTCGCCCGGACCCATCATCTCGTGATCATGGCCAGAGTGGGAGTAAGGAGCGGTGTATGAATCGCGAGCGGCTGGTGATCAGTTGCGGTTCACACATGTCTTGCCAGCATTTGTGTCAAGGAACAAAGGCCGTAATTGAGGTTGTTAAAGGGGAAGGGAGTGAGATGCCAATGGGAGAATCAATTGGTACGCTGGTTGAGGTCGTCAGAGAGAAAGAGGAGGGGCGGGTGGACAAAAATGAACTTACACTCCGGTCTGAACCCATCCATCATGCTAGCCGGTCGACTCTGCATAAAGCTATCCCTTGAACTACGCACACTCTGAGCTGCAATCATGTCTTTACGCGCGTCGTTGAAGTATCGTTTTTCGCTCTTCTGAAGGAACTCATCGATACAGAGTTCTTTCTTGGAATTTCCAGCGGTAAGATGCTGGAGTTTCTGAACGAAAGTCTGTGCGACTTCTCCGTCCGAATCGGTGAACTGAGGTCAGCTGGTTGTCGTGATCAACAGTACACAGCTGCTGATGATGGGCACAGCTCTCAGGAGAGAGATGGTCAACAAGAAAACATCACGCCACGATGATAGCAAAGGAGGGCCAGTAAAAGTGGAGAACAACTTTGCGCTTGCACCAGGGGAGAGGAAAAGAGGTGGAGCATATAGAGAAGTAAGAGCGAGGAAGGTTGAGAGAGAAGAGGTACAAAGTAGAAAACCACTCACAGCTTCCATAGCCTTGTTCAAAGGCGAATTTCCCTTCTCATCCACTATACTTGAAATACTATCGAAACTATTCGCTCTCGAGCTAACACTGAACGGCCTGGGAGGTGCGAAATTACTATCTGAACTCATAGAGCTCATCCTCCTTGAATCCATGAATGGATCCGGTGCGTTTTTACCTCCATTTTGTTTACTAAATTGTCGATTTGCAGCAGCCAAGAAATTATCATAACTCTGAGGTTGTTTCGGTATAGCACCGTTTCCTTCTCCTGTTGGACCTGATCCGACGACGGTAGTATCTCCTTCTCCTTGATCCGAGCTACCTTGAGAAGAAGGTACATCTTCATCATCATAACCCGCAAAGAACTTTTTACCAGATTTACGTTTATCTTTATCTTTATAATACAATGGGCCGGCATTAGGATCCGGTTCTTCATCGTAAAAGCTTTCTGCAGATTGACGATTTTGTGCTTTTTGCTGAGCGAATCGATTATGATATGCTGCACCTGCTGATAAACTGTTGTTGTCGTTATTACCGGACATGGGAGCATTAGGATCGAAAAAGTTTTTGTCGGCAAGAGGACTATTTCCACCTGGTAATTGACGTTCTTGTGGCATTGGAGATGGAGGTGCGGAAGAATCAGGTGTACCTGGTCTATTCCATTGTTGTAATGAAGTTGTTGAACCAGCTTCGGCATGAGCGTAAAGTCCGGCATTCATTGATCCTACTTGATCGTAACCCCAAGCGTTCTCACCTGCATGAGCACGAGAGGTGGCAATAGATCGACGTTGAAAATCTTCTAATCGTTGACGCCATTCTACCACTGGGAAACGTTGGACGGCAGATCTGGCACGAAGAATGGCACGTTCCTCTTGAGTCGATTTGAGAGCCAGTTTGATGGTCTTGGTTAATTGAGATAACATGTGTACCGTGGCCGAAGATTCAACGGGGAACCACCAACCGGGCATGAGACCAAGACCTCCGAGTCGAGAACCGACACCGAGGGCACCTTTACGACCGAATTCCACAGCGACAAGACCGAAGGGTTCATCTCGAGAGGGAATGAGAGCAAAGTCGGCACCGGAGAAGAGGTAAGGTGGAAGGGCAGTGAACTCAGGTTTGGAATAGACACGATCGGGATACATTTCCATTAGACGAGCGAGTTTTTCAGCGGCGAATCGACCATAGAGATCAATGACAGGTCCAACACAGATGAGTTGGATTTGAGATTTCTTCTCCAATAAACCGGGCATGACATCCGCGATCAGATCAACACCTTTTTGTTTCGACCATCGACCGACGAATACGAAGAGATCGGCATTGGGATCCTGCTTGATCCCGGCCCATTCTTGCGCTTGACGTTTGAATTCAGGACGTTTAGACTCGGCGTCTTGATCAACAACGATCTTATCCACCGCGAGAGGTTGTTCATCGAGAGCTGCGATATCGGTTGGATCGGGATTGGGCAACGAATCGATATTTCTCAATGTCCACAGAGCGGGGTATCGAGCCCAAGAACGTTTACCATATTTATCAGACACACCGGCAACACCGACTGATTTTTGGTGATGCGAGATGTAACTGGCGGCGGCGTGAAGAAGATTGAACGTGTTACCGAATTGGACATACTTGCTGCAAATTTCCTTGGGGATGTTGAATGCAGCGCACACTTCCTTCATCTCATCTTTCGTCCGCAATGGCCATAAACCCTGGAATTCTGCATTGTGTAACGAGAGACAAACAGGCATGACCTTGGGGAGGAGATAGAGAGGAGCGAGAGCACCGTGATAATCGTTTATATGGTAGATGTCGACAATTGGATTACGTCTGATAGCCTCTGCAATCGCTTGATTCCAGGTAGAGTAGAAGATGGCAGAAGACAGATCGTCCATTCTCTGAGGATAAGGGTCCGATTTCGTTTGAGCTCTGAACACAGGAGAGTCAAGGATGATATAAGTGATATTGTCCAATTGATGCGTTTCCACCTCAATCAAGTATGGCTCTCCAAAGATGACGACCTCAATAGGTTCGGCGTAATCTCCTTGCGGATAGTCTATATCTTGGACTTTCGGAACGACCCAGAGCAAATCGACATCGGTCATTGCTTTACCCATCAAAGTGGACATGACACCAAGACCGCCGATTTTGACTTTTAGTTTCCAATCCAGAATCTCATATTCCAAAGTGGCAATGAGCACTTTACGTCGTTTATTGACATCCTCTGGCCATCCGATGATCCGTTCGGGTACTTTGGAAGGTTTATCAGCCATGACCAAAGCGCCTTTTTCGTCCAACTCTCCCTTCTTTTCCTTGTGTCCTCCAACAATCGGGAAGTAAGCCTCTTTGGCAGGCTTTAGACCCCATTTGTTGACTTTGATGGTATAAAACGAGTATCGGAAAGTGGCCGCGGCGCCTAAAGCAGTGATGACGGGAATGGCGAAGAGCAAGGCAAAGGCGATGATCGTCACATTTTCATGACCTATGGGAGTGACGCTCCACTGACCAGTTTGATCATTGACGAGGATGTTCCAAGCGAGATGAGGAGCTGGAGGCATCGACATATTGAGATAGTTTGGGGTCAGAGCGTTGGGGGGAAAGCGGTCGATGATACCATCACCGTCGGCGTCACCGTAGAAGAAGTCATCGTACGAGTAAACGTTGAGCTGAATATAACTTGGCCAAGCGGCACTGAGGGGCATTTCCCAATTCGCGGAAGATGTCAACGCAAAGCTGGCTCGAGCTCCCAAGTCGTAACCCCAAGTGTTGAAAGCACCACGAGCCAAGATTTGGGGATACCGTCTTTGTCCTCCCGACCAATTGGCGTCGCCGTGTACTACATAACTGGACGACGCGGCGAGTTTGGAGTAATATTGTACTTGAACGTGATAACCTTTCCACCAGTTATTCGCAAACAGCGTCGCATTGAGAGTGCTCGTCGTCTCATAATCCTGCCAGGGGGACCAAGTCTGTCCAAAGTTGCCAGAGTAACGGAATTTGTCGGCACCTGGGGCAGAGTGATTAAGAGTGAATGTATCGCCAGATACGGAGAGTAAATTGTCGTTGTAATCAGCATCTATTGGGAAGACCATGGGATTGTCGCTTTGACCCCTACGGAGCAGCAAGTGATCAGTCGTACCTGTGGAAGGGCCGTTGTTTTGGCTGGCGACACTGTTGATGTTGATCACGTAGATTCCATCGGCAGCGTTTTGAATCTGGGCCTGCCATCTCCACAGCGAGGGTGAGACGGACACAATATCGGGATCAGGCTGCTTGTCCATACTCAAGCAGGATCCTGGCAGAGATAGAGACGGATTACCGTTGCCTGTGAATTGAAGCGATACGGCGTTGTTCATGCTGTCACAATCCATTAAAGTGTCGTACTGGATTTCGATGCTGATAGTATCACCAGACGACAGGATTCGGGCGTCGTGTCCAGGGATGAACTGGGAGATCGTTGGTGGTTGTTGCACCCATTGTGAGAGGGGAACGAGAGCTTTGTACTCGAAAGGTAGCATGGTAACACTATTAAGACAGCCGACGAATGGAGCGGTACCGTTGATGTAGAAGGATGACATCGAGTCTCGGAGGGTGTATTCCTCGTAAGGGTATAGTAAGTTGCGCACCACTGTGCCGCCCGTGTACGGCGATGAGATCCAGTTTTCCGATGTGCAATCATACGTGTATGGTTGCGTGGCATTCTCGTTGGTGTAAAGAAGCCAAACGGGCTGGGAGATGGCACCATCAGCCTTGAACTGTCCCTTGCCGAGCTGGGCTTGGGCAGGTCCACGGGTGACAGAGTACAGACCGAGTTCGGTCACGGTACCGTTGGAACCAGGGAGAGTAATATCATGAGTCCATTTACCAAGATTGGTGACTTGAAACCCGTCGAGGAGCGAAGGGAACTGCGTTCTTAACCAAACCATGTTACGAATGCCGCGGAATGGTATGGCGGTGGGATCGAAGTGATCGAGGGAATTCCAGTCGTCTTCGCAACCTGAGAGGGCTCTACCAAGAGGCATGTTGTAATATTGTCCTGAACCCATCATGTAACACCCGTGTCGTTGCCATGCTTGAGTGCTGACCATGGGCTGACGACCATACAAATAATTGCTAGCCTGTGAGTCGTATAAATACAAACCTTGCTCCTCACCATACCACAACAAAGGCATGCCGGGCAGAACGAGTGTACCGATGAACTGTCCGAGCTGTTGACGCTGTGTCCCGTTGACGATCGATGGCCATCTGAACACATCCTGATTGGTGGTTCCATACAGGTGTCGAGGGTCGAAATCTGCCGAGACGGGATTGATGAAGTCGTCATTGGCAGCAAGCTCGTTCCATGCGATCACGAAATCCACGTCGATATCATACGCCACTTGAAGATTACCGTCCATGCCCAGGAACCGACAGAGAGATCGATAGATGGAATAGTGAAACGCAGCAGAGTCGAGTCCGTTCAATCCCTGGTCACGGAGAAAGAATTGAGCGTCAGAAGGGGTGATGTTCATGGCCGTGTCGGGGTCGGGTGGCCTGAGACGAGGGGTACGTCCACGACCGATGTAAAGTGCTCCAAACGTGTCTCCACCAGTGACTTCACCTGGGATGAAGAAGTTATCTTTGTTGTACAATTTGGCGCACTCCCGAGTGGCTTTTGCCCACTGTGGCAGGAAGTCGACGGTCACCTGTGTGGCCTTGTCGATACGGATACCATCGACGTCGAGGGCTTGGATGAACAAACACGAAAAGACTTGGAGGCGGTCGCGAACATATGGATTCCATTCCCGGAGACGATCCTGCACTGAAGCGAACTTGGCCAGCTGTCGTTGCCAATCCGGGAAAACACCAAAGGCTTCAACATCGCCGTAGTGATCAAAGCTTGAGGCATAACAACCGGTTTTACCAGGATCAACGACCGACCCATCTTCCTCCCAGAACGTGGGGTACACACATGAATCGTTGTATGTGTTGGTGAAGTTCCAATCGGGATACTTGTCGATTCCCCAAGGAGGGTATGGCGGTAATTTCCATCCGACGTCGTATTCGTTGATGTTGAACGGTGCAGAGCTGTTGAAATATTTTTTGAATCCGATCATATCTCCCATGGTACCGACGGTGAAATCGACGATGATGTACATGCCACGGGCATGAAGAGCATCGATAAAGTCGATCCAATCCTGCAAGGTGCCGTAGTGGGGGTCCAAGAGTGAGAAATCAATGGCAGAGTAACCATCAGACTGCCAAGGCATGTTGAGAAAAGGAGTGCCGGCAATGTAGATAGCACGGTAACCCAAGGCGTAAATGTAATCCAAACCTCGAGGGTCCATGAGACCTCGTGCGTCACCACCAGCCCGCATCTGGGTCTCGCGGTGATCATACTCGTGCACGAGACCGAAAAAGTCATTGTTTGAAGGGTCACCGTCCATCCATTTGTCGGCGAGTACGGTGTAAACGGGAATTTGCTGTTTCGTGAGCGGACAGGCTATTGAGAAGCGAAATAAAAGGGTAAAACTCACTCTCCAGTTTGGGGGTGATTTGGTGTATGTTATGTTTGATCGCGTAGTGTTATAAAAAAGGGGATCGGTGGCATCTGTGCATTTCGTCAGCTCTCAACCATTCGAGCGACGAAAGGTAGTAGGATCATATGAAGAAGTTGTTGGACTGACCTTGAGCTTTGTTGATGTTCCAGGGGTCCAAGGTCTCGTTGTATACGTGGGCGAAGATGGAGGGAAGGAGTAGAAGGATGGAGAAGATGGTCATGATCGGCCGCAATGGCCAAGGTGAAGGTCGTAACATGCAGACAGAAGATGAAAGATGATGAAGTGCGATGGATGAAAGGTAACAAGAGGTGGAAAAAAACAACAGAGGCTGTGGGTGGTGGATTGAGGCTGGCTGGCTGGCCGCCTCGCCGGTGAGACGGCGTCGGGGTTTAGAACGCTCTATGAAACACTTTTGATGACAGAGCGGGGTGTGAAAAGGGAGAATGGGGAGATTGAGAGTGACAGAACGGTCGTCGGGCCCGCCCTATGGATGAGGATTGATGTGAGGACAGGATGTAAGATGAATGACAAGCAGTATAAAAGAGAGCCAAGATTTGTATGGCGAGGTGCAAGAGATGCGAGAGGGAGGGGGACAAGAAGCCAAAAGGGGGGAGCCAAGGCGCGGCAATGCAGAGCGGAATCAAATTCTCATCGGAGGGGTGCGGGATCGGTCAAGTGCACGGACCCCATGGCCTAGACGCGTCTCGCTGCCACTAAGCGGCACATGACTCGATAAGCGCGTTTTTCACTCTCTAAATGACGGCACGTTTAAACACGACAAGCGACAAGGATTCATCTACGAAAACATGACTACATGCTTAGGTCATTTCGACATCCCCACCGGCCTAAACACGTCAGCATATCTCAACCGGCACCATCACTCACCCCGCCACCACTCATAAAGCTGTCCAGTTCCTTGTCCAAGTCTCCTTGATTAGCGACTCCTTTCCTGGCACCCACTGCACTGCCTCCCCTTCCTCTCGCCCTTCCACCGCTATCTCTCAGCCGACCATCCATCTTATTGTTGTATTAGACTCACCGGAATCCACCACGTCCTCTCGGGGCCGTGTTAGTGGGCGTTGATCCACTAGAAGCTGTTCCTCCGGCGATGCGGGCAATCAACGGCTTGGAAGATTGCGGCGTCACTTGAAGTCTTGGTGTCACCGGAGGGAGGAGACGAATCGAGATGGTTTGGCCTGGATGATTAGCACGACTTGGCCACCATGGTCTGATCTGCATTACAATGTACATACAAAGAGCCGATAGCACCCGAGACAATCACTCACCCTTGGTCATGGCACCGTCAAACTTGTTGATCGCGATCTTGGCCTGCTGAGCAGAGGCGTACTCCATCGTTGCCACGCCGGTCGAGCGTCCAGAGCGGTCATACTGAGCGAGTAAGGAGTGAGAGATACTGTGTGTCAGTAGAGAGACAAGGACATGATAGACTCACATTATGACACAAAAGAGAAGACATGGTAAGCTATTGTTCCTTCATCTTATATTCCTACCCAAGTCGACGAAGCATGCTGGCCGACGTTCAATGGGTCATGCTTTTTGTTCCTGATTCATGATTATACTATGACGCTTACTTTGATAGTGGGTCCTTGGACCAGGGTGCCAGCTTGAGAGAAGATGTTCTGGGAGTGAGCGAGGAGCGCAAAAGGCTCTTGAGTTGTGTACCATGCCGACTGTAAACGCAACTCCTTACACGATGTCGCAATCGCTTGATATTGTAGAGACCACAAGTGTTTGTGCAGGACAGGTCGTACAGCAGGAGTAAGACTAAAAAGAGAGATGGGAGCGGAAACGACTCACCTTGAGATCCACAGGCGTCACTTCATAATGTAATCCAACCACTTCTATCCTTGGTGAGATCCCAGTGAACCCAGAGCCAGTCCCTGCGACCGCTGCGATCCCATTACCAGCAGAGACTATCCTCCCGCCTCTCCCTCTGCCACCGGATCCTGGACCGCGGAAAGCGTCGTGGACCCATTTATCTTCTGTGGATCTTGGCGGGGGTCTCTGAGAAATGAGCATCAATCATCATCCAAGCTCCACTCCAATATCTCATTCAAAGGTAGCCTACTTCATCCTTCTCGAAGTTTAAACTACGTAGAGGACTGAGACGCCCAGGTGAATATGAGTAAGTAGATGGGAGATGTACTCACGGCATAAGGAGTACCTTGTTCTCGTTTATTAGGCAAACTTCTCCTTCCTCCCTTTCCAGACTGACGTTTATCGGCGATCATATCGTCTAGAGATTTATCTACGTCCATCTTGAGTATACACTGATGTGACAAATACGAACGAGAGATGACAGGATACTGTTAAGGGTGGGAAATAAGAGATATCTTGGGAAGATATCGCAAGGAGGTTTCGTCTCACCCCAAAGGCTTTCAGCCCCTTGCACGCCTAACTACATCGAACGACGGATGTGTTGGAGGTATTGCAAGCCTAAGTGAAGTCAACCTGCGCGTCTGTCTTTGCCATGAGTTAACGGCCATGAGAACATTTCATACATTTCACAGTGTTGTTCTTTGGCTTACCTGACATCTCGAGCTGTCAACTCATGAGACAAGAGATAACTATGAGAGAAAGATTTGAGAGATCTTAAAGAAGTTGAAAGGAAGAGAAAGTATGAGGATCGCGCCCGTTCCTATCGCTCCTCCTTCCCCTTTTCCCACCCCGACCTCAGCTGAACCGGTCGGAACCCCTCGTAAAAGACCCATGCCAGTGGTCGAAGTTCCTTCAGCTAAACGACGTCGTATCGAAGTTCCTTCCCCTTCCACACCTGGAACCCCTCAGACCATCCTTGGCAGTCCCTCTGCTTCCACCCCCCGCTCCAAACTCAACCGGCGCAAAGCCGACCGACCTGCCAAATCTACCAGACCGAACGACGAAACTCCCAATCTGAAAGATGCAAAACAAAGCAAGTTCATCAAAGCTCTCACTCAATCAGCTCGAAAACCGGCTCCTAATCGTACTTCTCAACCGACCACAGTCACTCCCATTAACAAACCCGTCAGAACTACACTTTCTTCGTCAAAGAAGAACCATGTGAGTGGTGGAGATGTCCCGAACTTCGACGAAGCATTCGATGATACACAAAATGAGAATACGACAGGAGAAAAAGGATGGAGTAGAGAGAGCTTTTTGGTGAATGAACATCTGAGGACTCAGAGGGAAGCGAGGAATTTCGTTTATGAGGGAAGTGCCGATGCTCCGAAACTGACCAGAAGTGGACGGGTTTTGGGAAGTGCAGTTGATGAGTATGGAGCGGGTAGGGAGACTCCGGACGAGGATGAAAGATCAGAAGCTCTGGAAGAAGATCAAGTCTCTGAATTGGACAGGAGGGAAGAGGAACATCTGGGGATAAACATTGACGAGGAAAGAGATGCAAGATTTGGTGAGATTGAGGAGGATGAGACAACGGATGAGATTGAAGTAAGAGGGGAGCACAAGGAGATAGGTGAAGGGAAGAAAGTGGTGGAACAAAAGATTAACCCTTTACCTCAATCAGCTAGGAAATACGTGTTGGACATTCTGGCAAATCTGAATGGTCGAAACGTCCGAGAACCCGCTCCGTTTATAGACGAGGAGAAGAATGAGGCATTGCAAGGACTGGTAGGGTTATTGAAAGGTACTGTGGAGAGAGGAGAGGGTAATAGTGCTTTGGTCGTTGGACCTCGAGGAGTAGGGAAGACGAGAGTGAGTGATGACTATATTCATGTATCATTTCCCTCCCTCTCTGACAATTCCTTACAAGCGTTTCATTCCCTTCATTTATAATTCGTCACCGTTCCAAATAACTCTTCGCGCCACCCTCCCTCATGGCCTTTGGGTTATGTGGACATTCTATATATCATTCTCCTTCTGAAATCCGTGTTGATTTATCCCCTTGATCCGTAACATCCTTCAAGGCCACCTCTATCGTACAGCATTGTTTAACAACCTGACGTGATGTATCATGAGGTCCCTTCTTCTTGAAGGTCGCAGATAGTTGAGACGTGATGAGAGGCCGTGCAATAGACGAATCCAATAACGACTAATCTCAGACCATTGCAAGAGCTCTTCAACTCCTGCCCTCATCTTCTACCCCACCTATCGTAGTTCATCTCTCCGGACATGCTCAAACCACAGACCGTCTTGCGATCCGGGAAATGGGTAGACAGATCTCAGAAGCGGAAGGTCGGATTGATACTTCAGAAGACGATGATGATCCCCAGACTGAGGAAGATGTGAGTTTCTTACCTTGACCCCATCTTCACCCTTCATTCATTTATGATAGTCGCTAACAGAGCCATGGGTCTGAGATGGACAGCTCTTGGATATGAAAGTATCATTCATGTCAAGGACAAATGTCAGACGATATACTAACAGATAGGAATACGCACCGACAACATTACCTTCTCATCTACTTGCGTTACTGACTGTTCCTTCTCCAAGAGCTATAGTGATAGTTATTGAAGAGTTTGATTTATTTACCGAACATGCTAGACAAGCTTTACTATATTGCCTTTGTGAGTTTTCCAAACCTTACTCTGAACTTTACTTCTCCCCTAATCGTCTCCATCCCCTGCTTGACCGCTCACTTTCTTCGACTCGTCACCGTTTTGCTCTGTCTCTTTAGGCAGTCCTCGTCGTAATGCACCACTGTATCCCCCTGTTTCTTCTTCCCCTTCGTATTCACACCTTGAGTCTCTTTGTCAAAATACTGTTCAAAAGCTTTTGGTATCCTTGTTCCCACCGCCCTCCACATTCAGGCCCCTCATATCTCACTACCTGGGGAGCTGAAAGGCACATGGCTCACTCTCAGTGGACGTAGTCCAAAGTATCAAAACCGGTCCTGTCGAATCTACCGGTCGAGGAGTCGCAGTAATCGGCCTTACAACCCGTATAGATACTTTACTTTTACTTGAAAAACGTGTCAAATCTCGATTCTCGCATAGAGTATGGAAAATCCTTTCTCCTCTCTCTCCAGGATCTTTAGGGTGGAGGAAACTTCTCAGAGGGGTGTTAGTACCTTGGGAACTCACCTCTTCAAATATGTGCTTCTCATCTACCTTCCCAACAAACGGAAAGAAGAAGTCAATTGAGGAGGAAGATGAAGCATGTAAGTTGTGGAAAGGAGATTGGGCGTTTGCCATTGAGGTGAGTATCAATTAAAGCTTCTCATGACAATTTCAGAATCGTTTCGAATGAATTGATGTGAGAAAGTTCAGAATTGACAAAATGAAGACTTTATTGGAACATCCTCAAATTATTCAACATCTCGACAGGTTGACAGGGCTGACAACGGATGTAAGGAACGTATATAGGCCTTTTGTGAGTACGACCATATCAAATTTATTTAGACCTCTTACTTTTCTGAACACATGCCTTATCTTAACGGTAAACATTCTTGACTACAGAATAGTTCCAGATGATCTTCACTCTTTGTTGAAAGTCTTCCTTTCCTTGTCAGATTCCTCACTTCATGATTCATGATTTGAAGATCACTCAGAACCTAAGATATTCCACCCAGAAATCATATCTTCGTATCAATCCTACGCCGTCTCTGGTGCCTCTCATCTGATCTCTGTTTGATAACTGCTCTCAGGTCATCTTTTCTTCACTGTCTCAAGAGACATCGAGCGTGTTCTGGACGACATGCATGAGTAAAACACAATGGGGGTGACTGACCATAGATAATACCCGTTTCAAAAGTCTTAGCGGGAGAATTAGACTTTATATCCGTTCAATCTATCGCTCAATCCATCTTGGACCAAATAGAAGGATCAGGATGGGGATTACAACTTGCAAAGCTTAAAGGTGAGTTAATCCCTATCTTAGTTCCCTTATTCCATATCATTCACAAATACCCATCCACCCATTCACCCCTCCTCCTCCCAGATGTTTTCAGAACCTCAAGTATCAGTATTAAAGAAGACCATTGGGTACTCGAGAGAAAAGACCATCAAATACCTAACTTTCAGGTCTCCCCCATCCAGCTCTCACAATTTTGATCATCTGTAAACATCTCATATCTGTCAATCAAGAAACTTTCAATTTAACTCAAATAACAGAAGAATACCTTCGTTTTTCTCGTACACGTTTAGTTGGTAGTGGTAAAACACGTTGGCCGATACCTCTTCTCAAAATGGCTTTCGAACATCTAGAAAGGGATGGTTTACTTTTACCCGTTTCAAAAGGAAGAATAGAATATAAGAAAATGCGTTGTACTTTATCAGCTGCGGAATTAGCGGGATGGTTTAGATTACATAATGGAGCTGGATTGGGTAATGAGTTGACCGCTTGGGGTAAAACATTAGGAGGACATGTTTAGTTTGGGAAGATTGGTATTTTCTTTGTATCTGAAGATGAAATCATGGAATGGATTGAGCATGTGATGTTGTACAAGTAGTAATCATGCATTGTCAATTAACAACTCCACTTATAGTATCTATGATTTCGCCTTCAAGTGGCTCCACTTGTTACTTGACGTGTTGTGATGCAGATAATGATAGAGTGTATGGCTTTGTTCCATCTGGAAATCTGGATATGTTAGTGGAGTAACGTCATTGAGAGGTAACATAGCAAAATCAATGAATTCATATACCGGAATCTATGGATCATATTCTTTAGAATCCAAAAAGAAAGCTTAACTGAGAACCGCATGAGATCTCATACCAATAAAGTAAACTAAAAAAAAGTCCGGATTTGTACCTGTCAAATTGATGGAATTGATATACTGTATACGAACAAGTGCAATGAACCTCACTTCACTCCATATTCCTCTCTGTACTTTTCAATACTTTCAACCTCTTTTTCCCAACCTCCTTTGATTTTCAAATACCCGATTATATCCCCAACTCCAATGATGGGTTCAATAGGAAACCCATATTCTTCTTCTAATTGTTGTACCGCACTCAAATTCGTTCCTTGTCCTTTTTCCTGTCGATCGACAAGTTGTACAACTCCGACGACTTTAGCTTCGGGATGATTTGAAAACATTTCGAGAGATTCTCGGATTGCAGTACCGCGAGTTAAGACATCATCGATTATTACTATTCTACCTTTGAGTGGGGCACCGACTAAGTTACCTCCTTCTCCGTGCTGAATGTTAGCGGTTTCTGTTTGGATATTCATCATGCTCAGAGATCATATATCTAGCAAGGGATGTGTGGGGGAGAGGTGGAGGGGCATTGTATAGCATACGACTGGGATACGTTGAGATATAAAATAAAATAAACATTGACAGAGAATAGATAGTGAGGAATGATCGAACACGGGGTGGATGTTGATGGTGAGGTAGGAGGAAAATGGTAGAAGTGGAAGAATAATGACATGTCGGTGATACAAAACAGTATGATGAGAGTTGAAGGATTAAAGTGGGATTTGAGAAAGCTGTAGAGTGGTAGATGGGAAATATAATAGGAGAAAAAAATACCCACATCCTTGGCTTCTTTACGGTTATAAGCAAATCCAACATTTCTACCATGAGATCTATACAATTCCACAGCTGTTATAGCGGCCAAAGAAATCCCTTTGTAAGCCGGTCCGAAGAGTATGTCGAATTCCGGTATACGGGATGACGTGAGTAAAGTCGCGTAGGCTTCTGCTGTGGCTGCTAAGAGGGAAGAAGTGTATAAACGACCTGCGTTGAAGAAATAAGGTGAGATTCTGAGTTATCAATGGTTGGTTCTACTCCCTCCTGACTCCACTGCCTCACTGTTTGAACAGGTTTATTGTCACTCGATTTTGAACTCGCTACCGTCTCAAATATCTCGAGTCGTGGCATGGTGAGTAATTGAAAAGACAGAAAAACGCGTCCATGTAGGAAGGACAAAGTACGAGGGGAGAGGTATGAGCTGCAGACAGGAGGTAAGGGAGGACTCGAAAGAGTCGAGAGGAAGAGGGATTCACTCACCGACCCGACTTGAGTGTGAACTGTCCAAAGAGGAGAACACCATTATCGATAGCGCTCTCTATGAATTGTTGTTTCGTCTTGTCCAATTCGACCTCTTCCACAGGGACTGACATCTTCGGTTCTGAAAATAGACTTTGAGAGCGTTACATATCGGAAAGAGAAAATTGAAGGATGGCTTAGCGAGATGAAATACTTCTGGGGTGGGGGCGGAATGTGGCACCTTGAACGTGGCACCCTTCAAGGGGGATCATTCACTGCCACTTCTATCACCAAGGATGAAACGTTGGTCATGCTGGTGTATCCTCGACTGCCAAAGTGGTAATGAAGGAGAGGAAGACAAAGGGGGAAAGAAGAAGATCTAATGTAGAAGGTCATGAAAGGAGGTGACGTGGTGACGTCAGAACGCCCCACTGAACGGAAGAAGGGGGATGAAAGGAAGTTAGTTTTGTGAGTGCCAGATACTTAGACGATCTCCTTAGTTACGTCTGCCTCGGTTTTCCCATATATTCATAAATCGAAACATATCAAGGGATTGGGAGGGGGAAAGAAGGAAAAAAAGGAAAAGAGGGACAGAATGATTTCTACACAACGTGGACAATCCCAAGACAAACCATCGATGAAGTCCAATCATCATCATACTCCGTCATCAGGGTCTTCCTCCGTCCCAAGAAAAATGCCAGGATTCGTCATGCCCGATCTCAGCTTTCTGGACGACGCATTGATCCCTTCTGTCCCAATGGGATCATTAGGACATTCAGACTTGATGGGTCATCGATACCGTCCACCTGTCCAACCTGACGTCAAGGACTCTCATCCTGTTGGCCAGATTCCCATTGGCGGGGTAATATCACATAATGGGGTTAGATCAAGGTCAGACGATTTGGGAAGAGGGGTGATGAAGAGAAGTTCAATGGTTGATATTGGTAATCGAGCAGGAGTAGGAGCGGGATCTGGGGCTGGCATAGGGATAGGTATGACTATGGGTGATATCAAGAGTCTGACGATGGGAAGTGCAAAAGCGATGCTTAAGAGGTTAAGCACGGTACCGACGCCGCCTCCTAAAAATCGGCATGACATATCAGGGAAGGAAGGGAGAGTTGGAAGTAGAGAGAGAATAAGGAAGAAACATTCGAGGACGGCTTCGGACACTACGGCGGATATCATCACGGAGAAGGTGAGAGCGCCCGTACAGGCTGCTCATGTTGACAGAGGATACCAGGGTTTTCGCCCGGGGGACGTGGGTGAGAGTGGGGGAGACAAAACAGGTAGATCTGTACGAGCGAATAAGGAAGACAGGATTAAGGGAGTTACTGAAGGGCAAAGACCAAAGAGGGGGGAGAGAGCTGTGGGACGAGAGAAGATAGATGAAGGTTTACGAGGAGAGAGAACTCACAAGATGGAGGAAGGAGGCAAGGTAAGAGATTTGGAAAAGAAGAAAGCTTCAGCAACTGCGCAACTGAAATCACTCAACGTACCTCCTCCCAGAAAACCAATGAACCAAATTAGCCCGCTTGACCAATCTCACCGAAAGATTTCCCCTCCTTTACCCGCCCAACAACTATCCAATTCGAGTGTTCCTCGTGAACCCTCATCCATCCCATCAGGAGCTATCCAGCTTCGACCGGATAATTCCACCGTAGCCCTCCTAAGATCATTGATTTCCCTCATACCGCCTTCTCGAACACCGTCTCTTCCATCGGCGGAAACAGGGATCTTTCTTCCCGCCTCACTCCTTACACCGCTCTCGCTGGTCCTTGAGGTCCTGGTAGTTGAGCGAGAAGTACTAAAAGATAATGTAGAAGCCGCACCCAGACTTCCGATTCTTGCAGATGGAAGACTGCTGCAACTTCGTGGAGAGGGAGAGGTGGATTGGAGGGTGGCACAACAGTATTTCTTAGCCGTTGGACAAATTCTCCTCAAGCTTCTTAAATTACTTGATACTTCAACACAGGGTAATCGCCATACCAAGGATCTAGCAGAGAAGGAAGAGTTGATCAAGTCCGTTAGAATTTACGTTGGGAAGATGAAGAAGGTATTCAGTGAGGTTGCTGCGATGTACGTCGAAGGGTATGGGTTTGTGAGAGGATGGTGGGATGAAGGGGGTATGAAGGGGGCCGCAGGTGAGATTGGAAGATGGGGGGAGATTTTGAATGTGTGATGACAGACTTGTTGTAGCATGTATTATATAGCGTGTGCCGTAAAGTTAAGTGAGCGTGTAATTACTCGTCATGTAGCCTTGCTTTGTCATTCACGAGGTGTCAACATAGAGTAAGTATTTGAGAGACTGACTCGACGGTCCAAAGTGACCAAAGTACTGATCGCTCATTTCGGCGATAAGTAACTTAGCCTTGGACATCGGAGTTATCAGCTGCCACACTCACCTCTGCATCGGACTTACCTCCCTTTCCCCTGCCTCACTCAAGACCCCGTCTTCATCTTCACATAGACAGCATCTATCACCATGGGTTGTGCGTGCTATCCTTATCAGAACAAGCATCACAAAGACTAACATGCAGCCAACAAACCTCGAGGACTTCACGCTGCTCGACAGCTCCGAACATCGCGTAGAGAGAACCGATGGGCCGATGCCGCTTACAACAAGCGTGCTTTGGGAAAGTTTTACAAGACTTCTCCTACTGGTGGTAGTTCCCATGCTAAAGGGATTGTTTTGGAGAAGGTGGGTCCGGAATCTCTACCTCCGTGCATATCCCCAGTTCGACAGCTCTTTACTCAGCAATCCGCTGGTGATTAGTGACCATGTGGAAGCAATGTATTGGGTTCGGGTGTGGAGGTGGTCTTGCGATTGTCAAGGTATACATGCAGCGTGGACCGTCCATACTGACGCAATAGGTCGGTGTCGAGGCTAAACAACCCAACTCTGCTATCCGAAAATGTGTCCGTGTCCAACTCATCAAGAACGGTAAGAAAGTCACGGCTTTCGTTCCCAATGACGGTTGTTTGAACTTTGTGAGTGTCCCTCTTCCTCCTCATCTCGTTCTACACTCTCTCCACAGACTTTAACCGTACTGTGTTCGAAATATGAATAGCTCCATATGACCCAGGTACCGAATGGAGGCACGATGCTGATCTTAGACCGACGAGAACGACGAGGTGCTCATCTCCGGTTTCGGTCGACGTGGAAAGGCAAAGGGTGATATTCCCGGTGTCCGTTTCAAAGTTGTCAAGGTCTCCGGTGTGGGTTTGATGGCTCTTTGGAAAGAGAAGAAGTGAGTTGAATGAGTTGAGTCGGGGAAGATTATGCTGACATGACAGGGAGAAGCCTAGGTCGTAGTTTGACTCACAGCTTGCATGTATGATGATACATTTCCATCTTCTGTTTTCCTTGGTCATAAGCTCTGTCAACATTCAGACACAGTGGTACGCCGGCTGCTCTGGCCTACATCAGATGCCGGATGGCTTGTGGCAGTCGGCCCCCTTGTGACGCAGACATGTCAGTGGACGGCCTTGGGTTCATCTACCCCACCTGCACCACCTGCGTACCTGCATACCTGTCCTCGGTATTCACTACCCTTCCGCATTACATATACATACTTGAACTGATGCCTTCTCTGAGCTTCATGACTGTGTAAATAGCCGTCTCCTGCATACTTCGATGTGAGCGCGGTATCACGTGAACATTTTGCGGAGCCCCGTATCTCACCTTGTCCTCCAATTCTCCGCCATGACTCGTATCTCAACTGAACTACTCGAGTAAGCTACATAGACTACAACATGTCACCCAGCACATGACACCCCCACGCCGTATCGTTATCCTAGGCGGGGGAATAGCCGGTCTCACAGCTGCCTATCGTCTCTCTTCTCTTCTCCCCTCGTCCAAGATCACCCTGCTCGAAACGACCGATCGACTGGGAGGATGGGTTCGTTCTGTCCCCTATCGTGTCACGTCTCTCGATGAGCTGGGGGGAGCATCGACCAAGGATGTGGTCTTGGATTCTGGACCTAGGACTTTGAGACCTAGGGGTAGTAAAGGGGCGATGAGCACTTTGCGTCTGGCGAGTTGATCTCTCTCCGCTCCTCTCCCTTCCTCTCTTTCCAAACAAAGCTTCCATACACCTTACTTATTTCACGTATCAGCATATAATCTTCCTTCGCTTTGGATGTAGACCGGACAGACCTATCGTAATCTTACTCTTGTAAAAATACGTCTCAATGTCATGTGCTTATCTACCAGATCAAAGATCTCGGATTGGAATCATCTCTCATACCTATACCCAAATCCCACCCATCGGCTAAATCCCGATTCATACTCGATCCCAACACTTATACACTCACCAAACTCCCTAGCGGTATATCAGACTTTTTTAAACTTCAACCTCCTCTTTTAAGGGGTTTACTCAAATCTCTATTGCTAGAACCATTCGCCAGTCTTCGACGTATTCCCAATATCAACTCTAAACCCCACTATGAGCATTCTGTCATGTCAAAACAAACGGAGCGGGGAAAAGACGAAACGGTCGATTCATTCATCTCTCGACGATTTGGAAAACCCATGACTTTACTTGTCAGTTCTATGATCCATGGGATTTACGCTACCTCATCTTCTGTTCTTTCTGTCAGATCATCACCTTTCGCTTATGCTTGGAAGACGGAGAGGAAATACGGTTCGATAATCCCTTATATCTTTTTACCTCGACATGATCCATCTGTCCCCACGCTGGACATGAAAGAAGATGATTATATGAATGATATGAAGAAACAAAGTTCCGATTGGAGTCTTTATGGATTAAAAGGTGGTTTGGAAAGTTTAACTTCAAAATTGAGTTCTCAACTTGTTCAAAGTAAGAATGTCGACATTCATCTTTCATCCAAAGTTACATCAATAGAAATATCTTCTCTTGACCCGAGTTTCACAACTGAACCTTCCTCTTATCCTATACCTTCAAACAAGAAACCTACGACAAACTCCGATTCTGTCTCAATAGGAAATCTTTCACACTCTGATCCATCAAATCCGTCAAACAATGTGAAAGTGTACACCTCACAAAATACTTTCGAAGCAGATTGTATAATCTCAACTCTACCTCCTTCCACTCTCTCACATCTTTTACCACTTTCTCAACTAGGTGTGAATCCCTCTACAACAGTAGGAGTTATCAACCTTCTTTATCCTCTAGATCCAAAACATGTTCATCCAGAAGGTTTCGGATATTTGATACCTAAATCCACCCGAAGACAAAACCCAGAAGGGGTATTAGGTGTCATCTTTGATTCTACAGCTTTACCAGGAGTGGATTCTTCTGAAGGATTTACAAAATTGACAGTGATGATAGGTGGACCATATTGGTCAAATTTAGATCCATCTTACAACCCCTCTTTAATTTCACAAACCCCAAATTCTGGACGATCGAATGGGAGAATAGAGGATCAAAAGAATATTTTCAAGATACCGAAAGAAGAAGAATTATCAGGATTAGCATTGAAACATTTACACAGAGTGTTTCCTAATTTAGAAAGAACGAAACCTTTGTTAAACATTTCTCATTTACATAAAGATTGTATACCGACTTATCTTCCTGGACATGGGGATAGATTGAGGAAGACGCATGAAGAGATTTTGAGTAAAAAATGGGGAGGAAGGTTGATATTGGCTGGAAATGGGTATGGTGGAGTGGGGGTTAATGATAGTGTTTGGAGTGCTGAATGTGCTGTTAAAGGGGTAATGGAGGGGAGACAGATTACGGGATTGGAAGATTGGGCAAAGTGGGAATGAGAAGTCGTCGTTTATCCATGTGGTGGACTTGATACGAAATAACGGAAAACGTGTGTGAGGATTGATCAGGATCAAGGGGGACGGATGACATTCTCATGCATTGCATCGAAACAATTTTCGCCATGATTGGGTACTCAGTGCGATTGGAAATAGGGAACATGTTGCTACGATGGATGACACAGGGTATAGTAGTGATCACACAGACACAAATTCCCTGTCGCCGGAGAATCAGAGTCGGGTGCTCTACTTAGTGTACTAGGAGTGAAGCACTGTTTGCGAGGTGAGATAAATCAAGCGAGATTCGGTCTATGAATGAGTGACATCAGTGACATGAGACATCAAAGAAAGGCAGTTTCAAGAAAAGAAAAGACAACATTCAATGACATTCCATGGTTTTAAAATGAAAGTTGGATATCCATCAAAGTTGTTCAAGAATCCTAACTAATCTCACGCAAATACCACCCTTCATCTTCATTATAACACTCTCTCAACCCCTTCTTCCCTCTCTTATCATCGACATTTCTGCACCGCTCTTCACCTTTTTCTCCCATACACAATGTTACCGCACCACCCATTCCTAAATCCGAATGAAATCTTTATAGTTCATCTCATACCGTTCCCATGAGGAGAAGGATCACTCAAAGGAGTTCGTTCTGGAGTATCCACCAATCCACTCAATCCATTCCCCATTATCTTTCTCTTCTTACTTACCTCATCTCGAGTCTCATCCTCATCCTCATCATCATCATCAAGATCGATATCCATCTCATCATCAGAAAACATATCAGCCACATCTTCCATCACCCCTTCGTCTATCTCACCAGGCGGATCAGGTGGTCTTTCCGTTGGTTCGGCAGGTATCTCCGATCTTGTTGAATGTGAATGTGAATGTGAATGGGAATGTGAATGTGAATGAGATTGAGAATGTGATTGAGAATGTGATTGAGAATGAGAATGGGATGAACGAGAATGTGAAGATTTGAGTTTTCCTTTATCTTTAAGCTTTTTGAGAAGTTTATGTGTATATTCTTTAACAAAAGATTTCATCTTTGTTTTTTTCTCTTCTGTCAGATTAGGATGTGAGGTGGTTGCGTAGGAAGGAGATTTCTTTTCTTTTTCAACCAATATGAGTGTACACTGAATTGTCAGCCCACCTCCTCTACGTCGCATTTGAGAACCCCGTCCCTTCCCCCTTTTGGTGTTGGAAAGTAAGTTGGTCAAGATAGGAAAGTGAACTGTTCACACAACAGAACAGTCAACGAGATGTGAGACCGATTAAAAGAGATGAAATCTGAGCATTTCCAATTGGAAAATCATAATGTGTGATTGCGTTGGAAATGATGGTCATTGGTCTAGAGAAAATACGAACAGGAGAGGGAGAAAATGGTATAGAAATCAAGAACCACTCACCTCCTTGGCATACTTTTTAAAAGTATCATGATCCATTTGAGATTTATATTTGCTCATACTTTTCACGACCCATTCACCAACTACAACCTTTAATCTCTTTTCTTTTCTTGCTTCATCCATTTCATACATCCTCTTTGCTCTTTTTTTCCTATCTTCATCATCACCAGGTGTATCATCTAATCGACTTCTAGATCCTGATCTACTGCTTTCCGCCGGACTTTCAGTAACCACATTCTGAGCTGCCACAGCGGCTGCCATGGTTTGTTGAGCTAATGCGATGATAGCATCTAATTTTGACCTATCGGCAATTGTTGATTGTGTCGGTGCGGGTTTAGGAGGTGGAAGGGGAGGTTTAGGTCTGACGAAAGGGATATTGGGTCGAGAACGAACGGGTGCTACATCGAATTGAATTTGACCGGTATTTTCCCATGTATTGGTACGATGTGAAGATTGAGAATGAGAATGTAATGAATCGAATTCGGCTATTGTAGTGGTGGCTGCTTCATCTTCCGCGTCGAGCTATCCGTCAATTTTATTCCTTGGACGGAGACGAACTTGGTTGATTGAATTTGAAAAAAAGAAGCAATGTGGGACACTGACAGAAGATATTTTCGGTACTCTGGGAATCTTGAATGAATGAGCTAAACTATCCCAATATGTCAACAACTGATGATTAGCAAGTCAAGCATCATGATGAAGAGATTTGAACTGACCTGTTTGGCTGTCGATGCAATGACTTCATTTTGATCATCTGCCAATGCTCGAACGGGAATTTCAATCTTTGAATCCTCCACTTTGTTCTTATACTGTAAAGGCCACTTTGACATGCTTTCCAGTGCCTAAACCATCAGTATATTTCGACTAATCAGACCGGGTTACTCACAAGAAGGATAATCTGTTGTTGGTCTGCTAGTTTGGTCAAAATCATACTCATGAGTGAAAACCCGTGAAGTCGCATCAACCCTCTTTGACAAACAGGATCCTCTGTCATCTATTCATGAGCTCTGTAGCCCAATCAAAAGCTCGAGACTCACTTTTATTCGTTCCAACAACCGACTCATCATTCTGACATTCTCCATAGATTGTCGCATCGCAGCAGCGACCTTTTGAACCTCGTGTGGTTGTATGGGATGTAACACAGGCTGTGATCATCAGCACTCCCCAATCCCGGCGTAAGCGTTCATGACATGAGGCAAGATAGAGGACAAAAAGACTCACAACAAAGTCTTCATCCAATTGACGAGATTTCTTCTTCTTGCTACCTTTCATCTCCAACTCTTCCACTTCATCCGTGATACCCAGAGCATCAAGGAAGAGGTTGCTCATTCCTCCTATATCTGTTTGCGTCTTTCCGCCGATCGTGCCAACGCAATTTGGTTCGCCGCAGTAACATGGTTGAGCGTCGTGACTGATAGTCAGTCGAAGAGCTTTTCACCTTCATCTGCGCCTTCTTCAGGGCATGCTGATGGCCGAAACCATGATGAGCATCGAGATAGTCATTAAAAGATAGAATTCTTCGGACGATACCAGTTGGCCGGTTACAGAAATGAACAAATGTGAAAGTGTACTCACCCATACCGATCCACATTATAGTTAAAAGTGATCTCCTCATCCTTGATAATGTCCCTCTTCGCAAAGATACCCATGCGTAATCTCCGACCTACGACCCATTTCTGAACTTCGGAATTAGGGTTACAAGAGTGATTTGCGAATCGTCCTATCCCACCTTTTTTCGTCGCGTCGATGTACTGATATCAACAACGAGTCCACCTCCTCTCAAATTCCTCAATCATAAGAAAACCCTCCAATCGGTCATGAGTCTGAGTTTTGTCCCTCCCGTGGTGATAATCGGCAGAGGCTACGGAAGAGAAGAAAGAAAATATAGACTCACCTCCTCCTTCTGCAACATCATAAAGTAAAAATGTTTGATACCTTCATCTGCATACTGAGCCATTCGTTTTCTAAAGGTAGTCTCTTTAATCACTTCTCCAATGTATTCGTAGATCAACGAACCCCTATGTGTCAGCTTTTGCTTAACCCTCGTCACCATACTCTCTCCCATATAATTGTTTCCAGCCTACACAAGGAACCAAGATACTTGTAGAGAAACGGTTAAGTAGACGACCGGATCCCTATGATGACCTACCAAGCATCTCGCCGTATGGTATGGGAGGTTTGGGAGGATGGGAAAGTATGACGACACTAACTCTGGTATATCATCCGCCGCTCTCAAACCAAACCCTTTCATCTCGGTCAACACAACATCTATAGGTGCATATTGTCGTTTTCCGAACCTTGAGTATTAGCATGTCCTGCATATCTGACAAAATCATCCTTTCCATTGATGACACCTATCAGATATTTCGTACACCCCTGAACAGCTTTAAAGATGTCATCGAGGCAGTTGTGAACTTCCGGAGGAGAAACAGTAAAATCGTTGACCTAATGATCTAAGAGATACATACAGTACTCTCTCTAGGCTGGGAAAGGGAAATTGTTTCAGGGCGAAACTCCAGACAATCGCGAGAGGAGCTCGAATGAGCGATTGATAAAACTACCTCCTGATAATTTACAGAAAAGCAAAAGTTTACTAATGAATCAGTAGGAAAAAGACATACCGTTGATTTTGACATTGTTCCCTTGCTCTACATTCCCCAGGTAAACATTCGATAAAGATAGCTCTGTTTATACAATCCGACTGAGATCCACAAGGTTCTGCATGAGGGTCATCTGGAAGTCAGCCTAAGCAGGACGTGATTTATCTTCATTTACGAGGTCTATTTTCCCTCTTTAGATCACAACTCTGCACCTCATCGTTTTCAACCAGGAATCGATCCCGGTCGCGTCAAGATAGTGACAGTGATCCTTTTGTCTTTGAGAGAGAAAAACCGAGTATTGTAGCCGTATGAGACGAAGAGATCGCCACCCTCTCATACCACTTTGCACGTCGCTCAGATTCTCCAACCCCGCCACTCATCTCACCAACATATTTCTGAGACACGCCACCCAAGTGTCTACATAATCTAACGTTTCCAACGACGAATGACTTTGACCCAATGAGAAATAAGAGGGAAATGGGGTTAGTGAAAGGAAAAAGAGTAGAACAACAAAACACACCTCGGTCATAAACACAATCACAAACCATCATCTCATCTTGTTCCCTACTCAAACCTAAATCTTTTCTCTCATAAACACATTTCTCTAAACTTTCAAAACTTTCACAAGCTTGTTCCCATGCTAAAGGTAATTGATCAATCAAAACAGGTTTGTTCTGAGAAACGTTCAAGTTTTTCTTTCCATTATTTTTCCTACCATTTCCTCTCGTGTGACTTTTCCCTTCTCCTTTCACTTTGAAATCTTTCCTTATTTCTCCTTTTCTTTTGATATCTTTATCTTTATCTTTCTCATCATTCCCATTGAGAAGGACAAGATCATCTTTGATATCTTGCTCGTCATGGTCGATCTTTATTTCCGATGGATCGAGTTTGTCATCATGATTACCATTGATCGTAGAGGATGAAAGGGAGGGTTTGATTTCTTCTGTATTGCCCGAGACAGGTTCTGATTTGAGGTTCATATTGAGTAGAAAAACATATGAGTGAGATGATAGTTACTGTGATGAGGTTTAAGGTAGACTGCTGGTCAGATTGAGGTGTATTCGTGAGAGAAAGAACTCACGATTTAATTGAAAATGACTTGATAGGAAAGATGAAAGGGAAAAGGGAAAAGGAGAAAAGTAGAAGGGAAAAGGAGTGACGAGATGAAGAGGGAAAGGTGTACAAAGTCAAAGTCGTGACTGATTCGGTCATCGTTTAAAAAAATCAAACCTCGATACCACAATTGGTCGTAACATCGCTCACCACATACATCACATGCTTCTCTTCAACAACAAGGTGAGCAACCTTGAAACAACAAATCTCAATGCATGCAAAAACAACATTTAGTCCATGCTTGTTACTTCATCCATCTTTCTCGTCCAACAACCAACAATGCGCTCGTATACCAATTGCCCTCCCCCCTCTCAGCAGCGAGTGTACTGTATCAAATGGCCTGAACAACCCAGCAGGTCAATCCTCCATAACTAATGCTTTCAAACTTAATCATGACCCCACCCATTCCCCTCCCTGACCACAGGGGTCAAAACGTCCATTTCATCCAAAGCCATTCCCATCCCATCAGTAATAGTATCCTCACTTCCATCCCTCATCCCACCACTTCTTCTTCCCAATCTCCACCATTTCGAGCCCGATCCAGAAGAGACACTTCTCGTGCTGTCCTTATCCTCTGTCGTACTCATCACTCCATTCCTCATTGGTGTAGGTGTATATATCGATCTCGTCTTTAATTCATAACTTTCCGTCCTCTTATGTCTCGGAACGGTCTCGAAACTCGAAGTGAGTTGAGCGTTCTTCGCTTTCTCTCTCAATTCATCCACTGAAGATGATGTTCTTAAACCTGGACTAGGTACTCCGTTGGTCGAAAAAGTAGCTGATGGTATTGGGAAAGAAACACTAGTAGCAATAGGTGTTGAATCTTCATCATATGTCCCATTTTGAATAGTCACCGGTTGAGGTGTAGTTTTGATAGGTCTTGTGACTCTTTGACTTGGACCTAATGGAGGGTCCAGAGCTGGAGATTTAGCCATTCGAGGTCGAAGTAGATCGAACTGATATTTCCTATCTCTTTCTTGACGTCTTAGCCATGTAAAGAATTCTTTTGGTAATTTCCTCAACTTCGTTTCACTTGGTAATGACCATCCTAATGGTTTAGCAGAAGAGAAGGAATCTCTAGAAGAAGGACGAGAATTGATAGAATCAGTGATGAAAGGTGAAATAGAAGACATAGTGTTGAATGCTGCATCTTTAGGTGGTGTAGCTATGAGGTAGGTGTTATCGGAAGGAAGATTAAAATGTAACATATGTCGAGGATCTAATAATTCACCAATACATTCTGGACCTGCTTGAGGTGTGAAATCGGCTAATGATGTAGTACCGTCAAATAAAGCGTCGATAGATGTTGAATCGTCTTTATTTCCGATATCATGAGAACAAGTCGTTTCGTTCGTATCATCACTTGAACGTCTTCTAGCGTCATTTTTCATGACTTCCATTGACATTTGAACTCTTCGACGATCCCAATCTTTTTGAAGTTGAGACAAATATTGCGTACATTCTTCCGACATTTTACCTTCATTGACTTCATATCGATAATCACGCACAGCACGTCGCATTTGCATAGGATTTAAAGAACGCATGTTTTGTAAAGTTCCAATGAGTGTATCGAATTCTTTGATTTGTGAACTACATTGAAGCCATTGTAATAGTTGAGCAACCGGTTCTAAATGTTTCGTAGCTGTTTTCGAAGGTATACCATGTGATCTTACCCAATCGTCTAACGCAGTGATGTTCATTCGGATTTGAACAGCTTTAGAGCGACAGAGATATTTCTTTCGAGTGAGGATACGATTGAATAATTCCGAAGCTATCCAATAAAAGATTTGGGAAAAGGCTTGAACGGTGAGAGCAGGGTTGACATCGTAGATTTGTAATACGACAAGAACCCCGGTAAGAATGTCGGTGATGGATTGAGGAGTTACTTCTTCCATGGCACCTTGTATCGATCGTGTACTGGGACTTTCCGATATCCTGTTTCTACTTGCTGAAGCTCGAAGATCTTGGACAGATTGTTGTCTTGTTGGAGTCTTTGGGATGGATGATATAGAGTTTCGCACAGATGATGAACCGGTATCTGGCATAGACGGAGAAGATGTTATACCATTGTTAAATATTTGTGAAGCTTTGGGAAGGAGTTCACGTTTCTTCTTTCCTCCAAAAGAACGGAACAACGTCCATTCACCCTCAAACCTAACATCACCGACTTCTTCCAGATTTTCATAGTCCAACAAAGAGGCATCCAGTATTATATCGATCCGACGCTCTGCTACTCGGATCACAAACACTGGTCAGGGTCAGTTGACCAATTCACGTCAAAAACAAAAAAACACGGACCATGAATGGCATTGATGAGCTCTTCCATCATCGAGATGAATCCCAACTTCTCACATGCCTCTTCAAGACCAGCGTCGGATCGTAGGAGATGCAAGAGGACTGTCGTATTATAGGCCCAGTATGACAAAAAGGCAAGGTCCTCCACATTACTCTAAACATGTCAGCTTGACATGACCGTCGATAGATTGAGCATCTCACATATACACCCTGCTCGATCTTCTCGACAGCTCCTTCTATCAGTTCTTCCAACCATGATTGGTCGCATCGGTAATGAGCGAATCGTGCATATAAGTAGATAGCATTGGCTGGCACCGCTCTTTCTTCCACAGGGAAGCAATAAGGCTGTCGAGCTGTGATGAAGATGTCGAATATGATCGGAAGTTGAGAGAGGGAGAACACGAGCAGGGTCTCGTGTATATCCTTGTTCTATCAATTAGCCAACCTTTCACTTCTTCTCGATGGTCGAAGAATAACCTACAACAACAGAATCATCCTCATAATCACTCTCTGATTCCTCAGCTGTCGATTCGTCATCTATCCATCCCAATCCCGAATCAGCCGACAATCGCTTGCCAGGGGTGTTTTGGTTCAAGAGATATTCCGGATTCACCCCTACCACCCTCACCGTCTCCCTTATGAACACCCCCCTCTCCGCTTCCATCTTCCACAGTCTCTCCAACCTAGATTTCTGCTCTATCATACCTACTGCCCTTGAACGTCTTCGTCCAAGCATAGACTGTCTCTGGGCGCTCAAACTTCCATCCCAGGGACCTTCAGGTAGTATAGCCGAAGTAGTTGGACCTGTAGATGTGGCGTGTTCCAACAATACAGCAACTTCCTGTCTATCGTCGAGACCCGCTATCAGATCCAAAGGTGTCAAACCGCGATTGGTCAAGACGCGACAACTTGCACCGCGTGTCAGTAGGAAAGAGATAAGTGGTGCTGTTGATACTAAGGCTGAGAGATGTAATGGTGTCCAGCCTCCTGATACATCAACATAACATCCTGTGTAAATGCAATTACTCACCTCTGTCTCTACCTTTTCTCGGACCGACTTCTAATCCCCAACGTAATACCACAGCCCTAGTACATTCTTCTTTCTCCTGAGAACCACAACTCCCAAGAATGGTCATTCCTACCAATCCCCAACCATCTTCATCTTCGATCAACTGTACCTCTTCATCTAGTATAGCAGCCTGAAGTCAGCCACGACCTCTACGCGTGTTGTAAAGATGACTCACATGTTGACCGGTCAAAGCTGTCAGCCACATCAATAGCTCACTATCGCAATGTTCAGCAGCATGTCGAAGGGCGTGTCGAAGTATGAGAGCAGTCCGAGCATCGTGTATCTCGTCAGAACAAGGAGGATCATCTAGTAATGATTGAATGGTAGCTGGAGAGGGTGATTGTAGAAATCGGGGTAGAGGTGGTAATTGGTTAGCAAAAGAACTTGCACTGATCATTCATGAGCTACGTCTATGGATATGAACAGGTAAGAAGACTTACCGTCGAGTCCTACTGGGTCCAGCACCAGGGTTGGGACTGGGAAAGGAAGATACCAACGGACTCTCTGGAACGGGCAGATGATGGAGCGAAGGTGGCATTTTTCCCGGTGTCTATCGAAACATGTGAGGGAGTGTGGGTTCTGCTTTGTGTAGGGACTATGTGTGTGAGTGTGCTTATGAATGGAACTAGGTAGATATATGAGAGATGGAGTGATAGAGTGAGTTGTATGGTGGGTGAGTGATGCGCGTAGGGATAATCCCGACGGAACTCGAATTAATCCCGACGAAATTTTGCCACTTTCTCCCAAAATACGTCACTCAACCCGAGGATCCCTCCACTACTGACCCAAATACCTACGGAATGTCCCCAAATCCCCCCTGTATTGAATATGCATCCTACCGTGGCTTCTTGCATATCTATGGGTTGCCACACGTATTCTGAAGCCATTCATGCAGGCAGAACCTCCGAATTCGGAGTCCTTGGTTCTCTACAGCCATTTGGAGTTCAAATTCGGAAACGCCCCCGAAAGGATGTGTCCTTCAACCCTAGGCACTGTTTGGCGGTGATTGGGCAATCATTTTTCTCCTCTTCTTATTTCAATCATCTTCTTTCCATTGATTTAAACATAATAGTAACTTACTGAATTAAGCTCACAAGCTTTATGTCTCAGAATAATCAAGCTGATCAACTCATTCTCAACGCTTTAAAGAGAAAGTCGCCTTTTCGTGGTCGACCTCCGAAAGTGTATGCTCCTAGTGCACAATCACCATCAACATGTCAGTGTCTCCTCTGAAGATTATCTCACCCCTTACTAACTATGTAGCCGGTCCTTCTCACCCTATTGAGCCTTCTTCTATCAACAGGACAGCTTCGGAGATCCAGTCAGTTTCGGTTTCGGTGCCCTGTGAGACATTCTCTTTTCCTCTTGGTTCATTGAAGCTTATGCTCAGTGAACAAACCGCCGCCCTTTCCTGAACCACCCCAGCTGAGCTCAAGAGGGGCTTCTTCTCCATCTCCTTGTCATAAAGTAGCTCAGCCCGATCTCCTTCCAACCCCCTCTGCCTCCCTGCCTGCTTCCGAAACGCGACTGGAATCGCATTTGGATTCGGTGGCCTGTGAGGCAGTTTCTTTTCCTCTGGGTTCATTGAAG